>NC_085989.1:27722415-28056790 GCF_030014385.1 Trichomycterus rosablanca | reverse complement strand
AATTCTGTCTATTTATGTTGTACATTAAATATACTTACCAAGTATGCAATATGTGCTTTAAATGTAACATTGGTACCAGATTCTTAAAACCACAAACCTGTCATTGGTGACTAAGCAGTTTTGATGTATTCGTGATGCTTTTACATTCAGGCGTATATGGCCATTTATGTCTCGGCCACCTTTTTGCAGTTCTGTGGCAAAGTATTGGCCACTTCCTAATTTCCTCTATTTTTGCATATTTATCACACTTATGTTTCATATCATCAAACTGCTTTTAATAATAAAGATAACCTGACTGAACACAGTGTTTACAGTGGTTTCGTTTATAGAAGGAAGAACACTGTTTATTTTTGCCTAGCCCTTAATGAAGTAATCATTCACAGCTACTGAATTAATCAGTTAACCAAATTCAGTTGACAACTGGTTTCCATTTTACTAGCCACAACCTAGTCATGATTACTGTCAGACCTGTTTAATCTAAACATCGCTTAAATTGGACCTGTCTGGCAGTGTGAAGCAGGCTAGAAAGTCTCAAAAAGCAGCATGTGATGCCACATTCTAAAGAGATTAAAATACAAATGTGTAACAAAGTCACTGAAATCAACCTGTCTGGAAAGCCTTTACTAAAGCTTTGGGACTCCAACGAACAACAATGACCGTCATTATCTACAAATGACAAAGTTCTGCCTAGAATCCAATTGAGAAGCTGTAGCAAGACTTTAAACGGCAGGTCATGCTTAAAACCCTCCAGTTCCTCCACATTAATGTAAAAGACTTAACACAAGTTATTGCAAACATTTGATTGCAATAGTTACTGGTAAGGCTGGCAAAACCAGTTACTAGGTTTAGGGGCAATCACTTTTTTACATGGGTGACACGTTTTCAATAAATCTTTATCTTCAACAAATATTTTGATAATTTAAAAGCTGCTTTTTGTGTTTCCCCATGTTGTCTTGATGATATAATAATGTTAGTTGGAAAATATAAAAATAAAAATAATAAAGCACAGTAAATTGTTTAAACGATCCCTTCTCTGAGATTTGACCACCAGTGTAGTAGAGTGCTCTTTTGACATGTGACCCTAATTTATGCTTCATGAGAAGTGCTTTTTTTGGACTGTCTAGAAAGCAGAAGTTCAATTTTTAGAGTGACCCCTTCTTAGGAAGAGTATCTGTCTTGACTATCCTGTGACTATTGCATTTGATTCCTGTGCAGTGCATCATTTAGCTGTACTTAGATAAATGTAGTTTTTTTTATTAGTGAACTCCTAAAAGACTGTTCACTGGCTTTGAAAAATTAACACAGTTCTGTTTGACTTGAACAGCCCAGCCCACTTAATGAAAGGGCTGTCTACATACTGCCACAGAATCTTACTAAGCCTTTAAAAAGAAATGTAAATGATGTTTTAAAATAGACAAGTATTTTAGATATGTCCATATAAGTATGTATTGAGACAACACACACCGCCACTGACTTCATTTTGAGAGAATCCTTTTACTGGTGTGCATTTTCTGCACAGATGTCATATAGAGATACTCTTTTGCACCTTTTATTCACCAGCATGAAGTACACAGTTATATGTTTACTCCTACAGTGTTAGTAGCAGGGAAGACATGAGTAAATTAAAAAAAGAATCCCTGAAATAGCCTGTTATTGTTTACATGGAGGAGCATTTGTGATTTGTAAAAGTAACATTTTATGAATGCAAATACTAAGGAAAGATTTGTTCACTTTTGTTAGAAATAATGCATAGCACAACAAGCAGTGTTAATGTGTGTAATCATTAAATAATTGTCATCTCCCTCTTCTTTCTGTTTTAGGTATGGCGCCCAGCCACTGAGTCTGAGTAAATTAGTGCCACATCTGTGTGTTCTAACAGGAGACCAGAATCCTCAAGTATGAATCTATTGGTTATTCTCTGTCTGTTGTGTTAGTGTAATTCTGCATGTACAAGTATTTAGTGCTTCCAGAAACTGGATTGCTTAGTGAAAATAGGATTTAGTAAGTTCATGGTCTATAGAAGGGTTGATCATGCATGAATTGAAAAACAACTAGTAGAAAGATACAGGTGGGAAGAAGGCCTCACTGGGGTGGATTTAAGTGTCTGAGTGTGTAAGTGAGATGCTTAATTGTTCTTCTCCAAGTCTGCTTATATTTACAATTGTGTATTTTTCAGGTGCGGGAGGCTTCCGTAACAACTTTAGTTGAGGTGTATCGGCATGTGGGAGAGCGAGTAAGGGCAGACCTAAGCAAGAGAGGACTGCCAGCTGCACGGTCAGTCTGCTTAGTCCCCTTCTCTCGCATCCAATTTCTCGATGCTTGTAATGGTTTTTCCCTTAAATTTTTCTTAATGTTAAATTATCATGCTTTAAATTTGTTTTATGTCCTAATAATGCCTCAGAAAACAACTTACACATGTGACATGTCAATTGTAGCCCTAGCAGACAGACTAGTCACATGAAATGTCCAGGTTTAAATAGAGTTTTTACATCAAATGCATCCAGAGTTTGTCAGGCTGAAATATGATTTTGTTACGATGTTATCTGATAATACTTTTAAAATAGATATGTTTATTGGGGTACACCACTTTTTTAAAGTAAAAAAAGTACAATTAGTTTATTGTGCATTTTTTTTCCTGTATATCTAGCGATCCAATAACAAGGAACATTACCTTTGAAATTAAAAACCATACATCACTTGGGTGTTGAGTGATCGAAAGCAGTGGTGACTCATTGGTTAGGGTACTGGACTTGTAATTGGAAGGTTGTCAGTTCAAACCCTGCTACCACCATGTGCATCGGTTTGCACATGTGCTGATGGTTAAATAAAGCTTAGTAGGTCAAACATCACATGGTGATGTTGGCTAGATTGTAGTTTATTAGAAGTATTACCCTGTGTCTGTGTGGGTTTCCTCTGGGTGCTCCGGTTTGCTCCCACAATCCAAAAACATGCAGTTAGGTGAATTGGAGATACAAAATTGTCCATGACATTAAAAAACTTGTGAACTCATGAATCTTGTGTAATGAGTAACTACCGCTTCTGTCATGAATGTAACCAAAGTGTAAAACATGACATTAAAAGTATTACGATATCTTCCAGTCTACCATATGTTAATGCTTTAAATCAAACTAGTATAAGTATTTTTGCTGGCTGTGCCACTAAGCAGTAAGCTTGATAACAGTACACAGTATTGACTGACAATACTGACAGTTACATGTGGTATTCACATGCAGTTTTATATGAAATATATTTTAGTTGAAAACAAAAATGGTTCAGCAATAGTCATTATTTGAAGATCTGCAAAATCTTATGAAAAAGCTATGAGGCCACAACAAGCAATTCCAGTATTAGCAAATGTGAGATTACTGTCTAAAATACAAACCTCTTTTCCACAATTAATGGCTCACTAGTCGTTATTGTACTATAATACTGCCATATTGTTTTTACAATGTCATGGTTTAATGTGGAATACAGCAGTTTAGAGTTTTGTGAAATGGTAAACAGTCTCCATCTCCATGTCTGTGTTTTGCTTTTGACTGTGTTATATGAACAATTAGTTTTATTAAATTAGAGATCCAATCAGGTTAAACTTTGAGTGCAGTGACAAGGGTTTAAAACCGAGCATTAAAACATAAAATCTGTGTGGTGTGATATGCTAAGTGTAGCACAATGGCAAGGTCAGCGGCACCGCCTCACTCTATAGGGAAAAATGGCATAGTCAGCCCAAAAGCAGATTTGCCATGTATCACGCTGAGAATCGCCTACCACCCATAACATTTGGTCAGTGAGGATCTCTTTCAATTGATGAATGTGGTACAGGAGGGTGACAAAGGGTACAGAGAAACAGATGGGCTACAGTCAGTAACTATATACCCACAAAGTTCATCTGTATGATGGGTGTAGCATATAAAATAATCAATGACAGTACCTACCAGATAAGTTTACTTAATAAGTAGCTCAGCGAGAATATAACATATAGTGATGGATTGCTTAGGGGTTCCCCATTCAATGGATATGTACTTACTAAACGGAATAGAGCAAAACAACTCATAAATGATTCATGCAGTCATTTAACATTGTGACATTATGCTTAATTTTTATGCACCAATTTGGCAGTTGCATGATTGGCGTCATAGTTATTTCAACGTGCATGCTGTGTTAATGTAGCTAAAACACTGCATTGTGTAAATCTGACAATTCAGCACTGGGAGGGTATTTTTGAGATTCAAGTCACATGGATTTAACTAATGGAATGGACATGCAGCAGATTAGTTTATTGGTATGTATTTGTTTGGCATAAGGTAGAGCGAATAATTGTAAGCATTGAGGAGTTTAGGTCTTCATCTAAAATGGATCATAACTTACAGTGGTGATAAAATCAAAACCACTTAACATAATAATCATAGACAAAAATATTTTAACTGGTGTATTAACATTATAGCCCACATAATATACTTTGTATATATTTTCTTAACCAATTGTATTGGTATTTTGACGTAAGATCTACACAAATATGCTTGGTTTCAAATTTTTTCTTATCAGAGTATGAGGAGTTGTTTTAGAACATACACAGTACACTAAATGCCTAACAGATTACCGCCTAGGATTTAACCACACAGTACAGGAATAGGTGATAAAAACACAAAAAATGTAACTAGAGCACTTTTGAGTTCTACACTGCCCTATCGACCTGTCAGGTGCCCATGCAGACACGATTTGCTGTGTCTAAGGGGAGACGTTTGAACGGGTTTCTTGTTGTTGCTGTAATTGCAATATTTGCTGGTGGTAGTATGTGATGCTGCTCTTTGTAGGACTCCATGTCTGGCAGGTGAAAAGAAGCGGTTGGCGACTGCACGCATGCTGGTGGGACTGTGAGATTGTCTACAGCTCTCCTCAGTGGGAGAATATGGGGAATTTTATATGAGTAGTTTGGGAGGAAAAGGGAAAAGTACAAAATAGATATGCACATTCAGTATTTTTGACTCTTATTAAACTTAGTTTTAATGTTTAGTTTAGATATTTATATTCCTTAAATTGTACATTTCATCTGGCATATGAAGTTAGAAGTTGTCTAGTGTTTGACCATTTAGAGAAAATGACTGCAATTGCTTTTCTGTTCATGTGGAATTATGTTTAAAATCATGCTGGACTGATCTGACCTCAATCTAAATTCAGATGTATAAATTCAGACTTGTTATTGTTACAGTTATTAGGATTTGAAGGAGATTGTAAAGAGAAATCAGGCAGAAACTGGGATATAGCAAATATAGTAAATAATCAAGGACGAGAGGACACATTATGTCGAGTTGGTAACAGATTGAAAACTTATACCTTTGGGACATATCAGTCAGAACAAGTGAGGCACAGCCACATGGGTACCGACCAACTGAGTGCAAGATGGATAGGCAGAAAGGACAGTATGGAGACATGAGAAGTGTGTATGTGTGTGTCTGTGTGGTTTGGGGGGAGGGGTGGGCTTATTCGTCTTGTCTCCAAGCTGCCGAACGCTGACCCCTCCCACTGGTTTGTGTTCCAAGGAGGAGGTTATGTAAAAAAAGGAACCGAATCCCTGAGCTGCCACACGCTTGTGCTCATGCACACTGCTATGCAGTTTTTTTGGTATGCATGCATGGCACTGGGTAGGAGTCGCTGCTTTTTTAATCGTTCGGGCCACACAAACAATGACTAAGATGTCTGTGAAGGTGGGTGTGAAATTGCATGCTCCCTGAATCGTTCTTTTTGTCTCGTTTATGCCTCTTTTTTTTTTTTTTTTTTTTTATTCGTTTTTGTGCCTCACAGAAGCTTCCTGTTCTTTCACTCTGTCGCTGCACCATTTCGGAGAGAAAGGGGGAAGAATGGTATCAGGGCTGCAGTGCATTGAATTAGGGAAACAGTGTGTGACTGTGTATGCATGCACTATGTTTATGCTGTGTGACAATTACATGGCTGATCTGATTTGACTTGAATCCAGATACACCCATGTAGGCGCAAGCACATCTGTCAGTGTAGTAAAACTTTGTCATCTAAGCTGTTATTAATCTCCTAAATTTTTGGAGTGCGGTGTGATGTGTGTTCTGGACACAGTATGCACTAAGGCTGAGTGCTGTCATATTCTGTATGGTTTAATTTGAATTCACTAGTAAAAAATTATTCACTAGTAGTCATACTGTTAACTGTTCGGTCGTATTGCAAATCTCAAGTCCACTAGAAATGAATGCTTCAAGTAACTTCAGTTCTAGAGTTGAATGTTTAGCACCAAGAGAGAGATGTCAATTAGACTGGATAATGGCTTTATCACCCATCATTTTTTGTTTTGACTCTTTTATGGGATATTGTTCCTTTTTGATAGACTAAATAACTGAATTTAATTAAAAAATATGTTGTTACAGTGGCAGACATCATTGACAAGACTCCTGTTAAATACACCCACACATACATACTAGAATAGAATGCCTTTGTCATATATACACAAGAGCAGTACAATGAAATTACTACTAAAATTACAGCTTGTTTGGAAGCTGTTTTCACAGTGCAGAGACAGCCAACAGAGACAGTATGCTACTGCTGAAGCACAAAGGATTAGGGACATTGCTCAAGGCCCAACAGTGGCTGCATGGCAAAGCCAGGATCAAAACCACAACCTTTTGATTGATAGCTAAACTAACCACTTGCCATTCTAACCACTAGGCTATGCTTGTCCCACACAGTATTTTAAAAATTGATTATTTAAAAATGTAGAATATTATAAAATCTAAATGCAGCACAAGTGAATTGTAGTGTTGTTGTTTAACCAGCCGGATCAAAGCACAGGAGTTCCTAGCTGTAGTAAAACCTACTGCTAGTCTGTATGAGCTAAAGTTGGGTTACAACATGATTTAACTATTGAAAACTCAATAACACCCCTCGGTTTATTTTAGCTGTGATGTGTTTTACAAACACCACCCAGAGATTTAGGTGTTCCAGTTGTGTTTCAACCATGGTGAAAAGTAAGGCGCTGTCACAAAAGCTGAGAGAGAAAATCATTTAATTGCACCAAAAGGCCAGTGGATTTTGGGAGGATTGTCCAACCTGGCCCTGAGAGAAAAAAAATCTCGTCCAGAGGCTTTAGCAGTCTTATCAGGACAACAAAGAAAAACTTATTTTACTTAATCTTAAAGGATGACCTGATGTGAGCTGGAAAAATTTCAATGGCAACCAAAGGAAGATCGCTTAACAAGGACTTAATGGCTGGACTTTACAACACATGCCACTCTTGACTAGGAAGCAGAGGAAGGGTTGAATGGATATTCTTTCATTTTTGATGATACCTTTTAATACGTAGTTGTTAATGGTGGTTAAATATTTATTTTAATAAATAAACATGGCCTTAATAGGCATCGATCCATTTATATTGCTATATAGTTTTTGTGTTTCTGAAAGTTTCTTAAAAGTCATGGGTGGTTTATGGTTCATGGTTTCCTTGTCTGTTTTGCAGGTTGCAGACTATTTTAAATCAGTTTGATGAGGTGCTGAACTCTGGAAATATGGCTCTTAGCCTAAGTCAAGGTAAGTGAATAATTAAATTATTGAAGTCAAATTGTTGGCATGTTTTTTTGCTAAGCATAAGTGACAGTCTAGTATAAAGTTTCCAAAATGTGAGAACAAAAGCCTGTACCAGGTATTATTGCACTGAATATTTTTGAATTGCTTTGGAGGCAATTACTATCTTCAAGCAAACATGATGCAATCGGGTTGCGCAGCGGTCTAATTCGTGAGCCCACCACCGATGACATTTGACTTAGAATCTCATTTGTGCTATCGACTGGCCAGGCTCCTTCACAGGTATAGTTGGCTGTCTGTTTGGGGGGGGATAGAGCAAAAAGTAATTGCCACTGTACAGTTGTGGCCTCTGTTGCAATGGATGATCTGGAGAGCTTAGCATGTATCTCCGAACAAGATGTAGCTCTCTCTAAGATTCAGTTGGAGGCAGGTGAAAAGAAGCGACTGCACACATGTCAGATGAGCATGTCATACTTATAGACCTCCTCAGCCAACATGGGGGGCCTGTGTTTTTGCCATGATTCCAAAGGAAGGAAATTGGAGATGACGTTGTCTTTTATTAATTATAAATTGATTAGTGTTTATTGGACCTATTGGCTTAAGTTTTCTTTAGTAGCAGGAAATATTAGGTTTGTTGTTTAGATAGTTACAGTGCATCCGGAAAGTATTCACAGTGCTTCTGACCCTAAGCACGCAGCCAAGAGAACAAAGGAGTGGCTTCGGGATAACTCTGTGAATGTCCTTAAATGGCCCAGCCAGAGCCCAGACTTGAACCTGATTGAACATCTCTAGAGAGATCTGAAAATGGCTGTGCACTGATGCTCCCAATCCAACCTGATGGAGCTTGAGAAGTTCTGCAAAGAAAAACTGCCCAAAAATAGGTGTGCCAAGCTTGTAGCATCATACTCAAAAAGACTTGAGGCTGTAATTGCTGCCAAAGGTGCTTCAACAAAGTATTGAGCAAAGGCAGTGAATACTTACAGTATGTACGTTATATTTTTGTGTTTTATTTTTAATAAATTTGCAAATATTTCAAACAAGTTTTTTTCACTTTCATCATGGGGTATTGTGTGTAGAATTTTAAAGGAAAAATGAATGTAATCCATTTTGGAATAAGGCTGTAACATAATAAAATGTGGAAAAAGTGAAGCACTGTGAATACTTTCCGGATTCTCTGTACACAGTCTTGCGAGACCAGTTGACATCTCAAACAGGATTATGTTTGGACAAAGTCTTTGCACTAATTGCCTATTTGTTTTCTCTAAAAACAAGAGTCTTCAGAAAAAAATTTACGTTACCGCCAGAGAAGTTTACAACAGTTTGCTAACAGGTGCAAAAATCAATTATGTAACAAATTTTGCAGAAGGAATAAGGAAGAAAGCTTTCTCAGAATAGGGGGTGTTTTTTTTAGCTGGAAAGATCACATATAGGTTACTTATAGTATAGCCATATAGTGTAAGTTTCTCCTGACATTTAAACTTTTCTAAACACATGAGACTAAACAACACATGGTTAAAAGATTGCAGACACATCTTACTAGTGGGTTTGATTATTTTAAACATTCACAATGCTAACAGGTGATTGATATCAAGCATGCACTTATTGAAATAGCTGTAACTGTTGACTTTTTTATAACATTGCAATGGGATGCCACTTTTGCAACAATTTAATGTCCTAGCATACAGTTGTATTTTGGAGAATTTTGTATTTCATGTCCAGCGTTGGTGCTGTTGATCCAAGATCTAGTTAAATGACTTCTCAGATGAGTGGCGGTTGAACCAATCATGCTGTACTTTTGAAGACAAATAGCCTGTACTGCTAGTCTGATGTTCCTTGGCAAGTTGTTCAGTGAACTTGGCGAGTATGCTGCAGCAGTGGGGAGAGGGTTGTGAAAGCTGTGCCTGTCACTGCTTCTCTCTGCCACGACCGAACAAACTGAGTGTGTGTGTGTGAGGGAGTGAATGAAAGAGAAGCTTTTCTCAGAACCAGTGTAGTTATGGCTGTTGTTGATGGAGCTGGTGGGTGCATGTATTAGCAGATGGTGAGTGCATGTATTTGCTATCAGAATTTGTGTTTAATTGTATGATTTGAGTTCGTCATTGAAAGGTGTTTACATGCGTGCGGATGTCTGCTTGGTTCGAGCATATGGCTAAGTGCACAAAGCTGCTTACTGAAAGAGCAAAAGCTATATATAGGAAAAGCATGGCTAGGGATCTGGATGTAGTTTCATTTCATTCTAAAAGTTTCTAATTATTTTATATTTATTTTGTAAGTAAATATGCTGTTTGTAAATAAGTAAATCTCTGCAATTGTGTTAAACTATTTAGCAATTGTTGTTTGTTTGCGCAGTGACGCAGTAACTAACATGATTTTCACACACCAAGACAAGCATGACCTGGTTTGCTTGCATGACCCGGTTTCCAGGACGTCTCACTACTTGGTTATTAAGGGATGGTTCACAGGGTCGAATGTTGACTCTAATAATAACCATAGCAGCTCCCCTCTTAAATCTTAAGACGCTAGCCACTTAGTAAGGGAATCCTTCATGATTGCATTTAGGAGATGTAAAGTAGTGATAAATTAAAAGGCTTTTGGTGGCATAACTTAACTGAGAGAAGGACTGTAAATAAGCTAACATGGTTGTGTTTTTATTTTTATTTTGTACACATCCATTGATTATTTACATCAGTTGTTTTCACCTAATTTTAATTGTAGTAACTGTCATATTTTTTGCCCATTATTTTGCCCTTTTTACCTAAATAGGTTTTTAGATTTCACAGTGACCTTGATACTTTTTAGTATTACATGGAATTCACTATTTGTGTGTGCATGTTTCATGAAGGAATGACCTCACTTTCTTTCCCATCTTGACTAAATAAATTACTAGTTACAACCGTGATGTAACACCCTGACATTACATGCACAGCATCACAGTACATTTAGCAGCAGATTACACTAATTAGAAGTAACTAAATAGGTCATGGCTGGTACAGTGGCACAGCCGTTATTATTGCTGCTGAGCTGTTTGTCCCTTTTAGTAACTGCTTTTGTGAAGTTTGTTGTTTTCTTCTTGTCTATAGGTTTTATTATGTAGTTCTTATTCCTCTCACCTCAATGAACATGCTAGTATGTAAATTAGCTTACAGTAAAGCTGGAATTACTCTTGCTGTTAGTCTAGGAAACTTGTATGCAAACATTGTGTTGTTTCTGTACGTCCTCATAAATAAATGTGTGCATGTGCTGTAGCACATCCTAATCATGGCAGTACAGCACAGTGAAATGGGGAGTTAAAACATATGGCAACAGTGGCTACAGTTTACAGATTTTCAATACAATGTTTATGAACAATTTAAGCATACTGTTTACATCGTACATGAATAATAATATTTTCACCTAAAATGGTTCAAATTCAATACATTTAATTACAAAAATACTAGTCAGAGTGTCTATTTTTTTGTTTGCGTTTATTGTATTTAGCTAACGTCTTCATGCAGATGTTTAATGGACTTTTAGTTATTACTTCTCGTTTATTACAATGCAAGCAAATGAGGGTTAAGGGCATTGCTTAGAGGGCCAACAGTGACAACTTGGTGCTGGTTAGGCATGCCTTCTCCATGACCTCAACTGTCCAGAGACCACTGCCCTATTTTGGCAGTAAATATAGCATAGTCATATCTTTCTAGGAAATCATTAGTTAGTTCTATATTTAATAAATAAAGCATTACTAAGTTACTGTACATGCTGTACAGATGCTGTTGCATCTTATTAGTGAAGTCTTATTTTAGCTTGGGTTTCCCAATGTTTGGATTAGGAGGTTTGGATTAGATAGGGAATCTAGGAGTGTAGTCAGTAATGTGTAGCATCTGTAATCAAACAGCTGTAATCAAATATCTTCAAAACTGCAACAAAATGTCTTTTGCTATTTTTTTATAGCTAAGTGATAAAAATGGTTGAGGAGGCTAGAAATGTTGTGAAATGTTAAACAAAATAAGCTGTAGAAATGATGCAATCATGCATGGGTACTAATAAAATATCTAGGAGTATGAGAATTTTATAAGACAAGACAAAAATAAGCACTTATATGATCTTATTTACCCTCCACAATGCTTAATTTCTGCAAAAATTAACATAATAAAGGGCAATCTCATGTAAAGGGCAGGGTTCAAAAGCACCACTGAATGCTTGTGGTCTTCTATCCTTTAATTGGCATTGTGTTAAAGACTGGAGCGCAGCACTGCATGGATTGCGCAATATTTTACCAAGCTGTTCTTGATAAACACCTTTGAGTCATTATTGACTTGACAGTTTATGTTTTAAAACTTTTTAACATCCTAGAGTCATACCAAGTGACCTGTATGTTATTTTTCTGGTGCAATAGCCTACCCACTTCCTAAATGTAAAAGTTATTTTTTTGGTTTATTTAATTTGCAAACGTGGTTATAAGGGGTCACCACCTGACATTTTGGACTTTGGAATGCCATAATGAATTGTTTTGATGTACTTCCAGTGTTTGATGCACTAGAAATGCGGTCACACACATGTATATTACAGTGAGACTTTTTCAATTTAGTGTCAATATTATCAAACACGTGCTCATTCATTGTTGTGTTAATGACCTTAGTTATAAGTGCATTTTAATACCTATAAAATTTAACACTCTGGTGTGCACAATGTTATTTGAAACCCCTTTTAACCAGAGATGTGGGCTCCCATTGTTGTCATGGAAACGGTTGTTGGAGATGTGCCAGCTCTCCCGCCCCTGCTGTTCCCTCTCGTTTTTGTTTTCCTTTTTTTAATCTGCTTGTCACCCTTTTAATGTTCTCATCCCTTTTATCACCTTCTTTAATTTCTCTCTTCTGCTCTCCTGTTTTTGAATCCTGATTTGTTTGAACACACCCTTCTGGCTAAACAATGATGGATTATGCTAGTATGCTAATAATGCTAATGCAGCGACTTGAAACACAGAGGCTTTTCATAGCCTGCTAGTGGGATCAGCATGCGTAATGTGGACTCCTCCTGACCCAAATGGGGTAACAATTGTCATGGCTGCCTCTCTCACTCTGTCCACACACACACACAAGCACACAATAGAGCTTTTCATGTGTCAGGGTGTGGTTGCTTTTGAGCCATTCCTATTTTTATTACACTACTACGTCCTTTCATCCATGATTTTACAAATGGTGCGTATGTGTGTGTATGTGCCTACTGAGATGGCAATGTTGTGGTAATGCTAATTAACTTAGTCTGACAGGACAAGCTCATTTATATTCCAGAAACATACTTCAGTCTTCGAGCTTACTGGCTGACAAAGGGTGATGTCATCACTTCTGTGATTGGCTCTTTAAGCACCATGTGAAGGAGGGGTGAAGGGACAGGAGGAAGAGAGGCATAGGGGAGGGGGCGAGAGAAGGAAGGCGGGTGGAGGAGGCTCAGAGAAAGGAGGAAAGGTGGTGAGACTGTGATGCAGTGAAGTCAGAGAAAAGATGCTAACGGATTGTATGGCTGATGGTTCTGTGGATCTCTGTGTTTTGACTTTATCATCACCACCTTGCCTGCTGCCATGTGAGTGTCAGCTTGGGCGCAGGTCTGACTGAGAGGGCGTCAGTCATGAGGCGCCTCATCTGCCAACGCATCTGTGACTGTAAGTGTTGATTTGCTATGCTAGCACAGCGCATCTGCAAGTGAGAGTACAGTAAATCCTGAGTGTGTTGCTTATCGAATAGGGTGTAGTCCAGCATTTGTTGCCATAGTGAGCACAGAACTGGTTATTGAAGTGCTTGGATTTCTGCATTCCGCTAGCACAGCCGAAGTGAGTAGGCGTGAGGAGGTTGTTTGATGTGTAAAATCAGTCCTTATTGTTTAGCACCAGGGGACCATTCTAATCTGCACTACAATGATTAAAAAACATTTCATTGAATTCATTTTTATGTAGTGTATTAAAATTAATACTGGTATCAGAGGGTAAACTAAAATCATTGTATTTATTGTATGTGATCTGTAATGCTTTAGCACTATGTCCAATTGAAAACTCTTCTGACATTTCCTTTCAGATCGCAGCTTTGATGACAATGACTCGGTGGATGGTAATCAGCCCTCTTCTGCCCAGGCAGCTTTCAAAGTACCCAAAGTGCCGAAAAAACCTGGAGATTCAGCCAGCAGTTCCCGGAGACCCAGTGCAACAGGAGCTGCCAAAATGAGTAAGCAATCCCACACCGTGTTAACCTTCATAAAGTTACAAAATGACTGTGTCAACAGTTTTAAATACATATTTTATTTCTCAGCATGGACACTGTAAAAACCATCACTACCATTGTATTCTAACATTATAATGCTAAATGTCAATGAGTATGTGAGTTGGTTTGCACCTAAAATGCATTGAGTTATGGGAGAAATGTATTTAGTGCAGATTTGCATTTTTCTGTTTTACATTATTTTGGTGAAGCTGTCCTCATGGTTACATGACTAATGCTAGGATAAAGCACTGTGCCCCAGGACTTTGACCCGGCTACTCCGAAACCTTAATGTTGGAGCCATACAGAGTTGGGCTTACTACAGAGTGTGCTTCAGATTGTTGTCCTGTTGCATAACCCTACTGTGCTTTGCACCTGAGCTTTGGGTCACAAACATACACATTACACACATTCTCCTTCATCAATTTACAACTCGTCCAGACCATCACACTGTTGGTGGCATGGGCTTATGGTTGAATGGGGTGTTATCTTTGCACCAGAAATAAGGGGAAGTATGTTTTCCAAAATGTTCCAACTTTGACTCATCAGTCTATATAATATTGTCTTGGGAGTCATCTAGTATTTGTATTTGTTTTATTTTTGGTCTGCACTTGTTTGCACTCTGCAACTCTCCGATGGATGCAATTTTTGCTTAGTGTCTTTTTTAGTATGGAATCCTGGCTTGGTGGGTAGCACTGTCGCGTCACAGGGAGAAGGTCCTGGGTTCAATTCCCAGGTGGAGTGGTCCGGGTTCTTTCTATGTGAAGGTTGAATGCTCTCCCCGTATCTGTGTGGGTTTCCTCTGGGAGCTCTAGTTTACTCATACAGTCCGAAGACATGTAAATGAGATGTATTGGAAATACAAAATTGCTTTTTACGGTGTTTGACATTGAACTTGTGTAACCTGTAACTACCTACCCTGTCCTGAATGTAAAACATAACTTTAAACACCTAATAAATAAATATTATGGACATGTGTTTGTTGACCTTAACCGAGTCAAATGAGGCCTGAAGTTTTGGTATGCTGTCCTCCTGGGAAGGTTCACTAATTTCCCAAGTTTTCCCTTTTTGTGGATAATGGCTTTCACTGTGATTCACTGGATTTCCTGAGCCTTAGCCTGGCTTTGTAGCTGTTCCCAGACTGGTTGATTTCAGTCACTGTTTCACATTTGTATTTGAATCTCTTGAGAATGTGGCATCATGTGCTGCTTTTGAGTCCTAGCCTGCTTTACATTGCCGGACAGGTTTTGTTTAAATAATATTTAGATTTAACAGGTCAGGCAGTAATCATGCCTGGGTGTGGCTGGTAAAATTCAGCTAACCAAATTCAATCGCCAATCATGTTCATTTAGTAGCTAAGTTTTTGTAAAACATTTTGTGTTTTTTTGAGATTTTGAATGATCTTTGTATATATTTCTATATACAGTACATTATATAAGTAATTTAATGGTTTGAAACAAAAGTGTGAAATATGCAGAAACTGAATAAATTGGGAAATGGCACAGTAAACTTCAAGCCAAGAATTGTCATGGCCTTGTCCAACTAGCCTCTGGTCCAACATGGCCATCCTTTCCATGTTTCACAACCAGCATCTTTCAACGACTATAGGTTACACACTCTAATACATACAGTAATAATTCAGGTTCTGTTAAATTCCTGAATACAGTTTAAACAGATTCATTCTTAACTGTTTAAAAACTCTTTTTGCCTGCAGTCTCTACTATCAGCAATTACAGTGGAGACTGATGGTTCTGCTGAATCTCACACTACCTTGCTTTGCAGTTCATTAAGATAAGAGAAGGTTTATCCTAATTTCCCTGTCACAGAATTTGTTTAGGCTTGATGAGCAAGCCTTTTACAACGGATGTCTGATCACACATTCTTTACCCTCCTGTTCTGTGTGAGCTGCCCCTTCGGTTTTCACTCAAGGTCTGTTGTTCCTTTGGGACCTGGGATTGACTGTTCTGTTTTGCACAGACAGGATCTCTGCTAAACAAAAATCTCTGTGTATGGTTATAAAATATGTAAAAATAATATGTGGATTATAATATGTACAATTCCATTATTTGGAGACACATGCACACAAGTATGTATAAAGAATGAAATAAATTTAAAAAACAGGAGGTAATGTCACAGTATTCCATACAGTGCTCCAAGCACCTTAATGTTAAATACAGCTAACCTTTTAAATGAGATTTATAGGAATAAAAAGGAACAAATAATGAAGGTAAGGGTCATTCTCAGGCTGCATTCACATGATGATGGCACGAGTGCAAAAGCGGTTTTGCCAAACATTTTCTATTGAGTGAGGTGATGCCACTTGCCTTGACGCTGCACAACCTTAAGGATCACCATACCCTGAGGTTTGCTATTTTGATGCTTGTCTTAAGTTCTCTGGTTGAACTTTAATCCAGGTCAGTTTGTCGCTGACCTTCTCAAAGCACCGCCAATGACACAAATTGTTTATATGACGTAGACCTGCTGTATTTCACTTTAAATGATGACCAGTGTCGGAACTTTCTGCATAGAATAAACTGTCAGTACTGTCAATCAATACTGTCAATAACGTGTTGTTTTCAAGCTGACTGCTCAGTGGCACAGTCTGCATAAAGCGCTTTTGCTGTGTATCACATGAAGGGTGTAAATGCTGTGGTAAGTGGCAATACGAGCCCAGCTTCACGGTGAATGAAGCGCAAACCACTTATGTGAATGCTGCTTTAGTGATCCAGTTACTGCATTATCACACAGGTGTGGTTACCATCATTACTAATGGTATTAGTATTAATACCATGACTTTACATTGGTTTGGCATGAACATCAGGCAAATCCTTGTAGCACATTTTCTCATAACTTGTTCTCCAAGGATGTTAAACAAACATGGTGAGATGTTTTATCCATGTCGACTCCCTTTCTTTCCCTGAGCCATAGTGATGTGTGATTGGCTGTACTGACAGCAGCATGTTGTTGTCAATACAGATTCATCAGTAGTTGGAACAAGTGGTAGGGAAAATCCATCTCGAGCATTGTCATGCTGTACCATGTTAAATGCCTATGTGAAATCAGTGTAAAATATAGTACCTGGTACTTTTCTCTTGCTTTTTACATTTGTGATCTGAGTCCATGTGCTTCCTCTTGGCCTATATCCAGCTTATCTCCATTAGTAATCAGTATCTGACCTCTACCATTTCTCCCACCATGACCATCTTTACCAAGGACTTCACTTTCTTCTGCATCTTTTTCAATGAATTGAAATTGCTGGTGATTACAAGTAGGTTTTGCCTGCTACTCACTGGGTTGTAGGATGTTGGGCAAATAGGGCCACAAACATAGAGTTGCTATCTGGGTGCACAGAAATGTTTCTAAATGCCTGAGAACAGCACTGTGTGTTCATCATGAGTCTTTAAGTACCCAGTGCATGACCACTTAGTCTCGGACAACCCAAAAATGCTAATGTTTAGTCTCTCTAGTTCACTACCAAGTACTGAACTTGCCAAATTAACTAAGACCATAAACATTCCGCAGTCCATGATGAGCCAGTAATATACCTTTCAATGCCCATTCTGTTTCTCACAGTGGGTATCATGAACCTTTTTATTCTGGATGACTTCCAGTATAGCATTGTTTTTCGGACTACTCATTTGTGCTCTGTGGAATCAAATAGACTGTCTGATCATCCCAATCTTTTCTTAACCCTGCAGTAGACTCAACATTGTGCTGTAGGTTTACCAAGTATGCATCTTGTCATGAAAAACTCCCACTAGATGTTTTTGAAAACTGCACCACAATCCACAGTTGTTTCCCAAAGGTGGGGTTGTGTTCGCTCTTTGTCTGGAATTTCCTCTTTGACCTTACTATCAAGAGTGACAGTACCACTCTCTGGTTCATAGGTACACTCAAAACTCAGGTAGCAAATTTAAAAACACACCAACAAGTTCTTCTTTGCCGTCGAACAACTGATATAATTATGAGTTTGTGGTGTTGACCAAAGGGACAAATCCTAATTGATTTTCTGTAGGTTACATAGTGTGTAGATGTGATTCTTATTATATGCGCTGTAGCGCACAAGCGTAAATGATAAGCAGGTATTTGGATTCAGCCATATTCAAAAAACAAGTGAAATGGTGGAAATGCCACATAGTTTTGTGATGGCTGAGACAGCTCACTGATTATTCTATAGACAACTATATTTAAAATGATTTTCTCATCAAGTTGTTGCAGCTCTTGTAGTCCTTTATTAGATAATGAAGTCGTTATTTGAAGCGTTTTATTAAAATTCTTGCGTTACAGAAATGACTGTGACAAAGCATATCCGCCCCCACACACACAGTACAGAGGGAACTCCTCCCATGGCAGCACTGAGGTTTCCATAGTTACAGATGAGTGTGCTCAGTTGCTATAGAAACCGTCAGAGCGGTCAGTCACCTATGAATTGTCACAGTTTACAATGACATTTCTACATGTGTCTATGTATTCTAAGGAAAAATGCAAATATAAACAGAATCATAAAGAATCACAAAGTGTTATACATTTAATTAAAAGTGACACAGAACGTTATTAATGTTTTTTACATTAGTAATTTGACAGTCTTTGTGTAAATATACAAACTCTATTTCCAGAAAAGATGGGACATTTTGTAAAACACAATAAAAAGGAAAGTGTTATTTGTTAATTCTCTTGAATCTTTTTTAAATTGATAAAAGTAGAAACAAAAGATTTCCAATGTTTTCAAGAAGATTGGACAAAGGCATGTTTACCCCTGTGTTCCATTATCTTTTCTAATAATAAGACCAGTTGTTTATGAGCAAGGCTGGATTAAGGCTCACTTCTTTGCAAAAAAAAATGTGTGAGTGAATACATTTTCCAACACATGATTGCAAAGATTTAAGAAGAAGATAGAAGATATACTTTATTTGTCACATATACATATACAGGTGTACAGTACAATGAAATTCTTTTCTTCGCATATCCCAGCTTGTTTGGAAGCTGAGTGCAGGGTCAGCCATCTTACGGCACCCCTGGAGCAGACAGGGTTAAGGGTCTTGCTCAAGGACCCTACAGTGGCTGCATAGCTGAGCCTGGATTTGAACCGCCAATCCTCCGGTTGATAGCCCAAAGCTCTACCCACTAGGCTACCACTGTCCCTGTCTATAGTATATATTTAGTCTACATATAACATTATAAGAGTCAGAGAGTCCAGAGCAACCTTTGGGTGTGATGGGGCAAGGGCAATAACAATTTAAAATTCCTGTGAATCCCTTACATTGTTTAGCCTTCAAATTGACAGGCTTTTATTATGCATATAACCACATGGGCTTAGATATACTTTTAATTACTCTTTATCAGTAAACACAATTACAACAGACTGTGTCTTTTTTTTTAGTTTGAGGAGGTTGTGCCAATGGCATGGATGACATGTACAATTGTAAAGGCACTAGTAATGATGAGAGGTACATATACATTTTGGGGCACCACAGAATCCCTTGGCTGTCATTAAGCAGTGTTTTCAAGAGTGTCCATAAAAATAAACTAAATTTGAATTGGGACAATGCTTTCTTTTGGCGTATTGTGTGACAGAAAGAAAGCTTATCAGATGAACGCTGTCTCGTACTATCACTAGGACTGCTTGCTGCCGTGTTCTGGTATTTTATCTGTCCACTGTTTGTGTGTTCTGTACAGGTGTGTCGAAAGAAGGAGCAGGAGCTGTGGACGAGGAGGATTTTATCAAAGCATTCACAGATGTTCCCACTGTTCAAGTGAGATATGTCTTTGCTTTACTTTCAAATGTACAGTCCCGTCCCCAATTATTGGCACTCCCTGGTAAAAGAATAATGAGGGTGTTAAGAAATTCACCTTTTAGTAAATTTGCTTAATTTTATACTGAAAAATAAGTACATTTATTCCAATGCAAAAAATCATTTATGAAGAAATAATTATTTTTAACAAGACCATTTTTGCTACAATTATTGGCACTTCTGCACTTGATACTCTGTCCAACTTTGCTTTGCCAGTAAAACAGCTCTTACTCTTCTTCTATAACATCTTATAATATAGAGCAGCAAGACCATTCCTCTATATAGAATTTCTCCTGGTTGTCCAGGGTTCTGGGTCCTCAATTGTGCACTATCATTGTTAGCTCACCCCGCAGGTTTCCTGTAAGGTTTAGATCAGAGGACTGAGAAGCCACAGCAGAAGGTTGTTTTTGTTTTCAGTAAAAAAGTTTTTGTGTTGATCTGGAGATGTGTTTTGAATCATTGTCCTGCTGGAAGATTCATTAAGTACCCATTCTTAGTTTCTGTGTAGAGGTAGACAGACAGATTTTGATTGCAAATGTTTTGATATTTCATGATGTCCATGATGTAATGTACGCTAATGAGGCTAACAGGGTCTCTGGAGGAAAAAACATCACAGACCCTCTACCATACTTAACAGTGGTAAGCTGGTTCTTATTTTTAGTGTAGTCATTCGTCCTTTTATGTCAAACCCATCTTGAGCATTTGTTGCCAAAAAGCTGACCATAAAGTCCAAGTAGCATTTAGCAAACTCGAGGTGCTTCTGGTTGTGGTTAGATGACAGAAAATCCTTTTTAATGGCAGGTCTTTTAAATCATCTGTTGGCATGGATGTCTTATGGTAGTTCTGGAGACTTGGTTACTTAACTCGCCAACACTGTTTTGCCATCATCCGCACTTGTCCAGGCAAGGTTGTCTATTTGTCTGATTGGAACTTTTTTAAATATTGATGTAAGTGTACATCTGAGTAGCTATTTTTAATAGTTATTCTCTGAATCCCAACACACTTTTTCCTTATTTGAATTGTGTGTGTGTGTGTGTGTGTGGGGGGGGGGGGGGGGGGGGGGGGTTGTCTCTGAGGGTCTAAGCCCTATCCCTCATTATTTTGGCCCTAGAGCAAGGCCTGTGTAGTTGCTTACAGTCTGTCCTGCCTTAACTGTGAGTCTCTTTGGGTAACATTTTAAAATATGTGTAAACATTTTTACACACTGAAAGAAATGCAGTGAAGACTAAATCTCCCAGATATAACATTTTGGCATCATCTCTGCCTCAACCAAGACTTATGATTACAGTAGCACAATGACTGGAAGTCACTCTTTATATCCTAGTGTATTCCACAGAAACCATTCAAAAACAAAGTACAAGTTTTTTAATAGTAGTGCATTAAACTATACACATTAAGCAGAAGCCAAATACACACATTCTTATAATATTGACCTACATGAAATGGAACATAAGTCTATTGTTTGAGATTAAATGTTTAGAAATATCAAGAAAAGTACCACCAAATGTACGGGTGGTATAATTTTGTGAGAAGTACTTTTATATCAAATCTGGATTTTGCTTAAACTCTGAGCTAAACTGCTACTTTGTTTGCTTCTTACACAGCTAACTCTGGTTTAGTTCTGTGAATGTACCTGAACTTGTTCAACAGTCATGTCTTCAAGGTTTGCATGTTTTATTCTCCTCTTTTTAGATCTACTCCTCGCGTGATTTGGAGGATAATCTGAACAAGATCCGAGAGATTCTTTCCGATGATAAACATGACTGGGATCAGAGAGCCAATGCAGTAAGTCTCTCTTCCTCTTACACTCACATACTTTCAAATTGCTGCCTTTCAGATTTTTACGCCTATGAATGAGAAATAATTTATTTCGTTAAACAAATCATTATGTATAATATAGAATGTTTGAAATGTTTGAAAAACATTAAAATCCAATAAGAATGTCATTACCAGCGAGTAACAAACTCCAACTAGTTTTTTTTTCACTGGTCAACAGAGATTTTGTTTCTTGAACACTTTTGGGTGTGTCTTAGGTATTTTGAGCTGCTGATAACAAAAATCACCTAAAATTTTTCCTATCACGTACCATTTTATTGATTCATGCCTCAAGGCTGTCTTGTTATACAGTGACAATGTCTATCCTTCAGTACCTGTTGGTATGCTTTACACATGAAGGAAACATACCAGAACATGGAACTGTTGTTGAAACACATCAAGTACAGCAACTACAACTGAAACAGCTGGAGATTTAGAGTGGCACTGCTTCTTGGATTGCAGCTCAGATATACCAAGTATTGCTGCTTCATTTGCAATTGGGACAGTCATAAGAAGAATCATATTACACTAAAAATAACAATATTGCACATAAACCACTTGTGGACCCAAAAAAAAAAAGATATTCACTTCACTTAAAACTCGGGCTGATGAAAAATTTTATAAAGGCAACGAACAAATAAAAAGCAAGAAGAGTTTGCAAGAATAACTGATACCATGATTAGTGAAGGCATTTCTGTTGGTCCACAAATGCGACACATCATGAATGATCAGTTCAAAGAGCTGGTGGTGAGACCTGAGAAAATCACTTGGAAATCATTCCAGGATGTTGTTGAAAAATTTTTTTTTGCAACTATCAAGCACCAAACTTCATCAAGCTGGGTGACAACCTTCTTCAAGCTTACAAAGTGATGAAGTGCAACGTCACTGAAAATTCATTTCTTGCATTTCTTCCCTAATCTTGGTGCAGTAAGTGATGAGCATGGCGAATGCTTTCACCAAGACATTGCCACAATGGAAAAATGTTACCAAGGCCACTGGAATCCGTCAGTGCTGGCTGACTATTGCTGGACACTAATACAAGATGCACCAGATGTTGAGTAGAAACGAAAATCAGCAGCAAAACACTTTTAGCTCAGTTGAACTAATGACACGTATAAGATTTAAATGTGTTATAATCAGTAAAGTTAATCTCATGTTTCTCAAAATTTCTATGTGATACAGACAATCAGAAACTACATTTGTGTTCAGATCAAATGGGTCTGTCACAATCACCAAAAAAATTCAAGGAAACAGAACTTTGGCAAAAAATTGTTGTCCAGTGTAATCATTGCCTGTGTTAGTACACAGCCAATAATTCTTGGTCCAGACGGATAGAAACTATTTGCTACAAAGCCACAGAGCTAAAATTGCTATAGCTAATAATACTACTTTATCTTGAATATATTTAATAAAGGTTTAAATATTAACATCAGAATACATCACTAGTTTATCTACACTACACTGCCAACATCTTTTATTATGCCAACAGCAATTATTATAATTTAATAATCTTACTTGTTACATAACCTAATATGTAAAATACTACCTGCAAGAGCAAAGATATCTAAAAACTTCTGCATTCACTTTTTTAATGAAAACGTTAATGTACAAAAGGGACCAGTTTTTCAGCCTTTACTGAAAGCTGTAGCATAAACTAATAAACCTTTCAGCTATTGACTGTAGAAGTGTCAGGTGCTACAGTTGACGTCTTTGAGCACTCAGCTCCATTGGGCATTAGATTTTCACACTTCTGTTGCAGTATTTGATTAGTATGAAGCAATTTGCTTCCTTGCTGTTTTCTACAGGCTCTATGACTGCAACAAACCTGTTTCTGTTTACTCTGACTAGGTTCATTTTTGTTCTTCTTAAACACACTTTCTCTCTGTCTCTCTGTTCTGTTTCTCCAAACCACTTACTTATCCATGCTAGTTAAAGAAGATCCGATCTCTTCTGGTGGCTGGAGCAAAAAACCACGACTGTTTTTACCAGCACTTGCGGCTGCTGGACGGCGCATTTAAACTTTCCGCTAAAGACTTGCGTTCGCAAGTGGTACGAGAGGCCTGCTTTACTGTGGCGTAAGTTAAAGAAAAAGCAGGTTTACTTTTTCTAGTTACCTAACTGATAATGAAGTTACAGTATGTGGTACTAATCATTCAGATTTTTTAATTGTCTGCTATGTTTGTGTCAGCACACTTTTTGTTGCGTTTTATTTAATTATATATTTTTCCACATTTAGGCACCTGTCCACAGTTTTGGGGAATAAGTTTGATCATGGAGCAGAGGCTATTGTCCCTGTGCTGTTCAATCTTATTCCCAACTGCGCCAAAGTGATGGCCACCTCTGGCACAGCAGCTATCCACATCATTATACGGGTGAGGAACTTTTCTGTATATTTATTGTGCATAGAATCTCAGTCTAGAAACCTAACCAAGAATTCATTTACAAACCCCATTTCTGGACAAGTTAGAACATTTTGTAAAATATAATAAAAACACAAATTGTATTTAACTGACAGAAGTCTAAAGAAAATATGGATTGTACAATATAAACTATAAACAGTCTGATGCCTGCAACAGACTCAAAGTTGGAGCAGATCCATCTTTACTACTGTTACATCACCTTTTCAATTAATTACGCTTTTTAAGGCACCCAGGTGGTGCAGCGGGATATTCCTTTAGCACAATTTCTGTTTTATTGATATTTATTTATATAATGTACCAACTTCTAGAAATTGTGTTTGAACCTTGCTTGTGTCTTCAAAACCTCAAAGTATATAAATCTTTTTTATAAATTGTTTTTAATATCTATTTCAGTCAAAACAGTTTTTACAGCATCTATTTTTACTAAACAGTTTTGCCCTGTACTTTCTTTTCTGCTTGTGTGATGATGCACAACTTTGAAACAGTTACATCCAATATTCAACATTAAGATAATGTGGTTACTGTAGTGTTAACTGTAAGCTCTTTCTAACTTGGTGTCTTAAATTGCATACTGCAGACTACATACATTACTGCATTGTATTCTATAAGCTCTTGTTTAGATGAATACATTTTTAAGGCTTTATGTACGTTGTTGTTAGAGTGAATTGTAATCTTCTGATTGCTCAAATTGCAGCATACTCATGTGCCACGGCTGATTCCTCTCATCACGGGGAACTGCACATCCAAGTCTGTGGCTGTACGGAGGTGAGAGCGAAACACAAACACCAAAGTTATCTAAAAGCAATACTCTTTATGATTCCTTCATTACTAAAATTCTGCCTTTCCTTCAGACGCTGTTATGAATTCTTGGACATGCTTCTGCAAGAGTGGCAGACGCATTCCCTCGAGAGGTACAATAATTTTTTATTTTGATTTCTCTTTTACTTCTGCTATCTTATCTCCCACTTTTTTTCTCTCTTTGTCCGATCCAGACATGCAGCAGTTTTGGTGGAGAGCATAAAGAAAGGAATTAGAGATCCTGACTCTGAGGCTCGAGTTGAGGCCAGAAAGTATGAAAAACTTGCATGGAATTTAGCTACGTTTTTCAGATTAAGGAGTAATGTAACAATACTATTCTTTTTCCTGTACAAGGGCCTACTGGGGGTTGCGGAATCATTTCCCTGCAGAGGCAGAGGCTCTGTATAACTCATTAGAATCATCCTATCAGAAAACTCTTCAATCGTTTTTAAAAAGCTCTGGTAGTGTGGCATCACTCCCACAGTCTGACCGCTCCTCCTCCAGCTCACAGGAGAGCCTGAAGTAAGTCACACACATGACCATTCCAAAAACACAAAATGTAAAAACCTTACAATGTATGTTTTCAGTTTTTGTTGTGAGAAGTGCTGCATAAGTGGGCACCTGTGATGTATTTAAAGAATGTGAGTAGTAGCTAGAAGGGCAGCCACATCACCTACTAGGTCTAGACCAGAGCAAAGCTTTGTAACTCCTGCAGCCCTTGGGACATTTGGTATACTTTTCTGAATTTCAGGCCCAAGGATACTACAAATAATGAGTGACCTGCAAGACTAGCGAGAACCACTGTTGTGTAAGTGGTTGGAAAATGTCATAATTGATAATATGATCATTTCACTTGTGTGTACAAAAGAATTTAGATTGGCACAATGATTTGCTGCAAGACTTTTTGAATTCAACTCAAAATCTCAGTTTTTTATCTGCTCTCACAGGACAAACTAAGTTTGTGACTATATTACGCAACATTGGACATGGCTGTTCTGATGAATTAAGCATAGCTGTGGTTGTGAAAATGACAATTTATATAGTTTATTAAGAAAAGTTCATTTTAACATGTCCATTTTATGTGCATTGAAATTGCACATTGTTTGTATCTATTGAGATTTGTGTTTTCTTATCACTTGTCCTTTTCCACTTCTCTAGTCGGCCCTTGTCTTCAAAATGGTCAGCCGCTCCAGGTAGAGGTAAGTGTGTGTCTGTGTGTCTGCGTGTGAGTGTGTGTGTTTGTGAGTGTCTAAAAGCCTTTGTTGTCCAATTTTGTTTCCATGTAGGGCTTACTGTTTAAAGTTCACAGTATTATTCCATGCTGCACTGTCAAATTATTTCTGTTTTGCTCTGTCTGGAGCGTATTAACAAAAATAATATCCTGAAAAGCTGTGTGGTGTAAAGAAAACTCCTCTTGCTCTCAACAACATTCAGAACATAAGTGTGAGAATAAATCAAATTACTCTAATTGCTGGGCTGTCCAGTTGAGGAACACCTACTTTCAACAGTGTTTGTACGTCTCCAGTGTGGCATCAAAACACAACATTCATGTTCTAAAGTTTTAAACAAAAGGCAGCTGGGATGTATCATTTTGAACAGCCGCCTTTTGCAGAGCTTATTAGAATGTGCTGTGTGTGGATATCAAAAGTTTCACACCTGCTCCAGTGGCAGGTTTTTTGTGATGTAAAAAATCATTTTAGTTTTATCTCTGCAATGCATTTTAGTTGAAATAATTTGAGGGTGAAAAATAAATAACTGAAAAAAATAAAAAAAACCTGATGTAGTTGCACATGTGTGCACCCCCTCTTTTAAATTTAATCATGTTAAATAGGAGTGAGTGACACCTGCCATCAATTACACTGACTCCAGCAGGATTTTACTGACATTTACTTGATTGCATTTTACAAAAAGAGCCATGGTCCACAAAGAGCTTACAAAGCATCAGGGGGATCTCATTGTTGAAAGGTATCAGTCAAGAGAACAGTACAAGCAGTTGAAGTACAACAGTTGAAGTGTTTTTTAAGGATCGTGCCATGTTTGATTCCTACCCAAAAAGACTGAATCAAAGTATTAATTTAATGGTGTGCATATTTATACAAGCACGTTTTTATTGTAGGTTCCCCTAAAACAGTTCAGTTTGTTTTTAGTGGAGTTAAATATTATAGGTAATATTAAAGGTGTTTACATCACAAAAATCTGGCATTGTATCAGGGGTGTGCAGACTTTTTATATGCTGTGTGTATATATACAGTGATGTTCAAAAAAATAGCAGTCCAACACCATTAACCTGATAAATCACTGTTTTAGTAGAAATGCTATTTCTACATAGCAAATAATTCACTTGAAAGTGTAGTAGAGTAATGAAAACAAAACAAACCCAACAATTAGGACATGCATGCCACTCATTCTGAGTAATCGAAGCATTGATTAAAGGGGGTTGTTCAAAATAATAGCAGTGAGGAGTTTAATTGGTTATTTAAGGTAGGAGGGTGGCAAATGTTGCACAGGTTGGTCATAGCACATTTCCTTCTGATATGCTGGGTAAAATGGGTTGTTCCAGACATTGTTCTGTTGAACAGCGTACTTTGATTAAAAAGTTGATTTTAGAGGGAAAAAACATACAGAGAAGTGCAGCAAATTATTGGCTGCTCAGCTAAAATGATCTCAAATGCCTTGAAGTGAAAACCAAAACCTGAAAGATGCAGAAGGAAGCGTGGAACTACTGTTCGAATGGATCGAAGAATAGCCAAAATGGCAAAGGTTCAGCCAATGATCACCTCCAGAAAGATCAAGGAACATCTGAAGTTACCAGTGAATACAGAAGATGATTAAGTGAAGCCAATTTACCAGCAAGAACTCCTTGCAAAGTCCCGTTGTTAAGAAAAAGACAAGTCCTGAATGGGTTCAAATTTGCCAAGGAACACATTGACTGCTCCAAAGAGAAATGGCTCAACATTTTGTGGACTGGTAAAGGCAAAATTGTTCTTTTTGGGTCTAGTGATCGTAGACAGTATGTCAGACGACCCCTGAGCACTGAATTCAAGCCAAAGTTCACTGTGAAGACAGTAAAGCATGGTGGTACAAAATGATGATATGGGGATGTTTCTCATACCATGGTGTTACGCCTATTTATGGCATACGATGGATCATGGATCAGTTTAAATATATATAAAAATACTTGAGGAGATCATGTTGCCCTATGTCGAAGAAGAAATGTCCTTACAATGGGTGTTTCAACATGACAATGACCCAAAACATCTTGGTTACAGACAAACAAGGTTGAGGTAATAGAGTGACCAGCCCAATCCCCTGACCTCAATCCCAGAGAGAACTTGTGGGCTGATATCTGAAATGCGTTCTTTTGAGGCAAAACCCAAAATTGCAGAAGAACTGTGGAATGTAGTCTAATCATCCTGGACTGGATACCTGTTCAGAGGTGCCAGAAGTTGGTCGACTCCATGCAACACAGATCTCGGAAACAATCGTTATGCCACTAAATATTAGTTCAGTAATTTAAAGTAAAGTGAAACCTCAAACATTTTTTTCAGTTTGTAGATAAATTTTTTGAGTTTTTAAAGAAAAATGCTGGCACTGCTATTTTTTTGAACAGCCTAATATTCATTTTTCTTAACTTTCTGTAAAGGATTAACACTGGCAAAATGTTGTTAATGTTTTGATTTAGAATTGAAAGTGTAGTATTTTCAGTGCGTTTGCATTTATGGAAATAAAAGTTATTATAATGATTTTGTGCTTTATTCGCTTTTTTAAAATCACTGCTATTTTTTTTAACACTACTGTAGGTATATTATTTACACACATGCATGCATAAATACATACAACATATGGAGCATTATATAGTAAATAGGGTGCATGAAATGTGTGCATTATGTGCAAAAACTTGGGAGTTGACATTCCAGCTGTGGAATATTTGCTGTCTTTGATACAGCAAATAGAAGATAAGTAAATAAATAAATATCATTGGCCAACAGCAAAAATTTTACCCAAAAACACACATTATTTGCAGACATCTGTGAGAAGGTCAGTGCTAAAGACAAAATGTGCAGAAAAAGTGATTGTGTAATACTGAGTTAATAAGAGGAGTAACTCCATTAGGAGTAAAACCTTTGCATGGTGTAGTAGCTAACCGCGTGCGCTTTGTCCTCAGTTCCAGCAAGCTCTAAATCTTCAGGCTCACCGGGTTCACTACAGCGCTCCAGGAGCGATGTAGATGTCAATGCTGCAGCCACTGCTAAGGGCAGACACAGTGGGCAGGCAGGTGGAGCCGGCCGCCTCACCACGGCGCTACCCCCAGGCTCCTATGCCTCACTAGGTACCAGCATACTCATGCACACTGATCTTTATTATGACTGGCCTTATAATTTCAGCATCTACAGCTTAGTTAGCTGAACACCCTTTTCCCTTCCTCTTAGATTCACACGCAGCTGTCTTTTTTCCCTTACTTTGGGGCACTAAACTCCTTACTTGATTCTAGTTCTGTAAAAAGTCTATTGTCTGTGTGCGTCTGTATGAGTGCATTCATGTTAATTAATCCATTTGTGTACGCACACGTCTTTCTAATGGGTTTAATATACTCCTCTCTTTTCTGGCTTAAAGATGATTCCTCTGATAAGGATGGTAAGATCATATGAGTTGTGTCCACCCATCTGCATTAGCTTGTCTATCATTCATTCTAACCCACTGTGATGTTCTCCTGGTTCACACATTTTTAAGTAATCTCTTCATGTTTCCTTGCTTTCCTCTCCCGTCCTGTTTGGTCAGTATTGTAGCCAGAAAGCCAGTTAATGCGAAAGCAACCAACCAGCAAACACTGGCCTGAGCAACAACCTAAAACCAAATCTTAAAACACAAGCAAAATTACAATATTTTTGTGATAAGTATATTTAGTCAGTCAGTCTTTTTGGTTAAAATAAAGCTTTGTTTAAAAGCTAAATTTCATTAAAGAAGCAGCCTTTGCATTAATGAGAGAAAATTATTTGTCTTTTACATTTTTGCTTTGTATGTTTATGGGTGGCAGGTTAGCTGTCTCAGCATAATTTTGTACACTTTAAATCTTAAAAAGAAGAGTTGTCTTAAATCTGGCTTAAACTATTTAGCCCTAACCCAAATGTTGCTATGGCCACAATAGAGATCTTTGTCCTTTACCAATTTTGCAGTTTCAATTTGGTCATACCTACTTCCCAGTGGTTGTGGTATGACCATAGCTTTAGATGTCTGGTTTAGGAATGCAGTGCTACACACTCTAGACCTCAGTCAGTGTGGTCTATCAGCACGAAAGTAAAAGTAACGTTTTGTCTGAAATTTTATTCCAGATAACTCTTAACAAAGCTGCTTTGCTATGTTAAACAGGCATGTTTGTGATTTTAAAGCAGTATAGAAGAACAATGGAACACTAATTTTGTGCTGCTGTAATTTTCTGTAATATTTAAATTTAATTTTAAATAACATAAAGTAGGAATATATTTACAGTTTTGATTAGATATACACAATTACTGTCTTCACAATCATTGTCTTCTTTGTTAAAGATGAGTTAAAAGGGTTATAAATAATAGAAATAATAGAAAAAGAATTCCCTCAAGAAATTTTTAACAAAAACACATATGCCACAAGCTTTCAGTATAGCCAGTATTCAGACAGATTTAAGTTGAAAATAAAAATGCATACACATGGAAGTCGAAGTTGGACTTCTGTGCCACAAGTTTACTTTGTTCAGATGCAAATCTATATCCCAGGATGACACTGCATCCCTTATTTTATTTGTGCTACAAGCAGTGCAGGTTTCAGGGGTCGACTTTCATGTCTTGTGATTGTGATTTGCATTTATCTGCTTTATTAGGATGTTCTTCTTTTCATTCTTGTGATATTAACTTCATCTTGTCTGCTTAAGCTGGGTGCTCATTATCAGCTTTTAACCTGTGTCACCAATGCTTTATAAATCCTGCTGCTGTCACAGAACCAAAACTAGTACCTGTGTGGGAGTTAGGGTATAAGAGTTATAGAACATAATAGATATACAAACCATTACTGGGAAAGTTTGGACATTTTCTAAAATGCAATAAAGACAAGAATTGGGCATTTGTTAATTTTCTTAAACCTTTTTTTAACTAATACAAGTAGAAAGAAAAAAAATTCCAGTGTTTTTACAGAGCAACGTAATGGTATGTTGTCATTAAAAAAACATTTTAAATTTGATGCTAGCAATACACAGATGGTCCTGGGACAAAATAAGAGTGAAACATTGGTACATTTTCATGTATCTATACAGCGTATCACGATTGTTCATAAAGAGAGAATCCACCAGAGGCTCAGTGTTTGCAAGTAAAGATGGGTCATGGCTCAACCATAACCAACATACACTATAAAAGGACTGTGGTAGCTCAGCGGTTAAGGTGCTGGACTAATAATTAGAAGATCACTGGTTTAAGCCTCATCACCACCAAGTTGCCACTGTTGGGCCCCTGAGCAGGGTCCTTAACTTTCAGATTGCTTGACTGTAATTAGCTACAACTGTAAATGTATTGTGTTCTGTAGAGTAACAGATCACACTTCTCTATCTGGCAGATGGATGAGTCTGGGTTTGGCGAATACCAGGATAAACCTGCTTGCTTGCATTGTGCCCAACTGTAAAGCGTGGTGGAGGAGGGGTAATTCTATGGGGTTGTTTTTCAGGGGTTGGCCTAGGCCCCTTAGTTCCAGTAAAGGGAAATCTTAATGCTTTAATGGGAAGGCAGCAAACACAGACTTTTGAGCAGCTGAAGCCCTGAATCAAGCAAGAATTACAAAAAAAATTTCGACAATTTGTGTCCTCAGTTCCGAAATGATTAAGAAGTGTAAGGAGATGGAAGACAGGGGTAAACACTTGTCTGTCCCAACTTGTTTAGTATGGTACATGTATCAAATTCTAAATTTGTTTTACAATGATGTTGGTTAGTAAAAACATTAGAAATCTTTTCCTTTGTACGTTTGTCAGTTAAAAAAAGGTAAATGACCTACTCCCAGATTCTTGTTTTAATTGCATTTTACACAGTGTCCCAATTTTGCTGGTAATGGGATTTGTAGTTAGCATAAGCTAAAGTTCTGTTTATTACCAGGGCGACTACGTACCAAGCAGCCGCTGTCTACACCTTCAGCAATGGGCAGCAGTCAGGTGGACTCGCGTGGCCGCAGCCGATCAAAGATGGTATCTCAGTCCCAGCGTAAGTGTCTACAAACACCTATGCAGAATCATACTATAAATGTACATTAATACTACATATCACTCTGCAACACATACATAAACACACAACACACTAACATTAATACACAATTAATAGACCACCTTTTGGGGACCTTAATAAAGGATTTAATAAAACATCAAGTGTACACAGCTATTTAGTAAATCTGGTATTCAGTCAATTTAACTAAACAAACATGTGTTGACCATATTTCACTGGAGCTCTAAGGCTAATATTGCTCACAATTGATAAAGGTTTGTTTAACCCAATGTCACATAAAATGAAAGGCTTATTTTACAATTATAACTTGCTGTACTTTAACTTTTTTTTTTATCAGCAGTGCAAATTTAAGCATGGTGTGGGGATACCTATTGCTTAGGGCCTTGTTAAGTACAGTGGTACCTTGAAACTCAACGTCAGCTGGTTCTGGGAGTGGCGTTAAAAGACGTTGAGTTTCAAGGTTGAGTTTTCCCCTTAAGGATGTATGGGAAACCTGTTAATACGTTCCATGGTCCTGTGGAACTGCATGTATTTTAGGCATATTCACATGAGAAGTGACACAATAGCTTTTGAGCTGGATTTGCCGTTATTTCCTATGGAGTGTGGCACTGCACAAAGCTTAACGTGCCTTACTGTACAAAAACGAGTGAGAAATTTCATTAGTGGAGAAAACTTATGAGCAGTAATTATTAAGAGAAGTATAGTGTTTCTGTGTCGTTCTTTAAGTACATAGTCACGTTAAGCAGTTTTTTTTTTTTTTTTTTTTTTTTTTTACGATAAGCATTTTAGACTCTCGGAAAAGCTGATTCTCACAATTTCTCAGAACCCCGAGCTATAACAAAAGTTTACAAGTAAAACAGGAGAAAAATCCAACTAAACACAGATATATGTGGATGCTTTTAGAGTGAATTTGATGGTTATTCCACACAAATTTAGATTTGTCTCATATGCACACTTTGATGACGTCTTACTGCACCGCTCAAGCCAAGCACTGAACAAAGCGACTGTTCATTGTTAATTTGTAATTAAATTAATACTTAAAAAAAAAAAAAAAAAGCTGAACACGTTGAGTTTTAGGGAAACATCAAGTTTAAGGGTACAAATTTCTCAACAAAGGACATCGAGTTTCAAAGATTTTGAGCTTAGGGGACGTTGAGTTACCAGGTACCACTGTATTTACATTAGCCTCATGGCTCAAAACATGCCTAATCAGCTATTTTAAGAATAAGTTTAATAACTATGTGTTTTTAATTTAAATGTTTGAATTTCACTACAGCAACTCTGAGAAGTTTACACCATATATTTATATACATGTCCACACAGTCCTGCCACATCCAATGTCCTAATGTGCATAATACTACTATACTATACAATTTTTTGGGGACTGTATAGAGCGCAGTGTGTCTCTGTAAATCATCCTGCTCTCGGGATGTAACACACAGCTCCTTCCAACTCTTTCTGTGCCTCTAGGTTCCGACGATTCTGATTGCACTCCAGGTACCCTCGTCTGACGTTGGCGAGTGTGTTAGTGCGTGAGTGTGTGATTGAGTGTGTGTACAGTTTTCTGCATGCTCTGTGGTATTCACCTGGGTGTGTTGGTTTAAGTCCATTTCTGCCTGCAGGGCAATTGTGACCCAAACACACTCTCGCAAGCGCGCACAAATAAACCAAAATGTGTTTGAGGCATTATTGACCAGTTTCATGAATGTTGATTTTTGAAAAGGAAGGTGTAACCCAATGTTGAGGTAGAGATTGAAAAATGTGTGTTAGGAATTTCACTGTTCTCTTTTCAGCTTACTGTGCCAGTGTGCACTCGTGGTGTTCCGCAGCTTTCTCAATCTGTTTTCGCTCATTATGCTTTTTATTTTTATTTATTGGTGGGCTGACATTTTTACTTATTTATATACTGTCTGTGTCAGAAAACTCAGACCATCTGCATGTTTTTGCTTATACAATGCATTGCATCATTTTAATGTGCTTTTCCTCCAACCCAATGGGCCCCCTGACTCGGCTCCTCCCCTCCCTATATTTTTGGTCCAACATTGGCTCAGGATCTCAATCTTCTACCGCTGTTGGTGGTAAGAATTTTCAAATATATTGCTTGTCAGTCATGCTGTTTTCCATTGTACTCTGTATTCTGGTACCTTCAAATTAAAAGATTTTTAAGGAGAATATAACTGTAGTGGTCTGTAATCTGAAGTTTAATAGACATTGGGATAATCAGAAAAAGAAAGATGTACATCAGTTCTATGCAGAAACGCCTCAGAGTTCTCTGGGCCTGAGCTCATCTCAATTGTAAACATGTCCACCATTCAGCTTGTGCCAAAGATGAAAAAGACTACCCAGATCAGTGAAAGGTGCAAAAGCCAACGTCTGTCATGATATTGAGGTGCATCAGTGCCCAAGACATGGGTGACTTGCATATGTGTGAAGGTTCCATCAACATGACAGCGTATATTGGCATTTTAGAGGGACATGTAACATGCAACATATCTTCCCAGAACGTTAGTGACTATTTCATGACTAAGACAGTGCCAGGCCTTATTTTGTACGTGTTACAAAAGCGTGGCTTCGTAGACACTATGTGTGTTCTTGACTTGATTTGTCTCCTGTTGAAAATGTATGCAGCATCATGAAGATGAGAATCAGATGCCGGCAACCATGGACTGTGGAGCAGCTGACTTCTTCTATTAAGAAGACCAAAATGGACTAAAATCCCCTTTGGAAAATTCCATTAGTGCCCTCAGATAACCATTAAAAACCATTAAACCATGTAGCACAGTGCTAAACATGCCTCTGTCCCAACTTTGGATCAGTAATAACACCTTTCTTTCTACTTTTATTACTTAACTAGAGATTCAGGAACATTAACAAATCACAGGTTCTTCTTATTACTGCATTTTACAAAATGTCCCAACTTTTCTGGAAAGTCCAGACTACAATTCAGTTGAGATGCAATAATTCTTGCTACTGTGTAAGTCAGTTTCAGTTAATAAGGTTAAACAGTGTACATACTTTTTTCAGCCTGGACAGTCATGATTAATAAAAGTTTTTAATTAGGACATTAGGGAAAAAATGCACATTATTGTTGCATTAGTATATTTTTCAATAACTAATTATTACTTAATATATTTAATTAATTAATGTCTTACTGGCATTTTTTTCAAGTCTTAGATTCTCTTTTCCCAGAATTTTGAGTGCAGTGAAACACAGCATCATACCTTAGACTTTCCAACATTTTTCACTGGGATCCACTCTCTTTTCTCTTTGTGGTGGTTGGAGACACATTGACATTTCTCTCAGCCTCACTCTTTCTGCTGCACGTCATGTGTACATCTTCTCTTCTTGCCTTGCTCTGGGTGCCATAGTGATGTTTCTCCCCAAACTTCAAATTTATTTAATTTTTTTAAATAGTTGTTTAGTTTAGCAGTTTAGTAGAGGTAGAAATTATGAAGCAATAGTTGATGCATCTCGATTCTATATATGATATATTGGATTTTAATCGCTCACTGATTTGACTAGATTCTAAAAGATGTTATTGTGTAATAATAATTTACTTGCTAGTCCATGCCTCACATTTCACCAACCAATTGGTTCAGACTTATGTTATTTTAAATCATACAATATAGCTTAGTGCTAAGGATGTTTACTGAATCAGTAGTGTAGTTTAATTAGAACATATAGAAATTGTTCTGATGTTACTAAGCTGCTGCGAGAATCCCTGAAAAACACAGAACCAATCAAATTAAAGACACTAAATATACTATAAAAACCCAGAAAAACTTTGTACAAAGCAGAACTATAGAGAAACAGCTGGAAATAAGCTAATTTGGCTAATAATAGCTATTTACATAATCCTCTTTGTAAAGAGTGTTCACTCAAGTACTGTCAGTTACACTAATCTGCACAGTACCATTTCAGTAATACAGATTACTCCTTCTTACTGTACAGTATTACAGTCCCATGCCGAAATGCTTTCAATACCAAAATTGGTAAAGCAGGTAAAACACTGGATATGTATGCAGGTCCTTAGACAATAATCAAGAGAAAATAATGACAGCAGTTATTTATCTACAGGCTGACAAATTTGTGGAGTATTAAATCACATTTTACACTACTTATACCTCATTTGTCCTGTAGTTGGTACTATTTTAATGACTATTTAATTATGGCATGTTTGAGTCAGTTACATTTTTATTTTATACATTTATTATTATTTTTTTTCTATAAAGGAGATCTGTAATTTGATGTAGAATCGTTTAAAGAAAGAATCGAGATGCATTAATTCTTATGTCCCCACAAACCCAGAAATGTAGTTGGACAACAGATGGTAGAGAAAGGTTGATGCTTGGCATTACAGAGAAAAGTGTGGAGGAGTTTGTCCATGTTGGTGTATTCTTAATAGAAACCTGTTTTGCTGTTCACTGTCCACATCTCATTCTTCTTGTTTGGTGACGCTTTTCATAAAGCTCTGTGTTCTTGTGTCTGTGAGTGAAATTTAATGTAGCCACAATTTTCTAACTATATATAGTCTCTTTGCTTGTTTAGAGATCTAAATCAGGAATTTATATAAGCTTCTACAAAAACCTTGATTGTTAGTAGCTCTCTTTGTGCTGTTCTAGTAGTACCAGTAGAATGTGTTTGTTCTATGGATGCACTGATCTGTTATATACCTGAAATGCTGTATTTTGATTGGTACTGAATTGGAACCCTAACTGATATTCGATTGGATTTTACTAGTTTTATTTTTGGTAAGTCAGTAATATTGATACAAACTATACCTACAGTGCCATCAGGAACCACAATTTTTTACGTTACAGACATATTCAAAATCCGATTTGAGTATAGTTTTCTTTTGAAAGTGAAAACATGTTTTCAGACGCGTTTACAGCCAAGATAACAAAGGAGTGGCTTCAGGAGCAGTCTGTGAATGTCCTTGAGTGGCCCAGCCAGAGCCCGGACTTGAATCCAATTGAACATCTCTGGAAAGACCTAAAAATGGCTGTCTACAGACACTGCCCATCCAACCTGACTGAGCTTGAGAGGATCTGCAGAGAAGAATGGGAGAAAATGCCCAAAAACAGGTGTGCCAAGCTTGTACAGACATACCCAAGAAGACTTGGTGTTTGCTGCCAAAGGTGCTTCAACAAAATATTAAGCCATGGGTATGAATACTTATGTACCTATTATGTTTAAATGTTTACATTTTTAATAAATTTACAAAAATGTCTGAAAACATGTTTTCACTATGTCATTATGGGCTGTTTCATGTAGATTTTTTTAAAAGAAAACTATACTCAAATTGGTTTTCAAGTATGTCTGTAACGTAACAAAATGTGGAAAAAGTGAAGGGGTGTGAATACTTTCTGATGGCACTGTATGATTATATGACGGTCCTAAAGCACCTTGCATAATATTAGGATGTCGGTATCTGGTATCAGTTGATGAAGCTTTAAAAGCTATCTACTATATTGTAATTGTCAACAGTTGTGCATCCCTAGTCTGTTCTATGTAAACTGTGAAAGTTAAAATTGTATTTAAAATTGCATTTAAGAAGCCAATCTCTTACCCTTTCCTTCTGTCTTCAGCGGGCTCTCGGTCTGGTTCCCCGGGTCGCGTGTTGACCAGTACAGCTCTAAGCACTCTCAGTACAGGTGCGCAAAGGGTAAGTGCTGCTCCAGGCTCCCATCGACGCAGCAGGATCCCCCGCAGTCAAGGCTGCAGCCGGGACTCCAGCCCCACACGCCTCTCAGTGGGTAAGAACCAGCCCTTGTCGTCCGTCTGTCTGTGTTGCTCTGTTTTAAGAGTAGCTGATTAGGTTTTGAAAATCATAGTAAAGACAAATTGTGACTGGTTTGTGGCAGTATTAATCACTTTGTACTCCCGAGCGTAAACCTTTGCTTTGTTTTGTGTCTGCAATGCCAATCTGCATTTCGGCTCTTTTTTTCTTCTGGCTTCTATTTGTCGGTGGGCTTGTGTGGGTGAAATGGTGGCATAAAAAAGCGAATTATATTCTTACCCATCTTGAAATATGCTCTTTTGATTAAAGCGCCGTCAAACGTCAGCCACGTCTACAATGGATCAAAAGGAGGTATGCTTTCTGTCCTTCCGATCCATAATTCTCAATGATTCATTTGTCTGTTGTAGCAATGGCTGGAGTTGTAATGCTTTCAGCTGGTGATTGTGGCTAAACAGCCTGCTTTGGAGATGTAGGGCTTGCTCTTATTAATCATCTAAGCTCATTCTTAATGCCCACTTTTGTTATAATATTCACGCGTCGTTTCTGTGTACTGATTTGCATCACAGAAATAGGGCTGAAAGCTGCTGCACACTAACAAATAAACTTAAAAGAGTAAACCATGGATCAATATCTTCCCCTCTTCCCATAACTTCTTCACCATTATAACTATTGTATTTTTAATTTAGTGCTTGACTTGCAAATATTGATTATGGGTATACAACACTTGTTGTGATTCCTGCAATATTTGTTAATCCGTGAAATCCCTAGATAGGTTTGATCTGGGGCTTTATTACGTTTCACATTTGAATCTTTACTGTTCTTTTTTCCAGTTTCCCTTCCTTTTCACCTTCCATCATCATGCCATTTATCCCTGTCTTTATGCTATCTTTCAATGTTTTCTTGTCTGTTCCTGTTTGTCTTATTTTTTTTCTGTCCTTTCTTGGGGCGGGTCAGCGCGGGGTAGTCGTATACCGCGGCCTAGCGTGAGTCAGGGCTGCAGTCGTGAGGCCAGTCGAGAGAGCAGCAGAGACACCAGCCCTGTGCGCTCCTTCACGCCGCTTGGTGAGTAGGCATACCAGTCGATCGGTACAACTGTTACATATAGTTGTGACATTGAAGGCTGTAGGATCGTGATTGGTTATTTTATGTGTGTGAAAATATCAACAAAAACTATGAGCCTATCACAACCAGTTACCTGCTAGTATACAAGCTCGGACTGGGAAGGTAAAAAACAAGTTAGTATTCAGTGATTGGGTAAGGTTGTGGGGTGTAAATGTAAGAGTCACACTGTTGGTAACAGCAGTGCCTGAGTACTGGGGGTTCGAATCCTGAGGTAGACAACAGACATCGTCTCAAAGCAACTTTACAGAATCCAGAACCAACAAACCAACAAACCAACAAACCAAAAACCCCCGTTGAGCAAGCCGAGGGCAACAGTGGCAAGAAATACAGGAAGAAACCTTGAGAGGAATCAGACTCAGCAGGGACCCCCATCCTCCTTGGGTGGCTTGGAGAATAATTTGAATTAATAGGATATACACAAACCATACCCACACAAAATTAAATTAAACTAAAAGTTATAACTAGCAAAATAATAATAATGTAAACAATTGAAGTTCTTCATTATTCAGTCCCGTCTGTAATAAAGTCCGTAGTGAGTTCTAGACATTTATGGTGCAAACAATCATGGTGTCACGTGAACCTAGCCTTTGCGTCAGGAAGGGCATCCAGCGTAAAAGCTGTGCCTAATTAAATATGCTAACGCATGATCTGCTGGCGACACCAACAGGAGCAACCGAACTGAATCATTCATAATTCAGCAACGACTTGTTACTGGGTTCATAGTTGAAACTTATTAAGCTCTTATAATTTTTTCACTGTAGCTAAAACTTTGTCAGTTCTGTAAATTTACTCAAACTCTTTGTGTGAAAGGTTCATCTTTTCTGAACACAGGCTTGTTTTACTCAAATATTATAGACCACTAAGGCAAGTGAAATATGCTGATTAAGGTAAAATCTACAGTTGCAGTGATGGCAAAATTACAGTGTAACTCTATTATTCTTTAATTAAGTGTATGCTGTTTCACAGGGTTCAACAGTACTCATGCAGATTGCTTTCTGCCTCTAAGGGTTTGATTTGTATTGTGTTGCATGTGCTGATAGATGATAATGACGAGCTGCATTTGAGATAGTATTTCTCGGTCTACTTGGGAAAAAGCTTTAGAAACAAAAACCTATGATCGTAACACTTACAGCAGCTATTATACTGATAAGAATCAACTTTTAAAAAAAATTTAATTGAAGGTTCAGTTTTGGTTTATTGCCTGAAGCAATAACAACAATGTGACTGTGTAAAAGAGATATAATGCCTACAAATGTTTATAAAATAGTATTTTAGTGTTATCCCAATAGAAGTAATTTTGAATTAAAGTCCTGCTTCTTTCTAAAATGTAAATCTGAACCTGTGTAGTAAAGAACTTGCAATGTTTCATCCTTTTATCATATTTTAGGGTTCTCTCACACTTGCATTTTTGTTGCAGACTCCAGTCTGTTTGTATTCTGAGTAAGTTTGTTACATCTGATTATCTCTGAACACAGCATTTTGACACTGTTAGGTGGCACAGCGGTCTAACGTGTTAGCCCACCACCACAAAAACCAGAGTTCCATTCTTGGCTGTGTTGCTGCCCTGGTCAGGCTACTCAGCAAACACACTTAGAGTAGAGAGAATAGAGAGATGGATGAGCGTTCAGTCCTGCTGTCTGGTTAAAGCGACATCATACATGGAATCTAGTTTGTAAGAATCAGCGTCTGACAGGTGTACAGAAGGTTGCAGTCTGCTTGACATGTGGCAAAAGAAGGAACGTGCTAGCCCTTCTTGGCCAAAGTGATGCGTTAGCATACTGGAGAGTAAAAACTACCTTTTCGTTATGTTTTAGTTACTGCATTGACTTTTACTCACTGTACTTTTACTTACTGTATTCACACCTGCAATCACATGAAGTCAGCAGCTCCTGAGATGCATTTGGATAATCAGGCATACGCATCATGTCTGTTCTATTCAAAGAACTTAATAAGTTATGTTATTGTGAAACATTGTTCTAACGAGTTAAGGTGACTTGAAACCGATTGTTCGGTTGTTACCAAACGGTTTGCCTCTCAATGACCGAATTCTAGGCGTTAAGTGGGATTTGCCTTGCTTTGGAATCATATGAAGCAGAACTGGACTTAAAGCATCAAGCACAGTTGCTAAAAGTGTGTGTTACACAGTGGTGATGGTGGGTTTGCTTTTGGTGAATGTTCTGCCTCACTGGGCTTTCTCTGCTACGTGTCAGCACTTACCTGCCTATATGTGTGTGTATGTGTGTATTACAGCTTCGCGGCACTACTCTCGCTCCACTGGTGCCCTTCATGCTCCAGATGCCTTTGGTGCAGCAGGTGAAGCTATGACTCGAGCCTGCCTATAATTCATTCGAAAACAAACTGTGTTTATTTATGTCTTCTCGTTGATACCGTCATTCTGCTTCTTTCAGTTGGCCCATCATTGAGCTGCATGCTTTGTGTTTCGCCTCCATAACTATTCCTCCCATGTCTTAGGTCAGATTTTCTAATGGTTCCCAGCAAAATGCCACAAATGTACGAAGAGACAAAAGTTGAGAACTATTGTGAACAATTATTAGAAATTAGTTTATAAAAACAGGCATTTAACAGCAGTAAGTGAGCTTAAATGCAGATTTTTAGGGGGATCGGGGAGGGGGGTAAATATTGTGATCACCAGTTTACATGTACTTCAGTTTTGAAATAATGGAAACAGTCAGTAATTTTATTACATAGTATAACGCTCTGTGGTAATGTGTTTGGTACAAGATTTTTGGAGGATCAGAGGATCTTTTGCATTTGAAGCTTTTTGCTGTCGGTTTACATCAACTCATTGGTCCCACTTTTTGTTTTATTCCACCATTGATTTTCTGACATTCTAGCCCACATTTTTGTGTTTGTGTTTTGTTTTCCGTTTCAAAAGCATTTCTCTGTTTTAGTGGTGGTGCAGTCTTTGTTAACATGTTAATCATTTTTATGGGTTTTATGTTTATGTTTAGAGTTATTGATCAAATGTATGTATTTAATGTGTTGGCTTTTATTTAATGGAAGGCCTTTCCTTGGTGAGTATGTATATCTACATGTATTAAATCATTTTATGGGACTTTAATGCTTTAAATACTTTTTTAGGTTCAGGTTTGGGGTTGTCTCAGTCCAGCCATCTTTCATCCTCTGTCAGCGCCATGAGAGTCTTGAACACAGGATCTGATGTAGAAGAGGCTCTTGCTGATGCACTGGTAAACTCACCATTTATTTGCACAAATGAAACATATCCTAACTCTATTCATCACCCAAATGTGTCTGCCTTTGCTAACTCTTAAATGTGAACCCCCTACTTTGTTATTGCTGCCAGCTGTTAGGAGATATACAGAGCAAGGTCAGTCTTTTTGATTGCTTCCTTCTTCCTCTCAGTCTTTAACAGCCTGTCATTCTCTCTCTCTCGCTCTCTCTCTCTCTCTCTTTATTTAAATGTCTTAAAGGTACCCCTCAACAGTTAACTCAAACTTGAAAGAAATATACAGGGGTTGGACAATGAAACTGAAACACCTGTCATTTTAGTGTGGGAGGTTTCATGGCTAAATTGGACCAGTCTGGTGGCCAATCTTCATTAATTGCACATTGCACCAGTAAGAGCAGAGTGTGAAGGTTCAATTAGCAGGGTAAGAGCACAGTTTTGCTCAAAATATTGCAATGCACACAACATTATGGGTGACATACCAGAGTTCAAAAGAGGACAAATTGTTGGTGCACGTCTTGCTGGCGCATCTGTGACCAAGACAGCAAGTCTTTGTGATGTATCAAGAGCCACGGTATCCAGGGTAATGTCAGCATACCACCAAGAAGGACAAACCACATCCAACAGGATTAACTGTGGACGCAAGAGGAAGCTGTCTGAAAGGGATGTTCGGGTGCTAACCCGGATTGTATCCAAAAAACATAAAACCACGGCTGCCCAAATCACGGCAGAATTAAATGTGCACCTCAACTCTCCTGTTTCCACCAGAACTGTCCGTCGGGAGCTCCACAGGGTCAATATACACGGCCGGGCCGCTATAGCCAAACCTTTGGTCACTCGTGCCAATGCCAAACGTCGGTTTCAATGGTGCAAGGAGCGCAAATCTTGGGCTGTGGACAATGTGAAACATGTATTGTTCTCTGATGAGTCCACCTTTACTGTTTTCCCCACATCCGGGAGAGTTACGGTGTGGAGAAGCCCCAAAGAAGCGTACCACCCAGACTGTTGCATGCCCAGAGTGAAGCATGGGGGTGGATCAGTGATGGTTTGGGCTGCCATATCATGGCATTCCCTTGGCCCAATACTTGTGCTAGATGGGCGCGTCACTGCCAAGGACTACCGAACCATTCTGGAGGACCATGTGCATCCAATGGTTCAAACATTGTATCCTGAAGGCGGTGCCGTGTATCAGGATGACAATGCACCAATACACACAGCAAGACTGGTGAAAGATTGGTTTGATGAACATGAAAGTGAAGTTGAACATCTCCCATGGCCTGCACAGTCACCAGATCTAAATATTATTGAGCCACTTTGGGGTGTTTTGGAGAAGCGAGTCAGGAAACGTTTTCCTCCACCAGCATCACGTAGTGACCTGGCCACTATCCTGCAAGAATAGAAGAATGGCTTAAAATCCCTCTGACCACTGTGCAGGACTTGTATATGTCATTTCCAAGACGAATTGACGCTGTATTGGCCGCAAAAGGAGGCCCTACACCATGCTAATAAATGATTGTGGTCTAAAACTAGGTGTTTCAGTTTCATTGTCCAACCCCTGTATGTTTAATACATATTTAATGCATAAAAACATTGATTTAAAAAGCCTGCGTCCCCCTAGCAGGCTGGCTAGTGGACTACTGAGGAACTATTATCTTACATAACTGGGTTTATGGATTTATGAGTTTCAGATTTGCATTGTCATGCTAGATAGCAGATGAACTGCTTGTATATTCTCCTGCATTGGTCACTGTTAGTAATAGGTAGGATTTTGGTAGGATATTGAAGGCTACTTTTCAGCATTTTATTCAATTGTACCCATACATGTCAAAGTATTTTATAACAGCCGTAAATTTAAACAGTGTTAGGACAAAACTGGTAGTTTTGTTGGTAAAACTAAACTACTAAGGTTTTTAGGGACTTTAAGCTGTATTCACATGATACACAGCAAAACAGCTTTTGTGTCGGCTATTTCACTTTTTCCTATAGACTGAGGCGGTGCTGTTTACCTTGGCGCTGTGCTTCCTCGAGCAGCGTGTAGATTTGGCGCAATGGAACACAGTTTTTACCGTTTGTTGCTGCACTTAAAAGATTAATCTGACTGAACTGTTTTAAACAATTTGCTACTGACCTTTTTAAAGTGCCGCTAATTAGAAAAATTGTTTATATAATGTAGCCAAAAGAGAAACACATACATGGCAAAGAGAAACAAATTCTGTTCCACAAATCCTGAACAGTTGTATTCATTAAAACATTGTGAGAAAAATACTGCATGAACACTAGTGTGCTGTATAATGAGCAGAGAAGGTTTGTATTTAAGACAGCAATCCTGCATTTGATCATCTTGGAATTGCTTGTTTTGGTGTCCTAACTACATTAGCATGTGTTTGTCTGTCTACACTGATTCTATTTTTTAAATGCTCTTAAATGCATTCCTTGCTTTCTTTCTCCATAAGCAGAAGAAACCAGCTCGGCGGCGATATGAGAATTACGGCATGTACTCTGATGATGACGCTAACAGTGATGCATCAAGCGCGTGCTCAGAACGTTCCTACAGCTCCCGGAACGGCAGTATTCCCACATACATGCGCCAGGCTGAGGACGTAGCTGAAGTGCTCAACCGCTGTGCTTCAACCAACTGGTCTGAGAGAAAAGAGGGGCTGATGGGACTGCAGACCCTGCTAAAAAACCAGCGGGTGCTTAGGTACCACATTCATATGCACTGGTTTTCAAGTTTCACGACTTATGCTGAGTCATTTATGCTATGTTAACCTAGTAACAGCACGATCAACCTAGTCTAACCACAATCAACATTTAACATGGTAGTATGCTTTGGGACACATGCTGACACCAGCTGTATTTCTTTGTGGTCTTTCTAAAAACACAAATAAAGGTTTAACAATATGTGATTTTAAAAAATGTGCATTTTTCATATATTGAACGGTCATCGTTGTTCAAAACATCAATAGAATTGTGTGCACATTAACATTTAAATTGTCAGTTATTTTTGCTAAAGCTTACCCCCAAGCCTTTATGCTAAATTATGTCTTTCAACTTGTCTGTTTTCTGTCTGTTCTTTTTCAGTCGGGTTGAGCTCAAGCGGTTGTGTGAGATTTTCACCAGGATGTTTGCAGACCCCCACAGCAAGGTACCACCGGCACGCCGCTTCCAGCTGGCCTTTTTCTGCAGACACGTGCGCAAGCGCACATGTGCATGAAATTTTTAACATGTTTAAAATCTCGGATTCTGCCTCACCTATAGCCTTTAACTCAGACATACAAAGTGAGCAGCACTCTCGCAGGCATGCGCTCTTAAAAACTCCCAGGGCAAGGCTACTGGCTCACAGCATGTTCGGTTTGGGTAAAATTCACTTCCTTTTTCCTTCCAGTAATTGCTCGGCTCTTCTCACTCACTGAAATCTGCTTGTTGGCAGGTTTTCTGTTTTTTTCAGCTCTCTTGCATGTATGCGAATAAACACTTGCTTAAATACTAGCCTTATTTAGATTATTTATAACTAATTTGCTACTTTTAAGGTGGACAAATTGACTTGCATAGCCCAGCTGGCAGATAGAACACTCTGTTCTTATCCAGTTTTATGTTTACATTTTTTTTTTTGAAAACATAAACCACTACCTGTGGTTTTTAAAAACACTGCCTGGCTGAATAGAATACAGTATGGTGAACTCAGTGCAGTGCGTATTATTATGCACTTATGTGTAATAAAAAGTAAACAATTTTTTTATTTTGTTTTTTATCAACCAGTTCACCCTGGTCAGGGTTGCAACAGGTCCGGTTTCTTTGGGCGCAATGCAGGAATACCCTACACGGTGCCAATCCATTGCAAGGCATTTGTGTAATGCATGAATCTCAGTGGTGCTATAGGCAGGCCGGGCGTCTACACAGACAATATTGTCTGTTACGTATGAAAATGGCTAAATTGCGGAAGCCCTGCAGTAGATTGGCACTCTGTCCAAGATATTCTTGTGCCCAGTGAGTGTTTTTCTCTGTGAACCGGACATGGCACTACCATGACCAAGACAAAGTGGTTAATAAAAATATAATGGAAAAAAATGAACACAGCTATTAACAAGAGTGTGCCAAACACTTGCTGCTGATAAGATTTTAAAGTACAAACAGGTAGCGCTATAAATAGAGTTCAGTTGTCTTAAATGGCATCATAAACTACCTACAGTCCTTCTCCTTTAATGCACCATAGAAGTCAACCTCACTGCTTTATTTGTTCTTTTAACTTTACAAAAAAAGCCCTCAAACATATTCTGGGATCAATTCAATTTCAGCCATAAAGTTAAACAAGCATATAAATGCTCCAACACTTGCAAAAACTAACCTGCTCTGTGTGCCGTTTGGAATTTGACTTGGTTTCTCACTGACCTGCGGCATTGCGACTTTTTTCCTTGAGCTGCTCGGGCACCATCTCTGGTCTCGGTGGCTGGGTCATTGCCCTGCTATGTAAGTGTGATTGACGGATTTGGGCCCAACCCTTTTTCTGATTTACAGCGTGAGTCCAGAGGCTTCGGCACGGCAGAATCCGGTATCAGTTCCGCCTCTTTTAAGGTACAAAACCTACACATGTATGCTCATATTCCCGACCTGTCTTCAGGGGTCCGGAAAACTAGAGCCTGTTTCCTCCTTTGTGCAGGGATGCCAATTCTTCAGAAATTTCCTCCCTTTTTTATATGTCATGTCTTTTCCTTTCACGTTTCTCTCACTTTCTCTTTCTTTCTCTTTTTGCTGGATAATTCATAATTTATTCAAATAAACTATTATCTTACAAGACCACAGTGTCACAGCACTGTTTTTGTCTTTCAAAATGGAGCTCAACAGTGAGGTTCTGGGAGTAAAAATTGCTGTTTATTTTTGTCATAAAGATTTAGATATTTAGGGATCACTTTCCTTTATTTAAATGAGATGTGTTTAATTGCCAAAGTGCCAGTAAGGTTTTAGTTTTAGTTAATCCAGACTCAGTTTCAAACCTGACCTGACAAACTGTTTTGGATCCAGAAATACAATTCACATTGCAATGTGGGATGTAAATAGTTTTTTAAATAGTAGTAAAGTATATATCTAGTTGCTTTCATGTGTAGTTTTAAAATCTAAGAATTTTAGAAGTGCTTACAGATAAATAAACAGGACCTTTATTTCCAGAACTGGAGCAAATGAAAAGTAGGTTGGCACTGTTGAGCCCCTTTAAGCTCTTTTGTGATTTTTTCTTTAATGCATTAAAAGGGCTGTGAACACTCACTGGATTATGTTTTTTTTTTTTTTTTTTTTTTTCCTTTTCATGCGTTGTCCTGGGGTGGAACTGTAGAGAGTAAGTTTGGCTGGATTTTATGCAGACTTTTTTTCTTATTTATACTCCATTAAGTCATATTTGATGTTCATTTTAACCACACAATCTAATCTTAATTAATCCTATGCTTTAGGATCAGTGCTAACTGCAGGATTTGACACTAATACACTAATCAATAACAATTTAATATTACAGTAGAAAATGTTTAACAAAATGCATTTTATAGTTGATTCTTTCTCATGTCATTTTGATCGAATCGAATCAGTGGAAAATGTCTGTTTTTTCTTGTGCTTTGAACATTAAACACTTTGATTTACCTAACCATTACAGTTTGTTCTAATCATTGTCATGCTTTGAATGTAGAAAGTATGAAACCACCCAAACTAAATGTACAAAGCATGTTCACAGCAACACCTACTACAATCAACTCATTCATTTACACAAATTAACTTCTGAATGAGTTCAAATTTGCATTAGCTGAGCATGTTGATCAATAGTAAGGCATTTTACAGTTTGACCTGTTGAAATCCTCGTTTGTTTTTTATATAGGTATTTAGCATGTTCCTGGAGACACTGGTGGACTTCATATTAGTGCATAAGGCAGATCTGCAGGACTGGCTGTTTGTGCTTCTTACCCAGCTGTTGAAAAAGATGGGTGCCGACCTTCTTGGCTCTGTACAGGCCAAAGTTCAGAAAGCACTTGATGTCACAAGGTTGGCGAAATAAACAACATGCACATTTTTGTAATAAACAATACACAAAACAAATTGGCCATGTTGACAGCAGTTTCAAAGATCGGTATGTAACAGCAAATGACCTTATCACCCCTGTCTCTCGGTAGGGAGTCCTTCCCTAATGATCTGCAGTTCACCATTCTGATGAGATTCACCGTAGACCAGACACAAACTCCCAACCTAAAGGTAAAGCTTTTGGCTCTTAACTGTGTAAATACACCTCCCGCTTGTTTACGTTATTGGTTAAAAGCATCAGCTAAATGTCATAAATGCAAGTTTATTGTATTTCTTGTAGTGTGCAATTGTAGGGGAACCAGATGTGATTTTAGGTGGGAAAGGTGGGATTTTTTTAACCATGGAGTGAAGGCAGGTGGTCACTTAGTGGTTAATGTACTACATTAGTAATCAGGTGGTCAGACCTCACCTGGATAAATTGCCACTGTTGGGCCCTTGAGCAAGGCCCTTAACACCCAATTTCTTGAATTGTGTTTCGTCACAACTCTGTGCCGCCTTTGATTAAAAGTATCTGCTAAACACTATAAATGTAACACTGTTGGTAATGTGTATTGTCTATGCCAGTATTTAATTCATTTAAAACATGTTTAAAGTTATTACAAAGCTACTTTATCATTTATACATAAAGGAAATTATATGGCCTATGGATGCCAGTATTTTAGCTGATGACTGACTAGTGTGGTTAACCATTAACATTAAGCGTAAATATTAAACATTTACATGCATGATTGATTCCCCCTTCGATGTATTAAATTCGTGCACTTTCTAGAGCAAATACAGTCTTGTGGGTAACAGGCTTTTTTAAGGGATGCATTTATACTGAGGGAATTAAAAGCTGCTAAGTCAGCACAACACTAGATTTTTCCACATGCTACTGATGTGTTTAAATACCGCAACTTCATTTTGAATAAGCTAGTAAAAATTACTGATTAGCCAGCAGCATTGATTTAAACAATCAATTATTAGTTAGATATTTGTTCATCTTTAGATGAATGAGTCTTTAACATGTTCAGTAAAAATTGTGTGATTGTGAGAGCTTAAGTTCATAAGACCACAGTATATTGTTTAAATCTCAATAGCTTTTTAATAGTTTTGATAGATTTCTGTGATTAATGTGAATATACACCGATCAGCCATAACATTAAAACCACCTCCTTGTTTCTACTTTCACTGTCCATTTTATCAGCTCCACTTACCATATAGAAGCACTTTGTAGTTCTACAATTACTAACTGTAGCCCATCTGTTTCTCTACATACTGTTTTAGCCTACTTTCACCCTGTTCTCTTCAATAGTCAGGACCACCACAGAACAGGTATTATTTAGGTGGTGGATCATTCTCAGCACTGCAGTGACAATGACATGGTGTGTTAGTGTGTGTTGTGCTGGTATGAGTGGATCAGACACAGCAGCGCTGCTGGAGTTTTTAAATACCGTGTCCACTCACTGTCCACTCTATTAGACACTCCTACCTAGTTGGTCCACCCTGTAGATGTAAAGTCAGAGACGATCGCACATCTATTGCTGCTGTTTGAGTTGGTCATCTTCTAGACCTTCAACCATTGGTCACAGGACGCTGCCCACGGGGCGCTGTTGGCTGGATATATTTGGTTGGTGGACTATTCTTAGTCCAGCAGTGACAGTAAGATGTTTAAAAACTCCATCAGCATTGCTGTGTCTGATCCACTCATACCAGCACAACACACACTAACACACCACCCTTATGTGAGTGTCACTGCAGTGCTGAGAATGACCCACCACCCAAATAATACCTACTCTGTGGTGCTGGAGTCCTGACCATTGAAGAACAGCATGAAAAGGGGCTAACAAAGCATGTAGAGAAACAGATGTCAGTAATTGTAGACTTACAAAGTGCTTCTTTATGGTAAGTGGCGCTGATAACATAGACACTGTGTGTAGAAACAAGCAGGTGGTTTTAATGTTATGGCTGATCAGTGTAGACTGTGTATTTTGTAATATAATTACAGGCCAACATTTTGACCTTATGATACGTTTGGTTGAGAAGTCTTGAGAACTCTTTTTTACACCAAAACTATCACTCTACTATCAAGTTGCCAACTAACAACAAGCTTTATATACACAAACCTTGGTTGTTTTGTATTTGTGCTTACACAAAATTAGAATTTGATAAAACGGATAAATGTAAGATGACATTTGACCTGCAGCCAGTTGGACAGATGAGTGTGAGTTACGACTCAGTGTACAGATTGACATACTGTACACAAATAATGCAATAAACCCAATAATAAACTAAATTCTATCTTTAAATTTTTAGTAAATTTTATTTTTAGTGTTTGTCCTTTTTTTTTTTTACTTTAATCTTTGTTTTATAAACCAGATGTCTTTCTAGCCTATTGTATTAAGGCAGGTTAGAGAATTGTTACCATTGCATAGCAACAACTCATTTGTTGTGGTACTACTTTTTAGAGGATAATATTGTCAGTAATAGATCATATTTAGTATGAATTTCAGGGCTTTTTTGATTTATTTATTTAAATAACTTTTACTGCTGTAAATAAATTAATTGCTTTTATTGTTGTTAAAAACGGTAGAACACTCAAGGTGGTGTGTTATCACAAATAACATCACGCCAGCCACCAAATCACAGCCGTGATGTTATTCAAAATGACACTCCCTCTTGTGTTCTATTGCTTAATTATATTATCTCAACACCCACCCCTACACACAACCACACCTCATTCATCCTTCATATATTCCGCCCCCAACCTCAGCCCTCGTTCTGCATCGTATTCCGACCAGCATTTTCCAGCCTACCCCTTTCCTTACAGCTGCTCCTCCCTTTCTCGCTGTCTCTCCCCTCTGTGTGGTTCTCTGCGTTATTGATATACTTTCCTCTCTCTCTCCAAAGCCGGGGAGAAGGCGCTGTTGCCAGTACGGGGACAGGGCTATAGAATTGCTTCCCCTCAGAAAGCGGCGGCATGCTTGCACACTAGAGGAACATATCCAAGTGTGGAACCAAGCAGTTCAGGTTAGTGTGACTCAGGGGAAGCAATTCTGTAGCTTGCTGGTTCCCAACAGGGTAAACCTTACCTCCTGTTTGAGCTCAGCCCGTGAAATGTTTGAAATGGTTAAAGCTTAATGAGCTCATAGACTTGGCAGGTTGGTAGATAGTAATTGTCTTAAAATGGCTTTGGTGAGTTTCTAGAAAAATGACCAAACTAAGCCCATGTGTATATCTCTGCTCTGTGTAGAGTGAGATCATTAAGCGCTCGAGTTATCTTACTTCATTCAGTGAACCTCCCTAGCAAAGCAGCTCAGGTTACTAAGTAGATAATGGACACTGTGAGGCTAGGGCACTGGAAGAAAAAGAAGTGTAGTCTCACTTTCTTGTCTCTTTTTCGCTATGTTCTCTGTAAATAAATGATTGCATGCATGACTAGTTTTTGCAAATTTGTTAAATCTCCCGGGCATTGTCCTTTAAGACAATTGTCTTGATTGTTCTGCTGCTGTTCAAATGTTTGGAGCTATTGTTACATTAAACGAAAGAGAAAGAAATCACAGAGGTATGCAGTGATGTTCATGGTAGTTAGATAACAACTAGAACATGCTGATATTTTTGAATGAATATGTTTAGTGGTAATACAAGGCTGATATTCACAGGTGAAGGTGGCAATTTTGAAGTACATAGAGACACTGACGCTACAAATGGAGCCACAGGACTTTGTCAATTCCAGCGAAACCAGACTAGCAGTCTCCCGCATCATCACATGGACCACAGAACCAAAGAGCTCAGATGTTAGAAAGGTATGAGAGAGTATTTCTAAGAACTATACATTGCTTTATTTAGCCACTTTTCACTAATGGGCCACACCCAGAACTGTGGTAAAAGGGAGTGGAAACAAGTATTCAGCCTCTTTTATTTTTATCATTTACTATATTTCCTTGGAACAAATCCATATATAACAAATGAAAGAATAAGCAGTGAACTGCATTGCAGTCATCTGCCTGCTATAATTTCTGTACTAAATAAAGAAGCACAGAGACTCTCACCTAAAATCAAAATAAGGAAAACAGCTTTTTTGCGATCATTCAGCTCGTCATGTTTGGAAAAGCAAGCATTATATGTACAATTCTATCATACCCACAGTGAAATATGAAGGTGGACGCATCATGACATATCATGACGTCTATATTTGACAAAGTCATTCCATCTGCCCCGAATTATTATTAATAATAATTTTTGGATGGCATGTTACTACTATGCTGCAAAAAGCTAACGTTTGTACATACATAATACCTATAAATGCATTCAAACTCCATTTCCAGAAAAATTGAGACGTATAAAAATGTGATTAAAAAGGAGAAACCGTGATTTGTTCATTCTTTTGAATCTTTATTAAACTGACAATAGTGGAAAGAAAAGATTTCCATTGTTTTTACTGATCAACTTTATTGTATTTTGTAAACATGAAAAAACACATTTAGAATTTGATGTAGAATTTGGGACAGAGGTGTGTTAATCTGTGTTCAATCACCTTTTCTATTAATGAAACTTTTAAGTTGTTTGGGAACTGAGGACAATAATTGTTGCAGTTCTGTAAGTGGAATTTCCTTTGGTGGATCCACCTTTTATACCCAATCATGATTCCCTCACCTGTTACCAATTCACCTGCTTATTGTGGAACACTGTAACTTTATAAACTTTTCACTTTTATTTTGCTTAAGTCCTAACTTTTTTGCAGTGTGTTGCAGCATCAAATCCTAAATGTGTTTCTGGTTACAAAAATACAATGAAGTTAATTAATGAAATCATTGGAATCGTTTCTTTCTACTTTTATACTTTTATAAGCATTCAAGATAAATAAGGATTCAGATTAATTTTACTGACACATGTCCCAACTTTTTTGGGGAATCTGGTTTGTACTTTATGGTTTATAAATGCCCTGAAAGTAGTGGTTGAATACTTGTTTCACTTACTTTGTTACTGTTTAGTATGCATTGTTCTAAATTATTGGCGTACTGTGTATTGTTCTATTACAGGCAGCACAGTCTGTGTTGATCGCACTGTTCCAGCTGAATACTCCAGAGTTTACCATGCTTCTTGGCGCTCTACCTAAAACCTTCCAGGATGGAGCCACTAAACTTCTTCAAAATCATCTACGGAATACTGGTGGTGTAGCACCGGTAAGACGCATACCAGCACACACATGCATGCAAAAAGGAGACAGATAAAATAAGGAGCCACCAGAACAGATTAATGCACCCTGACATGAATGGCCATTAAACGTGCATCTTGTTCACAGATCTGAATGCAGATGTCATTTTGCTCATGTTTTATTTAAAATACTAGCCAGTTGAGTTATGTTGTGATTAAAGCCTTTGGCATTCATGTCTCAGTAGTGAAGCCTCTTTAAAAGTTATCTAGATCGTGTCCTTTTATGAGCTCATACTGGATGTGCTGATCACCTACTATGCTTTTTGGCAGATAGACTAATGATCAGCACATCCAGTATGAGCTTGTAAAAGGACACAATCTAGATTAATTGTTTAATTAATTGTTTAATTGGGTAATATACACATTCCCCCTAACATTTCTTAAATTATTTATATAGGGGTTTCCTTTTATTTATTGCATTTTCAGTTTGGGTGTGTCTACACAGTTTATTAGATACACATATAGCAATTAATACATTTTACTAGGCACACCAGCTATATAAGATGACATTTGTTGGTAGACAGACAGACAGACAGACAGGCAGACAGACAGATACTTCATTTATCCCGAAGGAAATTATTGAAATACAGCTATGTGAATTTTGTCTGCCCCCACCCCATAAAGTCTGTCAGTGAAAATAGACCACATTTGAACATCAGTACTGACCAGCTGTTATTTGGGTGGGGCTGAGTTTATATTTTTCTGAAGTGAAATCAAATTAATGAAACAAGACTGCCAAACAACAGTGCTACAGTCTCCTTCTGTTTCAAACAAGGTCCGTCCACTATCAAGCTATTGCAAGTGGACAATAATTGTGAACAGCAGGATTTCTCATCCTGTAGTCTGTGAGCCGTTTGCTGCTGTACTTTTAGGCATAATACTGCTGTAACTCAATGCAGTGGTTGTCAACCTTTTTTATGTTGGCCACAAGCTAGTCAAACATACGTGCATTAATGTATAGGAGCAATATGCCTATATAATTTGTAGGCTACAGATGACCCACGGGTTGCAAGTTAGGAACCCCTGCCTAAATGTATTTGTTTGGTTTGCAAAAGCAACTTTAGTGCACTGTAATGGCACTTTGCAGCCCTGCTGAGAGAAAGGTTGAGACCAGTGATATACAAAATCAGTGATTCTAACAGATCAGTTTTGGCACTGCAGTAGAAGAACATTTATCAACATGCTAAACATGCAGAAAGTGTTTCCCTACTTTTCATTTGTTTATTTACCTGTCTTGCAGGCTCAAGTGGGAAGTCCTATGACACGCCACACGCCAAGATCACCAGCCAGCTGGTCCAGCCCTCTAACATCCCCTACAAACACATCACAAAACACACCTTCACCCAGGTAACATTCACACAAATTTTTTTTTCCAGAGTGATGACACACTTGCATTTGTTCACATGCCATGTTCTGTTTGCAGTGCATTTGATTACGACACAGAAAACATGAACTCTGAGGAGATCTACAGCTCTCTGCGGGGGGTTAGCCAAGCCATCCAGAACTTCAGTGTTCGCAGCCAAGAGGACATGAGTGAACCTCCTCGCAAAAGAGACGGAGACGGAGAAGAAGTAAGAGCAATAAGCAATAATGCTAACTCATAATGTTTAGTGTACATCTGGAATGACAGCAATTTAGAGTTCACTAAAGCTTTAGATGATGGGGTGGTGCAGCGATCTATTACGCTAGCCCACTACCTATGAGTTCTGGATTAGAATCTCAGCACCGTTATCGGCCAGCCGGTTGACTACACTAACATTATTGGCTGTATCTGGGGGGAGCTCTGTGTTTTGCAGCTTTTACAGTTACTAGTAAGCACGTTTATAATTTGACTTTCCTATACTGGTGACTTTGCTTTCGTCATTAAGGTCATAATGCTGCAAACGGCATGAGGTTTTTTGTCTAAACAAAACAATACCTGAAAAAAATCTAAGAATTTTCTACATACAATGCACAGTAAATCAAATAGGGATTCATTTTACCAGGTAGATGACAGTAGTCCATTTTATAACATTAGGTGGCATTAGAATATGGATTCGGAAATTCCATCAACAAACATCAAAAAATGTTTTTATATTGCACCTTAAACTTTAAAGGTTTTTGGTTCTCCCTGTGTCTGTGGGTTTCCTCCGGGAGCTCCGGTTTCCTCCCACAATCCAAAGACATGCAAATGAGGTGAATTGAAGATACAAAATTGCCTGTGACATGACATTAAAATCCTAAAAAAATATAGAAATACACTGCTTTTGCACTGCAATATAAGCTGAAATATTTTATACATAATGTGGAAGAGATTTAGTGATCATGGTGGTTGTTACTGTGTCCCTACAGGGTGCTGACACTGCAGATACTGGTCGGACAGCACTGGATAACAAAACGTCCCTGCTGAACACCATGCCCCTTCTCTCCTCCAGTCCCCGCCCCACCAAGGAATACCAGCCAGGTACTTACTTAAACTTTTCTGCCTTTAGTAAGAGCCTGAAAGGTGTGCTGGATTAAGATGGAAAGTCTCTTAAAGATGACGAGACAAATGATGAGTGTTTTGTACTGTAGATCCAGACAGCAGAGAATCGCTGACTAGTTTAATGGCAGAGGGGTATACTGTTATTGTATTCTCAATATTAATGTCTTACCTAAAGTCCCAGGACACCTAAATATTAGATATTAATTTCCCAGTGACTTTGTGCTTTGGCATATTATTATTATATTTTAAGTAATGTTTGTGTAAGTTTTACTCATTAAAAGTTTAGATGGTTCGTTTCTCCCAAGTGGCTTTCATTAAAACTTAAATGTAACATCTATTAACCTAAATAGATCTACTGAAAGGGCAAAAAAATACTCTTATATATATATATATATATATAATGTATACTCTTTAATCAGTCCAGGATAACCAATCTAACTAATATTTCCATATGATTGAATAAAGTAGCTAAATAATTCTAATGATCCATTAAATTCAAAAAAAATTATTTAGGTTTCTGTGTGGTTACCTCATTTTTTACATTTGACACAAGTAGCATAATCGAGCAATCTTTCATGTCAGCAAAAAGGCACATGTTCAAATTAATTCTGATACGCAGAAGGTCATAAAGGCAATGTTTAGGGTCATGTGATATGCTGGGACTATGTATCATAGAGCTTCATTACACTGAGAGCGTTGCCACATTTCTTGCTTGCTAAGAGATTTTCATCAGATTGTCCAAAATTTGCACTCCGCTCATTCAGCATGGTCCATTACAACCTGTTTCTTTACATGTGTCAGAATGTGAGCTGATTCTTTTCTACAAAATTGTGCCAACAGACAGCGGTGTGGACCAGTCTGAGGTGGTGGCTGAGCTGCTAAAGGAATTGTCCAATCACAGTGAGCGTGTGGAAGAGAGGAAGGCAGCACTGTGTGAGCTCATGAGGCTAATTAGGGAAACCCAGTTGCATGTTTGGGATGAACACTTTAAAACCATTCTTCTGCTGCTGCTGGAAACTCTTGGGGATGGAGAGGTATACATAAAGGATTACGTTCTCGAATGCAAACAGTATTGTTGGTCATTTGGATTTTTTTTTTATACAATGTAAAAGTGGCTTTACACACACACAAGTGCTAAATTACATTAATTATATTAAAACTGCCGGTATCACAGCCTTTATCACAGCCAGACAGATCAGAGTGCAGACAGTCAAATCTGATAGTATTGTACATTTAACCAATAGGTTTATTGTTCATCTGTTTATTATTTGGCATGTTTGCCTGATCAGGGCGCGTTAGGTGATGCAGCAGTCTTTTATGCAACAGTCTTTTATGCAACAGTCTTTTATGCTAGCCCACCACCGATCTTGGTTCAAATCTCAGCGGTACTATCAGCTGACTGCATGTCTATACAGACATGATTAGTTATGTCTAAGGTGGTGATCGAAGCCCTGCGATGGACTGGTGCCCTCACTTACCTTCTTAACCGTTTATCCAATTAGGGTCGCATTTGGTGCTGGAGCCTATCCCAGCTTTTCAATGGGCGCAAGGCACACAGTAGCACCCTGGACGGGGGACTGGTGCCCTGTCGAGGGTATTTCTGCCTTGTGCTCAGTGTTTCTCAGTGGATCTAGAACTGCCATGACCCTGACCAGGATAAAGCATTTGATGAAAATGAAATACATTTGTCTGATCATATTTGCATCTGGTAGTGTTTGTGGATAAAAAAAATCAAGCATAAATGTAATATTACTATAATAATTTATTATTTTTAAAATTACTTTTATTTTCCATAATAGTTAACTTAATAAACATATTTTCGCAGCATGTTATTCGTGCCCTGGCTCTGCGTGTGCTGAAGGAGATCCTAAACAAGCAGCCCTGGCGCTTTAAGAACTATGCAGAACTTACTATAATGAAAACTTTGGAAGCACACAAGGACCAACACAAAGAGGTCAGAGCTCTGAACATACACCTACACCATTCACTGCATTGTACAATGATACAGTTTTGTCTTTTCTTTCACATTTTATACATTCACATAAATCCATTTGCTTGCCTCTGTGTCTGTGTAGGTGGTCCGGGCAGCAGAAGAGGCAGCAGCCATGCTGGCCAGCTCCATAAGCCCAGAGCAGTGCATTAAGGTGCTATGTCCCATTATTCAGTCTGCAGATTACCCCATCAACCTGGCTGCCATTAAAATGCTCACCAAAGTGATTGAGCGGCTGCCCAAGGAAAGTTTGCACCATATGCTTCCAGAGATGGTTCCAGGCCTCATTCAGGTAAAAACGACCCCTACAGGAAGGCTTTAACGATGTTTACATGCGTTGGTTATCTTGGTTCTAACAGTTCTTCACTCTGCCACATAGGGCTACGACAACTCTGAAAGCAGTGTCCGGAAAGCTTGCGTCTTCTGCCTCGTGGCCATCTATGCCATCATCGGAGAGGATCTCAAACCTCACCTTAGCCAGCTGTCTGGCAGCAAGGTAGGCGGGTAACAATTACATCCTCAAAACTACAATGTCCAGGCTTATTTTTTCAGTTCATGTTTTTATTTCATTTTGGTTTTATTACAACTTTATCCTGGTCAGGTTCGCCGTGGTTCTGGTTTACCCGAAATCACTGGACACAATGCAGTAACACAAAAATTGTTGACAATGCCCCTCAGACCTAGCCCATCATGTCTGTATGTAGATGCCCAAGAGGGTTACCATTAACTGGAATGAATGTAGAGGGGGGTGCAGGCCAAAAGGGACTCTAAATTGACACCAAAAATGTAATGTACCTCTGACAACCCTGTTACCTGTAGAACGGCTGCCTAACAGAGGTAGGGGTAAAGAAAGCAAGGCCGTAAAACAGACATGTCTATAAGAATCCATCTCCATTGCTGCCCATAATGGCCCTTACACCAGTACAACTTAAGATTCATATTAGACCCCTAATAATCCTCGGTTTGGTAATGCAAGTCCCCCAGTGGGTCTGGGATTCTGCGAAATTAACCTACAAATCCTAGCTGTTTTTGTTTAAAATAAAGCTGTAGATACATGAATCTAAATTTCCAAAAGTTATTTGGGTATTAAGACAGGATTATTTTGATGTAAGTATAAAACTAAGACTGAATGTTGTCAGCTCTGGAATGGCCCTCTGCAAGATTTCAGTGTGTTTCTGTGGAAATCTGTACCCTTAAAGTCAAAAGAGATTTTGTGAAGTCAGGCACTTATGGTTGACCAGCAACACCAAGCTTGTAATTTATGGTCCAATTCATTTGAAAGGTGTTCGTTGGGGTTGAGGTCAGGTATTTTTGGAGGTATCTAGAGTTTTTTCACACTAAACTTGTCAACTAGTTTTTTATCATGGACCTTGCTATGTCCCCAGGCACAATCAAGCTGTCTCCACAAAGATGAAAATATATCATTGATCACTAACTGTGTGAAAAAATAATATTTAGTGAAACCCATTAAATACAATTATTCGGAGGGGTGTCCACATCATTTTGGCCATATAAAGACTGTATAAAACTGATTCCTTTTTAAAAGAGTTTATTTTGGTCACTATTCAAGTGTTTAGTGCTGCTAAAGTTATTCCTTTTAAAAGTGGATAGTGACCAGATTTATTGTGATGAATATCATGATGCTCATACTCAGTTCTGCTCTGTGTTTTTCTGCAGCTGAAACTGTTGAATCTGTATATAAAGCGTGCTCAGAGTGGCTCCAGTGGAAGTGACCAGTCATCAGATATGGGAAGTCAAGTCTTGTAGCTGAGCTTGCAGGACTTCATGAGGGCATTGGCCCTAACAGGCTTTTTAACATGCATACAAACACTCAGACCGCTACAAATTTACAGGCTTACAGAAACACATACACACACATTTGGACTTTCACTGCTGGACACCCTCCTTCATTCCCTCCTCTTTTACCATCCTCTGAACATCTGAAGCTGACTGAGGTGCAGCGCTGGACTAATCTCAAACATTTCCTCTTAAACCGTTTCACTCCGTAATGTGTAAGCATGTGTGTCTTAGTGGAAGCTGCATCTGTGGTGCTGGTGGCGAGTTTTGTCGACCTGGTGAACTGGTAATATGTACGAAAGAGAAATCAGTTAAGAGAAAAGAGAGAGGGGTAAGGATTTGTGTGCCACAACACAATGCCCAGATCGTTTGGTATCAAAGAGCTTTTGAGGAAACTCAGATTCACTACTGAAGAATCTGATCATACATGTCATTAATGATCCTAATGGCTTCTTGATTGATTATTAACAGTCATATCACTTCATAACACTGAATGGTTGGTTCAGCTTGCTCTATTATATGGCATACTTTGCTTGGCTATATGCATGTCATAATTAAAAACCAACCTTTTTTTGTCTGGTCACCTGCAAGCCATTACAGGTCAGGTGATCCATTTTCATGCCCAAGACTGATGTCACAGTGGCAAAACCAGATGTGATTGATTACACAGGCAATATGTATCTATGTATAATGGAACACGAGTGTTCAAGAAAGTCTTGTTACTCAGAAGCTGCGTCAGTTCTTTTAAGTAGCATAGTGTCGTTCTACTCAGATGGGGAATTTGTAGAAATGTATTTACGCATTTAAATGGAAAAACTGTTGTGTGTCTTTCTCCTCCCTGTAGTCTCACTTTCTCCCATGTGAGGAAATTCTTTCCTCGTTTCCTCAATGCATTTCTAAAGCTATGCTAACAATTAAATGAAAATAAAGAGAAAATGTACAGAAAGAGAACTGCTTGACTTTTATTTACTTGTGCTCAGACTTGTCTTTAGTTATGAGAATGCAGAGGTTCAGAAGAGCCCTGTCTTGGTATAATTACAAATGTGCTTAATTGATCTCAGTCATGGGATGCTGTCATCCTGCTCCAGTCCTACTCACAGAATAAGAGAACTGTATCATAACACAGATGTTACAATCATTATGGATTTATAAAAGTACTGGCATTTTTTATACAATTATTTTATAAGGGCAGCTCAGATTTGCATATTTATTATAAAATATACATATTTATTGTTGGTATGTCAAATCTGTGTAAACCATTGTGTAATGCCAGGCATTGGCTGGTTGGTATAAAGCACAAGTCCTTAAACTCTGGAACAGTAAAAATATGTTATATTGTGCCATGAATTGTGCTTTGTCATCTGATTCAGGGATTTCACAAAACTTCAACATTTTTTTGGGATAAATTATGATGCATGCCATTCTCCCTATTGGCAGATTGTAGAATAATATATATAAACCCACATGCCCTAAAATCACCAAAGGAAAGAAACAAAATGTGGTATTTGTCAATGCACAGTTTTTATTACATTTAATTTATGGGGAAAAAGTAACAAAATATCATATAGCCTTTGAACATGCCACATTTTATGATGTATTTTAAATTTAGTGTGTTACTTTTTTGCATTTAAATGAGCAAAATGTCCATGTAAACAACCATGTAAAAAAGACAAAAGACTTTTGCATAAAACTATACAGTGGTTTACTCTTAAATCAACAGTGAAGAACAAAAAAGTTGTGGTCAACATTATTGATGTCTTGGAAAAAATCCAACATCTTCAGAAATAAGTGGAAATGTAGAAACTTTGTTTCAATAGAACAGTCATTTGAAAACAAAGAAGAAACACAGTATATAACATGGATATGATCACCCTTTCTTAATACTTGGCTGCAAAACCTTTGGCAACAATGACAGCATCCAAACGTCTGCTTTTCTTAAACTTGGGAGAACATTTTGCTCTAAAATGCTCTAATAATTCTTTGATATAATTATTATAACACGTTTCCAGGCCTCCAGTAACTGACACAACAAAGCACCCCCACAACATTATGGATCCTCCACGTTTCATCGTAGGAAGGCTTTCATCATTTTTTAAAGGCTTTATTATATTTTATAGTTTTGTTTTATCTGTCCATACATCATTTTTGAGAAGGATTGTGGTTCATTTATTTAAGTTTTGACAAGGTTCAGTCGCTCTTTATTAATGTATTTCTTTAACCATAGAGCCTTGTTTTGTTAAGTGTGCTGCGTATGGCACAAGTTGAAACCATGACCCCAGATGTCTCCAGCTCAGCCTTAATTTCTTTAAATGTTGTGGGTATGCAGTTTCTTTGCCAAATTTTAAACCACCTTTTGTAGGATTCTCCAATGATTTTTCCTTTCTACCACATCCTGGAAGGTTCTTGACTGTTCCATGAGCAGCAAAGTTATTGACAATGTTTTAAACTGTTAAAGCCAGGATGGAGATGTCTTGTACCCTTTAGACTTGTGCTTATTGATAATAGCATTTCTGGTTTGCTAAGACAGCTCTATTGTCTTTGCCACTGTGAACAAGGACTAGGAAATAAAACCAGCCCCTTTTAAGCATTAAAGCCATCATTCACAGGCTACATACATTCGTGTGAGCACTGAAAGGTGGGGACAGGTAAGTTAGTCTGATTTTGTAATTTGTTTCAAACTGAACAAATGGTGCCAGTAATTGTGTTCTGGCATTGTTGTAAATTCTGTATCCCCTTTTTCTGCCAAGTATTTATTTCATTATTTTTGTGTCTTGCACATGTATTAAACATATGAGTGTACAGTGGGGGAAATAAGTATTTGATCCCCTGCTGATTTTGTAAGTTTACCCCCTTACAAAGACTTGAACAGTCCATAATTTTTATGGAAGGTTTATTTTAACAGAGAGAGACAGAATATCAACAAAAAATCCAGAAAAAAAACATTAAATAAAAGTTATAAATTAATTTTTATTTAATTAAGGGAAATAAGTATTTGATCCCCTACCAACCAGCAAGAATTCTGACCCCCACAGACCGGTTATGTGCCCATGAGGCACACAAATTAGTCCTGTCCCTGTATAAAAGACTCCTGTTACAGAATCAGTTTCTTCTGTTCAAATCTCTTGACCACCATGGGCAAGATCATTGAGATCATTGACAAGCTCCTCCCGTGTAATTCTGGACTGACCTCACTTTTCTCAGAATCATTCTTACCCCACCAGGTGAGATCTTGCATGGAGCTCCAGAGTGAGGGTGATTGACTGTGATCTTGTATTTCTTCCATTTTCGAATTATCGCACCAACAGTGGTCTCTTTCTCACCAAGCTTCTTGCTGATGGTCTTGTAGCCCATTCCAGCCTTGTGCAGGTCTACAATCTTGTCCCTGACGTCCTTTGATAGCTCTTTGGTCTTGCCCATGGTGGTCGAGAGATTTGAACGGAAGAAACTGATTCTGTGACAGGAGTCCTTTATACAGGGACAGGACTAATTTGTGTGCCTCATGGGCACATAACCGGTCTGTGGGGGTCAGAATTCTTGCTGGTTGGTAGGGGATCAAATACTTATTTCCCTTAATTAAATAAAAATTAATTTATAACTTTTATTTAATGTTTTTTTTCTGGATTTTTTGTTGATATTCTGTCTCTCTCTGTTAAAATAAACCTTCCATAAAAATTATAGACTGTTCAAGTCTTTGTAAGGGGGTAAACTTACAAAATCAGCAGGGGATCAAATACTTATTTCCCCCACTGTATTTATTTTTTAAGCAGTGTCACTAAGCACTTTATCTCACATGGTGTACTTAATATTTAAGGGTGTCAGTTATGTTGATCACAACTGTAGGTCAGTCAAGGATAAAAACTGACACTGAGCTGAATGTAAATTTTAGATTATTTACTAAGATTTACGGGAGTATGCATATTTAGATCTCACCACTTTACCTGAAAAGTGGAAAAACATTGACATGTTTGCAGGCCACTTGTTTTAAAATAAAGACTTTAAGCTTATTATATTTAAGGTATGGCACTGTAGCACACAGCACCAGGGTTTGGGACTGTGTCACAAAGGGTCTAGAAACCAGCAGACATGCAGTAAATACATGAAAGAACAAAACCAAGTAGGGTCAAACCTTTGGTTCCTTATAAGCTTTAAATCTAAATGAAATGCCATTATTTTAGTCCCAAATGATCTGTTTTACAAAGTTAGATTTTTCTACGATAAACAAATCTTCCCATTCTTAAGAAATTAAGATGGTGTCTAACCCAAATTAAGCACTCAAACATTATCCAGAATTAGTGTTTTTTTTTCTTAAATCTTGTAATTGAGAATGCAATGTTGGGTGGTTGATTTCATCCTTGTTGTCATCCACTTCTCAAATCTTAGAGAAGGTTATATGCATTAGTAGGGGTTTTGTAGCATGTTTAGAGACTTTATCCTGGAATATAAAAATATCAGGAAACACTTTGATAAGGGTTCACCTGGTTTTGTACGGATGCTTTATTCGTTTGCTGAATTTCACTTTGTAAAGCAAACACTAGACCTAATGATTTCCATTAGACTGCCAGTACCATTATGGATTATCTACTTCTTTTCCAATTATTAGCAGACCTTGTGTTTACATGCGCACTAATATCTGACTATAATCAAACTCTAATCATATAAATGGTCACATTGTGCTTTGAAGGCATTCTTTGGGTTTCTTTAAACATAAATGCATCCAGAAGTAGGAAGCAGTAATGGTCAGTACATACTTTTTTCCCCACCCATTGCTAAGAGGATAAAGTTTAGTGTGTCTTATTCTAAGTATTGCAGCTCGTCCTTTTAGAAATGCAGCCATAAATTCCAGTGTTGTGAAGCTCAACTGCTGAAACCTGCAGTTATTGTGGACGATGAGTCATAAAGGTGCATTTATAATTCTGTGGTTATTTTTGTGACTTTTTAAGAGAATTCTGTGACTGTTTTGTTAAGTGCCAAGTGAAAAGTCATTTATTTGTTATATACTGTCAATAATTTAGGAGTTTCCTTAAAAACAATATAATATTCCTGTTTTGTAACTAATGCACCTAGGTGCAGAGTTTAAGTTTATACCTCCAGTGACCACTGTCTACTGTAAGGAGTCTTCTATGTTCCTTCGCATGTTTTGTGGTGTTCCTTGGATACTCTAATTTTAGCTTCTTTGTCCTCAGGTGTGAGTGAATGGGTGTGTTTGGTAATGACACCCTGCCCTGGGTTTAATCCCACTTTGCTTCCAGTGTTTCTAGGTGGGCTTCAGATTCAACTTGACCCTTATGAGGATAGAATAGAATAGAATGCCTTTATTTGTCATATATACATTTAGGTGTAGAGTACAGCGAAATTCTTTCTTCGCATATCCCAGCTTGTTTAAAAGCTGGGGTCAGAGCACAGGGTCAGCCATTGTACGGCACCCCTGGAGCCGAGAGGGCCTAGCTTAAGGACCCAACAGTGGCTGCATGGCAGAGCTGAAATTCACACTCTCAACCTTTGGATTGAAAGTCCAAAGCTCTACCCACTAGGCTACCACTGTCCTCACAATGAATAAGTAGGTGAATATTAATCATTAAACACATGAATTTTTTCTATTGTTCGAAAACATGCAGGTATGTAGACTGACTACTCTCAACTGCATGTAGGTGTGAGTAAACTGGTAATTCTGTGATGCCCTCAGATGGACTGGTATCTGGTTCAGCAGGTCCGGGTATGCTCTGGACCCACCACGACCATGACCGGGATGAATCTGTTACAGAATATGAATAAACGTGTTATGAAGATGTCACATGTAACACGCCACAACCGAATTTTAAAATGTTACGTCCTGCAACTTTAACAAACTGGCGCTATTGCGTTTACCTTGTATTGCTCAGGCAAACTGTTGTAGACCGCAGTGAAGAAACATGACGACATATGTTCGGATGCTCGCGATTGGCTGAGCAAGTGTCGTAGCTTCAAGCAAAGTTGTGTGATTGGCTACTCAATTCTTTTCTCACCTGTTTTCCGACAAATCCCGCCTACTGAGCTGTGGCTTCTCCTCCCTACCTGTATTGCGACTCAATTCCGCCTTGTTGTGGCGACGGAAGGCCATGAGGTTGTGTGGTTTATAACTGATTTTTATTTATTATTTTTTAACCAGCCTAGGCATGGCGGGCATTATAACCAAAAGAAGCCAGAGGGTTCGGATGGGAGGGTGTAAACGAGCATTTTTTCGTGTGTAATAGCAGTCGAAAACAGCTACCGGGCGGCGGATATTGCTTGAGTGGATGCAATGTAACATTACTGAGTGGACTGTCAACATTGTGCAGCCACTTTGTGCTACAGCGCAAAACTTACACACGCACTTGGTTAACAGACTCAACCGCGTGTATGTTGCTGTATTGACAGAGTCGGAGCATTTAAAGAATACAAGTGAATACAGAGCGATTCGCTGTACTGATCTGAAGAACGAAGATCTCGGTGAAAATGAGCTCTAGCTGCATGGCGACGCACCTGGCATTTGCAGCCATACTGCTAAACATCAGCATCTAGCCTACAGGCGCTGGCTACTCAGCCTTGCTAGCGTGTTCTTACTGTTGGCCCTGTGTTTGGACTCTAGGCACCATGGCGTGGGTGCTGAAGATGGACGACGCTGCGATCGAGTCAGGACTCGTGCACGACTTCGATGCCAGTCTGTCTGGAATCGGACAGGAGCTCGGGGCTGGAGCATACAGCATGAGGTACTGAGTAAATACGATTTAGCCTCGAGTTTAGCCAGAACTGTGACCGCCTTTCCTCCCGAATTACTACATACGTTTATAGAATTGCACAACTGAGATCACAAAACGTCCAAACAGCAACGATGGTGTGTTTGTTTTGAAAACGTCAAGTGGCTGACTAGCTCATCATAACTGAATGGTGTTGCTGTTCCAACACCCAGCAAAAACTGGCTTCAGTTCTAAAACTGGCCCTGTGTCTTCTGCAACCAGTTAAACTACTGAAGACATCTGTGTTTATATTGACTTTTATATTATTTTTACATTAGTAAACTCGGTCCAGTTTGATTTTAGAAGTGCACTGGTCAAAATGGAAATGAAAACCATTGTAAATTATAGTCGATGATAGTCAGAGAGTCTAATGTTTGTAACTAATATTAGTTAACATAACATAACAATAATACAGAATTGCATTAAGAAACAACATCTAAAACATCTGTTTACATTCCTTAAGCTATTCACAACCCTTGACTTGACCCAGAATGATCTTCACTTGAAATGGAAACATGGCTAAGTGATGATACAATAGATGCAGGAGCAAAATACATCTCTTACTGTAGTTCATCTTGTAACCACTAGAGCCCCATGCACTTAAGACTATCAGCTAATCAACTATGTTAAAGTTGAAGAAAATTAGGGATTTTAAGACTTGTTTGTCATGTTTTGTAATGTCTGTTTGTAGTATCCCCATCCATATGGTTAAAAGTCTGGAGCTTCTTAGCTGTCCGTTAAACTACTGATAATGACAAAAGAAGCTCAGTGGAAACTTGGTCCTTTTGACTTTCTGCTCTTTGCTGTGTTGTGGGTTTGATTTTGGAATGAATCTAACTGCCAATTTTACCAATCAGTCTACTGAAATCTCTTGTGTACAAAAGTACCATTTTCTGTGGAATTAATAAGGGAAGCTGGGAATTTATAGACGTTTACCATCTAATCTGATATAACTTGTGAGAATCTGCTATGAAGAATGGCATAAACTGTCCAATTTCAGGTGTGCCAGCCTTGTAGAGACATACACAGTATTCAATACAGGTTCTTACAAGTTATGTGAATATAAGATTTCAATTATAATTACATTTACATTTTTGACATTTAGCAGACGCCTTTATCCAAAGTGACTTACAGTACATTGCAGTTACAGTCTACAGTCTGAGCAATTAAGGGGTTAAAGGCCTTGCTCAAGGGCCTAACAGCAGCAACCTGGCAGTGGTGGGGCTGGAACCAGCGACCTTCTGGTTACTAGTCCAGTACCTTAACCACTAGGCTACGGCTTGAAATAAAAAAAAAATTTATGTTTAACTTTGGCATTATGTGTGATTAAGTGTAGATTGATGGATAAAAATGGCAATTATATAAATTGGTGTTTTGTCATACATTCTAACATTGCAACTTAAAACATAATACATTCCTAACATTTTATATTCTGTTAGAAACCTCTGGAACAAACTATTTAATCTCAAATACTTTACGTTGTTTATACCATATATAACTGCACTTCAAATGACCAAGAATCTAGCTAGTATTTTATAACCTGTGCAGTACACACAGTTTAGCTGGTCAAACCAACAGCTGGTCAAAAGTGATGGTTGGTACTGTTTGAACATTATACAGAACATCATACTTCTGCTATTGCCAACAGGTTACATAAGCAGTCTGGTTTGAATTTAGGGCTGAAACGATTCCTCGAGTAACTCGAGTAATTCGATTACTAAAAATCATCGATTCAAATTTTTAGCGTCGAGAAATCGTTTATTTTAATACACCGATATACAGCTCACGGTGTTCCGCACGGACTTTCACTTTCACCTCGCGTTCACGCTGTGTGACGTGAGGAAGCCGAGGGCTGCGTCCCAAATCTCACACTTAAACAGTACTTAACAGGACTTAATCCGGGTACTTTTCACCTATTTGTACACAGTCGCTGCACCAGTGTACTGTTTAGTATTAAAGTAGCGATTTGAAACGGAGCCGATATTTGATAGCGCGGACTGCAGAATGGAGAGAGAGAGAGAGAGAGAGAGAGAGAGAGAGAGAGAGCGTTACCTATAAAAGATTCCCTACAGAAACCATACACTGTTGCTGTAATGATTATGATGCTGGGGACAGTAATATATTGCTCAAAAATATGCATAGGTTGTACAAATATGAAAAAAAAAAGGTTTCTTTTTAAGTTATTAAAGTCTGGGTTGGGGACAAGGCCAAAGTAGTGAAATATTGATGTTTAAATCATCATAAAAAATGGAAATCATCATTATTTTGGTATGTAATTTTTTAGTAATGCAATGAATGATCTTTTTAATACCTAAAATATTTGTTTTGTAATAAAGTACTTTTTAACACATATTTATAACCTAGGGAAGTTCCCCCAATTAAAGAATCACCCATTTATGTTTGCTCTTAATTAAAGCAAAAGTATTTCTTATCCGATTACTCGATTAATCGCTGGAATAATCGATAGAATACTCGATTACAAAAATAATCGATAGTTGCAGCCCTATTTGAATTGCAACAGGATACTAGGATAGTAATGATACATTTGATTATAGCAAACGTGTAGCTGGCCTGTAGTCAGGCCAAGGGTGTTATAATTAAAAGAAACTATAACAAAACAAAGTCTAACAATAAAAAAGTCAAATACAGAGCATGTTCAGACAGGTCTGGGTTCAACTTTACTTTCTGAAACAACATATGCTTTTATTGCCTGTAATTTGTAATAAATGTTATTGATTTGTGTTACATAAGGTTTTTTTGTGATCAATATTTGGTGGGTGATTGAGATGTAGAGAAGTAGGTGAGATTAGTTGGGAAATGTTAAACTGTGAACTGATAATCTATAAATTTTAAAATGTTGGCGATTGTGGAGAATACTGCACATTTACAGGCGTTGTATAAATTGCCAGAAATGACACATTAAAGGGGGCTTGACTAAAAAGTGTCAAATCTTAATGACACAGCTGCACATGTATGTTCTATTAGGTTAATGTTAACAGCTATTAATTATAGTCATTATTTTAATATGCAGTAGCACTGTCACCTCACAGTAAGAAGGTCCTGGGTTCGATCCCCAGGTGGGGCGGTCTGGGTCCTTTCTCTGCGGAGTTCTCCCCGTGTCCGTGTGGGTTTCCTCCGGGTGCTCCGGTTTCCTCCCACAGTCCAAAAACATGCCACCAGGCTAATTGGAAACACTGAATTGTCCTATAGATACCTAGCCGCTAGATGCACAAACAAGTGCATTGTAGTGCCGGTTCCAAGCCCGGATCAAATCGGGAGGGTTGTGTCAGGAAGGGCATCCGGCATAAAAATTGTGCCAAATCAATGCGGATCATGATCCGCCGAGAGCCGACCCCGTAACCGAACGGGACAAAGGCCGAGGAAGAAGAAGAAAATTATATTAATATGCAAGACTGAACCTACAGTGTAAGACAAACAACTCATGGCAAAAAAAAGTCATGGCAATGTGTCAAATGTAGACAAGTAGCATAAATAAAAACAGTTGACAAGCTTAGTGACGGGGATAAACTCAGGGTAGTTTCCAAAAGCTCCAAATGTAAAGCCATAGAAAAAAGCACTCATCTGAATGTGCACCTATATGAGCCTGTCTTTGGTTGCTTTGTACAACAGTCTTCAATTTTAGGATAATTTTAAAGGACACATGTTTCTATATTATTGCAAGATTAAGCCCTCATACATACGTAGAGCTAAGTATATGTAGTTTAATATACACCAGGATAAAGTCGGGTACCTTCTATTCGAAGCTATAATATATATTTAACAGATTAAGAGTGCTACATATTTTGTTCTAGCTTGTTTTAAAACTTTCATGTTTGGGCACTTATCTGCGTCCACATACTTCATAGCCACAGTCATGAAATTGAATGCAGAGACCAACATGCAATTAAGGAAATAATATAAGATATATGTCAGCTGGGCCACAATGGGGTGCAACAGTGGCCGTAAACTGAGCTTGTAGGCCACACAGATGTTTTAGTACGGAAATAACAAGACTAAAGTACAGACATGAGGTCGCATCCATGTGCTGCTTGTTGACAAGTTCTGGTATATTGTAGTATACATGTACAGTGTATCACAAAAGGGAGTACACCCCTTACATTTCTGCAGATATTTAAGTATATCTTTTCATGGGACAACACTGACAAAATGACACTTTGACACAATGAAAAGTAGTCTGTGTGCAGCTTATATAACAGTGTAAATTTATTCTTCTCTCAAAATAACTCAATATACAGCCATTAATGTCTAAACCACCGGCAACAAAAGTGAGTACACCCCTAAGAGACTACACCCCTAAATGTCCAAATTGAGCACTGCTTGTCATTTTCCCTCCAAAATGTCATGTGATTTGTTAGTGTTACTAGGTCTCAGGTGTGCATAGGGAGCAGGTGTGTTCAATTTAGTAGTACAGCTCTCACACTCTCTCATACTGGTCACTGAAAGTTCCAACATGGCACCTCATGGCAAAGAACTCTCTGAGGATCTTAAAAGACGAATTGTTGCGATACATAAAGATGGCCAAGGCTACAAGAAGATTGCCAACACCCTGAAACTGAGCTGCAGCACAGTGGCCAAGATCATCCAGCATTTTAAAAGAGCAGGGTCCACTCAGAACAGACCTCGCGTTGGTCGTCCAAAGAAGCTGAGTGCACGTGCTCAGCGTCACATCCAACTGCTGTCTTTGAAAGATAGGCGCAGGAGTGCTGTCAGCATTGCTGCAGAGATTGAAAAGGTGGGGGGTCAGCCTGTCAGCCTGTCAGACCATACGCCGCACACTACATCAAATTGGTCTGCATGGCTGTCACCCCAGAAGGAAGCCTCTTCTGAAGTCTCTACACAAGAAAGCTCGCAAACAGTTTGCTGAAGACATGTCAACAAAGGACATGGATTACTGGAACCATGTCCTATGGTCTGATGAGACCAAGATTAATTTGTTTGGTTCAGATGGTCTCAAGCATGTGTGGCGGCAATCAGGTGAGGAGTACAAAGATAAGTGTGTCATGCCTACAGTCAAGCATGGTGGTGGGAATGCCATGGTCTGGGGCTGCATGAGTGCAGCAGGTGTTGGGGAGTTACATTTCATTGAGGGACACATGAACTCCAATATGTACTGTGAAATACTGAAGCAGAGCATGATCCCCTCCCTCCGGAAACTGGGTCGCAGAGCAGTGTTCCAGCATGATAATGACCCCAAACACACCTCTAAGATGAACACTGCTTTATTGAAGAGGCTGAGGGTAAAGGTGATGGACTGGCCAAGCATGTCTCCAGACCTAAACCCAATAGAACATCTTTGGGGCATCCTCAAGTGGAAGGTGGAGGAGCGCAAAGTCTCGAATATCCGCCAGCTCCGTGATGTCGTCAGGAAGGAGTGGAAAAGCATTCCAGTGGCAACCTGTGAAGCTCTGGTAAACTCCATGCCCAGGAGAGTTAAGGCAGTTCTGGGAAATAATGGTGGCCACACAATATTGACACTTCAGGAACTTTCACTAAGGGGTGTACTCACTTTTGTTGCCGGTGGTTTAGACATTAATGGCTGTATATTGAGTTATTTTGAGGGAAGAATAAATTTACACTGTTATATAAGCTGCACATAGACTACTTTTCATTGTGTCAAAGTGTCATTTTGTCAGTGTTGTCCCATGAAAAGATATACTTAAATATCTGCAGAAATGTGAGGGGTGTACTCACTTTTGTGATACACTGTATATCATTTACGTGATCTGCGTATCACGTTACCACTGTGTTGTACGTCACTGAGCTGATATGTGTATCAGGTGACCAGCGGGTAACGGCGTGTTATGTTTAAGTGTGATGCTCCAAGTTGTGGATTAAGCAATAAAGACAACTCGTTCTCCACATAACTAGTGTCATTTGTATTTCGTGGTTAAGTACAAAACATAACAATGCGGGTCTTTGTGATGTAATTCTACATGGCACTCACTGCCTGTATAGGTAAATGAGTGAGTGACCACATAAAAAAGGTATTAGTTTCTGTGCCACCCCTGTGTGAGCAATGGTCTCAGTCTGGCCACCCATGTGAAAATTGTCTGGCTCCGCCACTGGGCACTTACTCCTCTACTCTTAATGAGAGATGCCGTGCACGGTCAAGTCTCAACATGAACTACGGATTACTTGCAGGGCCAAATAGAATTTGCGTTGACGGCACTATTTTTTAAAATCGCGTTAAATTGAGATCGCGTTAATGCGTTATTATCGCGTTAACTTCGACATCCCTAATCTAAATGCTTTTTCTTTATGTTTTGTCTTCACCTTATGCCAAGTTCACACTACACGACTTTCCAAGTCGTCAGGTCGCTGTACAGTTCACACTACACAACTGGATCTCTTGTAATCGGGAGTCTTTCAAGTCGGTGTGGCTTTCACGCTACACGACTGATCGGGGATAGGGGGTCCCACACTACACGATCTATCACCAACTGGAATCGCAGGCGAGCTTCTCTGGTCTCCCAAACTACGTTTTATCACGAAAACAAAGGCAAGAAGTGACGAAAGATTTAATGATACCACATCCAAAAATGCGCGTCAACAAGTAGCGAGCAATCAAAGTTTGTGCGCTGATGTGCAGCGTAAAATCAAGGAGAAAAAAAGAAATAAATCTGAGTGGATTTGTCTACGTGAACAGCATAGATTGTTCTATAGTGAGTTGGAGGTTAATAAATATTTGTATTAAATAAATAAAAAATAATAAATTAAATAAAGGCATGGATGAGTTTCTCTAGATCTGGTTTAGTTAAAAATATCCAATCTTATTGAAGTTCTTAAGGTGTTAAAATAAGGATTTAGTTACTGTTTTAACAGGACTACTTGAACGGACATCTGAGTCCATTAGTATGCCAAGGTTACAAGCTAGTTTTGATTCAAGGGCTCTCAAATACAAATATGAAGCCAGTCTGTGCCCTTCCTATCTGATCCAAGTTAGGATAATCTCTGTTTTATTTTTATTTATCTTCAGAAAGTTATTTCCCATCCAGTTTGTGATGTGAAAAAGATGTTTACAAAGTAGGTCAAGGGGACCATGTTCATTTGAGAACAAGGCCAAGTAAGTCTGAGTATCATCTACATAGGTGTGGTAGGACAGCCCATAGTCTTGTAGAACCTGACCAGGAGTAAGCATTTATAAATGAAATGGGAGTGGATCACGAATCAAACCGTGGGGGACACCACAGGTCACTGGCACATTCTCAGAAATGTTATGTTTGTGGTCAGTGGTATCAAAGGCAGCACTAAGATCAAAAAGTAGTATAATAGATATTTTTCCTAAATCTGTATTTAGGCGAATGTCATCAAAAATCATAAATTAGAGCTGTCTCGGTACTCTGATTAAGGCTGAAACACCGACTGGAATTTGTCTGGACAGCTATTTGAGAGTATGTTTAAAGCCAGTTTTCTCAATGATTTTACCAATAAAGGGTACATTTAAAATTGGTTTGTAACTACTTTTCAGAGTTGTCTCCAAAGATGATGTTTTACAACTGCAGTGGTTAGTAAAAATACCCAACATGAGTGAAGTATGTCTAATGCTATTGAGTGAAATACATTCTTTGAGAAGTTGATTGGTAGCGTGTCAAGACTGCAAGTGGATGATTTGAGATGACTCACCATATCAATCAGGTTCATTGAATGATAAGGACGTAATAATTGCTTGTCTAATATTATAGATTTTACCACTTAGAAGATGCAAACTCATTACATATCTCAGTTGATTTGTGTAGGTGAGCGTCAGAATTTATCAACCATGGTGAAGAGTTTTTTTCTTTTGTTAGTATTTTGTTGTCGATAATTGAGAAAAGGCCTTGTCGAGTTTTGCATATTATCATATTTGAATCACACAGCCCATCTTTGAAGATTTTTTATGAATCTAAAGATTGGTTTTACATCATTTGTGCTCAGCCTTGAATCATTCTCTCTTTTGGATTTGTACTGCAGTAGCATTTCCTCAGGGTGCTTTCTCATGGCATGGTATCGTTTTAACTTTATTTGGTGCAATCTCATCCATAACACTAATGACTATTGAGTTAAAGCTCTCCAGCAGAGTGTCAACAGAGTCAGATGGAGCACATGGTGTAGTGCACATTTTGTTCAGGAGTGCTGTACACCCTCTCAAAACAAGCATGCCTGCTCTTGGTGTCTAATGAGGCCTACATATAACAGAACACATAGCAATGATCTGACAAAGCGACATCTCCTTAACAGAGGTGGATATGTTAAGACACATGAGATACTACATCCTGAGTGTGACCGTGACAGTGTGTACTTCCATTAACATGCTATAAAAGTAGTCCAATATGGTATGTAGTTACTTGGCAGTGTTGTCCTTGGGATTGTCAATATGTATTTTAAAATCACCATCTATCACCCTATTTTTTTCTGTGAAGCTGCCTTTTCGGTGGTTGAGGAACATGTTTCTTTGAGGTGCTACAGGTGGTGGTGGAGCTTGATTCTTTTTAGGGGAAGGTCTGGGGGATGGAAGTAGGGATGAAGAAGTAAATGAGGGTACCTGGGGGCTGGCTGATGGGAAAAGGGACAGCCTAGTTCAGGCAGGTTGACAGAGGGATGGAAATAGATGACTGTGGATTGTTTTGGAAGTTTTGTTGTCTCTTGCAGCTGATTTGGTTGATTCTTGACACCTAAAACGGTGTCTGCAGCTTCTGCAGGACATTCTCTGGGTGTCTTGGCTCTAAAGTGACACGTCACTGTTGGTGCTGACATGTCTCCGCCAAGGGGATTTCTTCCCAAAAAGCTAGTTAAGGTTGTCAGTAAGGGTCAGTACTGTTGACCTGCAGCTTTTATGTTTTAAGTGTTTAATCCAACTAAGCTTGAGAACAAATCGGTTCTCCAAGCATGTATAGGACCGCTGATGAGACTGCATTGAGATTGCTGAGTGTGATGAAGAGTTCATTCAAGTAAATTTTTAGTACTTAAGACTCCTGTGTGCTTATGCCATTCTTACCCACACATACAATAATCTGCTTTGCTGTTGTTTATTCAGCAAGTAACATTTAGTTCAGATGCTCTGATCAGTTCACACTGCACTATGAGTTCTGGGTTTTTACTCCATTAATAAAGTCATTTCTAATGACAAGGGTGTTTGCTGTTTACCATATTTAGGATTCTCACTAAGACTTTGCATTGGTTCAGATTTGTTTTCCAATTGAAGTGAATGAAAGCAATATGCTGATCTGGCTTTGTGCTGTGGTGTTTGAGCATCAGTGTTAGCTTTAGCACCAGCATTAGCATCATCTGGATGGTCTATGGTAGCAGAGGTGGAAGACAATATTATAGGACCTATACATAGCATGGTGTTTGGATTTAGCTTCAGATTGTACCCATTGCTCTTTTTTTCCGAAGTACTGATATTTGCATCTGCATCCACACTTGTCTTTATTCTGGGCCTCTGGGTCTCCTCTGTGCTGCTCTGGTAAGCACTCTGCCTGCTGTCCGGTGTCCAAACTCTCACACACTGATATCACTTATAGTATCAGTATTGAACTGGAACCTGTTTTCAAAGCTGTCATTCTTAGTAGAAGTAGAAGAACAATTCTGACGGCACACACGCTCTGAAACCTGAAATTGTATTTTAAAAGTTTCATCTTTTGTAGGCTGTTGAGAACTTTTCTGGTTTCTGTAACTATAGCACTACAAACAAGTTCTCCCCCACAGGACTTCTCTCAGACAGCCATGGCTCTGTTCTTCATCAGTTCTGTGACCTCGGTTCTGTACTCAGTCCCCTGTGCCACCCAACTGCTACGTTGCTACTAAGAGTGTGTCTTGTTTTTCAATGCTTTGGGCTGTACTATATTTATTACATCAATAATATGGAATAAATGGAATTTGCTTTGACTCCAAAAAATGTTTGTATTGTATAACGCCACTTTTAAGAGCATTATACTGTTCCGCCCCCTTTTTACTTCCAATTCAGTTTTAAAGCTGCTGTGTATTAGCTATAAAAAATACCCTCACATTATCTAAGCCATGTTATGTTTATTTATTTATTTTATTAGGATTGTAACATCATGTTTTACATACTTAGATTAAATTCATGACAGAACAGGTAGTTACTGGTTACACTAGATTCATCAGTTCTTAAGTCTTTAATGTCAAACACAGTCATGGACAATTTTGTATCTCCAATTCACCTCACTTGCATGTATTTGGACTGTGGGAGGAAACCGGAGCTTCCAGAGGAAACCCACGCAGACACGGTTAGAACATACAAACTCCACACAGATAGGACCCAGACCGCTCCACCTGGGAATTGAACCCAGGACCTTCTCGCTGTGAGGTGACAGTGCTACACACCAAGCCACTGTACCACCAAGCCAAGTTATGTACAGTGTTGGGATATTTTATGATACTGTTCACGTGGATCCATGTGAATCATGTATTCATGATATAAAATGGTGAATGAATTGTGGGGAATAACATTGGAACATTTGTACACCAAATGAAATAACTTTACATCAGAGTTAACTCTTTCTGCTGCTGTACTTAGAAAGTTATGATGCATACAGTGTAGATGTTGTTTTGGAGAAGTTGTTTCTGCATTCCACATTATTTGCTACCTTATTAAAGTGTATGTTATGCAAGTGCACCAGCAGTGACAGTGTTACAATTTTGATTTAGGACAAATTTCATAACAGTAGGAGGTTTCTTAGCCGTGAGCTTAAAAAAAAAGTTGAAATATGTAGATGAAATATCAGTATAACATCATCATTATATTGCCCAGCCCTAACTCATTCCAAGTTGAGCAAGCTCAGTTTATAGAGTAATTTGTAATGGCAGATAGGGGTGGGTTTATAAAATCGATTTTTCGATTCGAATCGATCTTTATTTGAACGATCCGATATCGATTCATATAAACGCGAGATCGATCTTTTAAATACGCCCCTTTTTACGGTGCACACGGAAATCTGTTACCCCCTTTAATTTCGCGTGACCAGCCAGTGTTTTTTCATGCAACGAGATCTGACCTGCACATCAGTTTAGCATGGCAGAAGCTCAAGTTAAGACCACTACACAACTTTTTGCACTGATTTTCGCTCGGCGACGGGTCGGTGCTGGATTCGGGAGGAACTCGGTGTTCGCTCTGCGATCAAAACTCGGCTCTCAATCAATGTGTGAAACAGCGAGGGGAAACACAGGGGAGAGGTTGTAAACAGGTGGTGGAGCGCAATATAGTTTCTATCAGAATACATCAGCACACACGAGTTTTACAGTATTTTTGACCTGATCGTTCTCTACAAAACAAAATATTTATTAACCTCCAACTCACTATAGAACAAGCCATGCTGCTCGTGTTGCCAAATCCACTCAGATTCATTTATTTCATCAGCGCACAAACTTTGATCGCTCGCTACTTGTTGATGTGCATGTTTGGACGTGGTATCATTAAACCTTTCATCACTTCTCACGTGTGTTTTCGTGACAAAACGTAGTTTTAGAGACCAGAGAAGCTCGCCTGTGATTCCCCCTGGTGATAGATGGTGTAGTGTAAAACCCCCTATCACCTGTGAGTCGTGCAGTGTGAACTGTACAGCGACCAGGTGTTAATCAGAGTGTCGAGTAGTGTAAACTTGGCATAAGCTGTTCAACAGCCAGGTGTATGTTTACATTACATTTACAATGTTGTAGCGTGTCAGACATATAAAATAATAATAAAAAATGAATGTTACTGTTTTCTGTTTTGGATTAATTATTTATGTAAACAAAATACACAAATATTTTTAATAATGAGTGTTCTTTGTACAATTATCACATTCGTTCTCTGAACATCTGTACATATTTAAACAAAACCTGTTAATGTAACTCAAATATGCCTAACTGTGTTGAATCGAAATTTAATCGAAAATCGAATTGAAAATCGAAGATCGAAGATCGAATCGAATCGGGACCTTGGGAATCGGAATCGAATCGATCCAGGAAATTAGTGGCGATACCCAGCCCTAATGGCAGAAAATCAAAAGCTGAGTAGGAGAGGATTTCTCGCACTCTCTTATCAAGTTTCACATAACCCCACCCTGTTCCTGCAGCTGCAAGCGTCTTCCTACACCCAGAGAGTGGGCTGCTTTAGTGTTCATGTGGGTAATATAAGCTTTTGGGCTGATATTAGTCGAGGGAACGCAAGCTGGTCACTGGCAGCACTGGAGAAACTTGGCATTAGGGTGCGCCGTTTTAGTGTCGGGCACAGGCCCCATGTGAGAATATGCAGGGTCATGACAGATCATCATGGCATTCGGCTAGACTATCAATCAACATTCACAGTCATTAAGTGTTAATCCGAATTCTACTGCTGAAATGTGTTGATTGTGAAAGAGTGATTAATTAATCAGCTCTGACTGCTGAGGAGCTGCTGTGGAACAGAATGTTACTGCTGTTCAGGTTTCAGTAAGGAGGTTATTGGGTTCTGGCTTGTGCCATAGACAGCAGCGCTCTCTGTGAAGAGCTCAGAGATGCTGCCAACATGCTGACTTGACATCTTTTCTCCCAAATGCATGGCCAGGGCTGCTGCACGTGTTGGTGTGCTAGATGCATTATGTGCATATGTTTTGCAAAGGAACTTTAAGCACCTTTACACCGTGTCCAATGTTTTTAGGGTGATTCAAGCAGGGTGCTGTTTTAATGTCTGTGGTTTACTTAAGAGTGAGTGGTGTGTCATGGTAGATATCTATAGGAATATGGAAGTTTCACAATGCTCGTTTCCATAGCAACCTTTTATGTAGTGCCAAAACACAAGGGTCTGTGTAGGGCTGTCACAGTAACTGTTTTGTGAAATATCTGTCAGTGGGAACGTGATGACTGTTAACATTTTTACATAGAATAAATTGAGGATACTTATTTACACTGATTCCAAACTTTCAGCTATTTTAGACAGTATTCTGTCTGTTCTAAAATGTCTGTTCTGTACCTATTATCTTGCATGTTTTTAAAGCAAGCCACAGCTGTGCTACAGCTTCATTTTCTGGCACACAAACACACACACACACACAAAAGCACACATACTCATACACACAAATTTATTGATCAATAAAAACAGAGAGCCTTATATCCAACATGATTTTTTTGCTGAATACTGGTGTACCTACTACTACCTAATACTCAGCAGTAGAGATGTCCCAATCCGATCTCAAAGATCGGAATCAGGGCCGATCAAGGCATTTTTTAACTGATCAGTATCGGCTTTACTAAGGCCGATCCTAAGCCGATCCTTTGTTTTACATCAGCATGTCCGCTGTGTGGAAATACTTTAAATTGGAAAGTGAAACAAGTCCAACAGTGAAGTGTAATGTCTGCAATGCGAGCGTTTCACGAGGCGGTAGGAGCAGAGCTGCGTTCATTACTGTAGAATTTTACTATTTATATGGTGTGTGAGTCGAGGATCACTCCGGTTTACAAAACAATAACTTTTAATCCGAGTATGAAAACTTCAGGACCATAACATACAGCTTTTACGAGTTTACGTGTTACAAGACTGAACGACATCTCAGTATCAAGCACTTTGATTGGCTTAGTTATGTAACCGAGCGTCGTAGTGATGCACTCGCTTAATAAAGAAATAAATACACGGTATATTCACAAATTGTCGGGAGCAGAACACTTTATTAACTTCTTCTGTTACGGTACCGAATAGCGGACAGCTAGTCATCGCGTTAGCCAAGCACTAGTGGTGGGCGGATCGATCCAAATATCGATAGTATCGATACCAACGTTGGTATCGGAATCGGATCGATACTAGCGTGATGGGATCGATACTTTAGTTTCACTTTTTTCTCCGCTACATTCAGTACGCTCCTCCCGTTGTTTCCAAAAGTAGACGCGCACGCGTGTGTGTGTTTTTGTGTGTGTGTGTGTGTGTGTGTGTGTGTGTGTGTGTGTGTGTGTGCTCCTTCACATCTAACACTCAAACTCAAACTCAAAAGAAGCTTTATTGGCATGACAAATAAGGACATTCGTATTGCCAAAGCAAGTTACAGGGAAATATAAACAATAAAAATAAGAAAGAACAAAAATATACAGAACAGTTACATGTGCAAAAAATATAGAATAGAATAAAATATTAATAAAAACAGTGCAAAATAATAACAATAAAAATTATAATATTTACAATAATGAGGTAGTAAAACAATCAGTTTGTGCGTGTGTGTGTGTGTATGTGTGTATGAGACATGGTCACCCACTGTCCCTCACCTGGTGGCAGGTGTGAGTATAGAGTGCTGCTAGTGTGCAGCTCTCTCTGTGCTCCCCCAGTAGATAACACACACACTTTGCATCTCCTCCCTGCTCCGCTGTGTTTTATTGTCGTGCCGTCACGTGACTAAGCGACACTACATACAGCAGGGAAAATACAGTACATACAGAGATAAGTGGATATTTTCATCAGTAAATTAAAAAAAAAAGTTTTAAAACATTTGTTCTTCAGTTTTAATGTTGTACTGTACTTTGTTTTAAGCCAGAGAAGAAGTGCAGTGAAAGGAATGCATTTAGTTTTTTATATATTATTGTTTATGAACAAAAGAACTTTCTATGAAAAAATAATTGACGTTCTTCAATATTTGTCTGTACTTTATTTTACAAAAAGCCAGAGAGTGCAATAAGAGGGGGAATTATGTTTTCTTATTATATTATTGTTTCTCAACAAAAACCCAAGACTTCATTAAAATTTATTATATTAATAAAATTAGTTTTTTTTTGCCTACAAACTGTAGTGGGTTTTTACATGTGCATGATTTGACTAATAAATGATTTTGTGTTTATTAGTTAAGCACATTAATGATACATTCACCTCATAAATCATGACACACACTGCTCTTCCCTACATGAAAGTAAATAAACTGCTTTGTAAGTAAAAAAAAGTATCGGTATCAGATCGATATCGGCGATACTGGCCCTGTATTTACTTGGTATCGGATCGATACCAAATTTTGCAGTATCGCACACCACTACCAAGCACGCTATTCCATACACTATGGAAGCCCCAAAGGGTCAAAACACACTCACTTCACATAGAAACGTTTGTCACAATACAACCACAGAAAAGTTTGTTACAGTTACAACACGCAAACGAGTACGGTGGCTCATAAGGAACAAACCAGATATCATTTAACCAAACGATCTACAATTACTACCAATATGATACGGCACCTAAAAAATAAACACTCAGTCGAATACAGCAAGTTTATTATTATATGATGAGAGGAGGAACCGGCTGTCCGCTAACACGGCAGAGATGCAGATTTTCCTCAAAAAGAACCTTCACTTTATTTTGAGTGTTGTAGTTTTACTACTACAATGCTGCACTAAGTTTGTTTACTTTTATTTTGTAAAAAATAAAAGAACATTAAGCAATAGCTTGGATGCAGGATTTCCTACAGCACTGCAGAGCTATTCAGTTGTTAAACATATAAATTGGATTAATTTGAATAACTGTAATGTACTTGAAGTGTGCACTATGGCGTCAAAATAGGGCCAAAAGTATTGAGAACCAAAAAGCAGATATTGAGAACCTAAAGAGCAGATTTTGTGTTCATTTTGTATTTTACATTTATAAATAGTCTGTTTTACGCTTTTGGCTGCGCTGTTTCTCAGTCACGTTTCTCTCGGTCTCGCTTTCAGTATAAATAGTTTCTCTTTTACGCTTTTTTCTGTGCTGCTCTCAGTTTCGCTTCTCTCAGTTTTTCTCTCGACTCAAAATTTTTCTGAAGTTAGACCTTTGGCCCTGTTTTGACGGGTGGGCGGGACCTCGTCACTCATTGGCTGCTAGAGATAAGCAAGTGTACGTTTATATTCTTGTGTTGCCAGATTGGGAGGATTTTATTTTAAACTTGGGGGGTTTCAAGGAACACAGCATTGCAAATAAAAATGTTTTAAATGTCACTAAGTGTATAATAACTAATCTGTAAGATATCAGCAGTTTATTAGTATAATGTTCTTTATGAGCACGCATTGGTGGTTTTCCATGCATTTTGGTGGGTTTTGAAATACGTTTTAACACTGTAGCAATCTGGCAACCCCGATCACAACACAGTTTGGACATTTGCTGGAGCAGCGTATTTGAGGTAAGTTTTCAGTTTATTGTAATATTTAAATGCTAATAAAATATATGTTTGAAATATTGCCAACCCTATGTTTAGTTTAATTACTTGGCTTTAGCTTACTTTGCTAACTACAGCGGATATAAGACTTTATCTCAGGGAACGTTTGTTAATTATTATTTATTTCCAATGTTTTAACCATAATTAGTTTATTAATGTCTCTTTTTTATCCTTTATTAACAGTGTGGAACCAGCATGGTGCGGTATTTGCAGCAATATGAACAGAGGAATTCATTCCCGTTTGTATGATCCTTTAGAGCAGCGTCTCTTATCCAAACATCTACAAATAATCTGTGGGCTGTAATCAGAGAAACGCATCTAACTCTTAGTGTAAATAAATAAATAAATAAATGTAAATAATATATTAATCTGTCTGATTTTATTTTCAAATATAGTTTTTTTTGTGTATCCATATACATTGTTGTACTTAATATTTTTTATATTTATTCAAAATAATAAAAAACACAAAAAATCTTTGTGCTGACTATTATTATTGTTATTATTATTATTATTATTATTAGAAGCAGCAACAGTAGCAGTATTAGTGTTATTATTTACATATCAGCATCAGTAAACAATGCATTGGTGTAAACAACATTCATGGTGAAATTAACCCAGCATTGGGTAAAAAGATCCTTATAGTTGGGTTGTTGAAACAAACCAGCACAATGGTTACATTACATAACAAAACAAGTTGTGTTTAAATAACCCAGCGTGTGTTCTGTCCGATATTTACAGCACTGGGTTGCCAAATAAGCATTTTTAGAGTGCAGTTGCAAGTTTGCAAGATCACAAAGTTGTAAAAACCCTTTCCTGACTTCTGCTTGCTAAATGAAAATTCAGACAACATTCAGTCTCCTTCAGAGGAGTTGGAACTATTTCAGGCTGCCGGATTAAGGAGACGAAGGATGTCTGTAGGATGTACTCGGTGAGCGGTGCTTATCTCTAGCAGCCAATGAGTGACGAGATCCCGCCCGTCCGTTAAAATAGTGTTCTGGCAGGGCTTGTTTCCAGCAGCCAATGAGTGACAAGGGCTGTGTCCGGAATCGCATACTTAGAGACTCATTACAAACCCCACTCGCCAAACTTTTGGATATTTATCGTGTTTTTGTTATTAATTCGTCTTTAAAATGTTTTATTTTATTTATCTTACTTACACTTGTAAACAGAGGACCGCTATCTTTCTTGTTTCTTATTACGCTTCGAACGCCTACACAGCTCCAGTTGCATTATGGGATACATTAACGGACCGCAAGTGTGCATCGCTTGCATACTCAAACATGGCTGCCCAATAAGTAGGTCATCCGGGTACTTCTCGCGTACCTCTTTGTGTATAATATGTATTCGGACATACTAACCGCTCTCGCGTACTCATTTCGCGTACTATTGAGTATGGAAGTATGCGATTCCGGACGCAGCCAAAGTCCTGCCCACCCGTCCTGCCCAGAGCCGTAGATAGAGAGGCTGCGTCCGGAATCGCATACTTAGAGTATGTACTAGATTGGAGAAAGTATGCACTACTCTGCAGGTAAAAAAGTACATACTTCCAGTACAGAAGTATGCAGTATGCACACAACACAGCTACGTACTACATCCGCCATCTTTCCAACGTCAAGTGATGACGTGGGACGTGATGACGTAATATCACCATGGTTACAGACTCATTACAAACCCCACTCGCCAAACTTTTGGATATTTATCGTGTTTTTGTTATTAATTCGTCTTTAAAATGTTTTATTTTATTTATCTTACTTACACTTGTGAACAGAGGACTCTGTTTTCCGCTATCTTTCTTGTTTCTTATTACGCTTCGAACGCCTACGCAGCTCCAGTTGCATTATGGGATACATTAACGGACCGCAAGTGTGCATCGCTTGCATACTCAAACATGGCTGCCCAATAAGTAGGTCATCCGGGTACTTCTCACGTACCTCTTTGTGTATAATATGTATTCGGACATACTAACCGCTCTCGCGTACTCATTTCGCGTACTATTGAGTATGGAAGTATGCGATTCCGGACGCAGCCAAAGAGTTGCGACACTCCTTGATCTCGCCGCTACGCGGTCACGTGTTTCATGTAACCCTCAATAGTTCCAAACAAACCCGGCGCTGTCATGTTCTCATATGGGACAGGCAGCAGTGAATGAAATATTAAACATTAAATAATAAACATTTGTACAATTTCTGGGTATTTTCAACTGCCTTTACATTTACTGCATCTGCTTTAATGTCAATTTGGTATATAAAGTGGAAGATTGATGTTTATAATGACTTGTTAATAGGTCGTTCTTGTTAACACACAGTACATTATATCAGCATACATTACATAATGCGATATCATTAAGTAGTAGAGACAATATACAGATAAAAGTTTTTTTATGTTTTGTTTTTTACATAAACTAATCTCCCTTCACTTTCCTGAGGATTCATAATAATAATCATTTTGGCTAAACACTAAGTCATGTGCTGGATTCATAATAATAATCATTTTGGCTAAACACTCATGTCACTTAGTCATGTGCTGGATTGATAAGGTTTACCTGCACTGAATGAACAGATTGATAAACACACTACCGTACCTTTAAGGTACAGGAAATAGCATTCATTCATCTCTTATTTCATAAGTGATTAATAATTGATTCCTACATGTAATACATTAATGAATTCATTATGAATATGCACAAGTTCATTTTGTCTAATGTAAGTGGTGGACAAGGTACGGAAACAATGTACAGTAGTTGAGTTAAAGTAGAGATAAACAAGGTAACATATTACTCCAGTAAAAGTAGTAGTAAAAGTAAAATACTCTTTACCTCCACTACAGTACTAAACTAAATTTACCTTCAAATGTACTTAAGTATGAAAGTAAAAGTATAATGATTTATTGTGGTTCTAATGTTTTATGATCATTTCTGTAACAAGTCTCTTGATTAATCAACTCATTTTAGGTGAAAAGACTCGTGTGTCATTAATTAAGCTAAACTGACTAAGCTAAATTCAGTTATACCTATTAATTAAGATAAACATGTAACATTTAGTGCTGAGCAAATGCTAAACAATAACAGTATTAAGTATATTAATGACATCAAATTCATAATTTTTTTAAAACAAAGCAACATACAGCTAAAAATGCTTGCTAAGTAGTGAAAATGAATGGGGCTCTATGGGTTGTTTGGAACTTTTCAGAGCTCCACAACCCGGAAGCTGCGCAGAAAAATGTCCCGCCCCCGTTACAACGGTTCCCTATGGGAGTGTCGCCACTCTGTTCTCTCTACCGCTCTGGTCCTGCCCACCCGTCAAAAAGTCTAACTTGAGCAAAAATTTTGAGTCGAGAGAAAAACTGAGAGAAGCGTAACTGAGAGCAGCACAGAAAAAAGCGCAAGCGAGAAACTTTTTATACTAAAAGCGAGACCGAGAGAAACCTGACTGAGAAACAGCGCAGCCAAAAGCGTAAAACAGACTATTTATAAATGTAAAATACAAAATAAACACAAAATCTGCTCTTTAGGTTTTCAAAATCTGCTTTTTGGTTCTTTTTGGTTCTCAATACTTTTGGCCCTATTTTGATCATAGTGCACTGTGTGAACAGTATTATCTAGTTCTTATCTAGACAATATCTAGAAAATACAAGTATCGGTTTGAGACTCGGTATCGGATCGGGATCAAAATTAAAGATCGGGATCGGGAACAAAAAACATAATCGGGACATCCCTACTCAGCAGGCAGAATTTGTCAGAATGTTGTTGTAACGATTGTGTGTTGGAAATAAAAAACATTTAATTGATTGTGGTGCAGCTACTGCCAACACTAAAAAAAAAAAAAAAGCATGACAGTTCATGTCAGAGCAGTAATTGTACTCTTCTCTTTTTTCCTCTCTCATTGTCTTCCACTCTGTTTTTCTCCCACCAGTGATGTGCTGGCTCTGCCCATCTTCAAGCAGGAGGACGGGAGCGTATCCGTACCAGTCGAGTCTGAGAGTAAGAATCCACCATTTCAGTACGTGCTCTGTGCTGCTACCTCTCCTGCTGTTAAACTACAGGAGGAGACGCTCACCTACCTTAACCAAGGTACTGAATTCAGCCTATGTGCAATAAAAGTCCGGCCCTGCAGATTTTGTTGATGATCACTCATGTACCATCCTATGTCCATTTAGGTCAGTCTTATGAGATACGGCTGCTAGATAACAGAAAGATGGAGGAAATGCCAGAACTCAATGACAAGACTGTAAAGGTGAGGTTTTGTGAGTACGCTTTGAGACCTGTCTATGACTAAAAGTTACAGTCATAAGTTTACTCAGAAACTCTTATTTTTTTGAATGTGTTTGGAATTTAAGTCATTTTTAAGTTTATTGTGTAATTTCCAAAAATCTAACAAAATCTGCAAATTAACAAGGAGATTAATTTGGTGGTCATAAAGCTTTATTATGCTGTTTAACTTTATGTTTAAGTACAGCTATTGAAATCTATGCGTATATACAAATAGGGTAGGTTTGACTGCATCAATTACACTGTAAAAACTTAAAGACGCATTCACAAATCAGCAGTTATTATGGTTAGATTTAATCCAAACGACAGATCTGGCATTAATTAAATAGCTAGCTGAAAAGAAGCTATTACTGTTCACAGTCAAGTGAGCTTTACTTTCCCACAGGCTTAGAGAAAAGCCCCCATTTCGAAATTAGCACATTAAATCCTGACTGAAGTTTGTAGATAATTACAAAGAGAAAGCCTTTTGAAGGATTGTTTTGTGTTCAAATGAAACAAACGTGGTGATTTATTGCCTCAAAAAATGGAAGAGTTTTGCTTCAGTTTGTTCGAGTGCAGTTGTACACATGCATCTCTGTGCTTCCTTTTTCACCAGTGGGTTTTTGGAAGACCATGATTGCTACTTGTGTGAAATATAACCAGTCAATTTTAATTAAAATGGGCACTCTGGTGCCAGTGCGCTAAAACAATTTCATCCGCCATGATCTTAAGCTATCAATTTTGGATCTTAGATATGATTGGCTCTGTCTGAGGGAGGGCGGGTTGAAGGGATTCCTCATTGCTGCTGTAATTGCAGCCTCTGCTGGCTGGTTGATGGTGCTTGCAGAGAGACGGGGAATAATATACATCACAGTGTATGACTGTCTGTACACATTACTGATTCCTGTGTGATAGAATAGAATGCCTTTATTTGTCATATATGCATATATACGTACGTTCACGTATAGTACAACAAAATTTTTTCTTTGCGTATCCCAGCTTGTTTGGATGCTGGGGTCAGAGTGCAGGGTCTGCCATCATACGGCACCCCTGGAGCAAACAGGGTTAAGGGCCTTGCTCAAGGGCACAACAGTGGCTGCATAGAGAAAAAGTAAAAAAAAAATGCTAAAAATCAAATAAAAAAAATTAATTAATCTAATTTACATATTTTTACAATGCTTGTGTGTGTGTTTGTGTGTAGAGCATAGTAAGAGTTGTATTTCATGACCGGAGGCTGCAGTACATGGAGCATCAGCAACTGGAGGGGTGGAAGTGGAATCGTCCTGGCGACCGTCTCCTTGACATCGGTACACCTTTAGAGCCTGTTGACAGTGTTGTGAATTTAAATAGGCTGTTAAAGCACTTCTCATGTTGTGTGTTTTGTAATTGGTGTAGATATCCCGATGTGTGTGGGTATTACTGAACCCCACACCAATCCCTCCCAACTTAATGCTGCTGAGTTTCTGTGGGACGTCTCTAAACATGCTTCTGTATTTGTACAGGTAAGAGATGCATTACACAACACATCAAGGCTGCACAATTCATAGATTTTAATTGTATGATGACCTAGACAAAATATTTGGAAATATTGGGTACAAAGTGGGAATACACCCTGCATAGAGCTCCAGTATCTATAGCCAGGCACCACCAACTAATCTATTCACTCACTCTGAATATACTGGCACAATGTAAATATAAATGAAATACTTCCAGCTTGTTGGTGTGCTGAGTTTTATAATTGCTGATCAATTTGATGACAATAATGAGCTTTGCAGAGTAAATGTGTGCTATTTGGTTGTAAGGTGCACTGTATAAGCACTGAGTTTACACCGAGGAAGCATGGTGGAGAGAAGGGCGTACCGTTCCGCATCCAAATCGACACCTTCGCACAGGACGAGAGTGCAGAGTACACGGAGCACATGCACTCTGCTAGCTGCCAGATCAAAGTGTTCAAGGTAACAGACTCTACAGTGTTGTCAGTTTTTGGGTCAGGAAACACATGAGAATAACTCTGTGTCTGCACCTCTGTATGTCTAGCCAAAGGGCGCAGACCGGAAGCAGAAAACAGACCGAGAGAAGATGGAAAAAAGAAATGCTCAGGAAAAGGAGAAATATCAGCCCTCTTATGATACCACTATCCTATCAGAGGCAAGTTTGCTGTATGCTTATGTATGTAAATGTTTGATTTCTGTGCTGTGTGACTGATTGTGTGTGTGCGTGTGCATGTGTATAGGCTCGTCTGGAGCCGGTGATAGAGGAGGCTGTGGAGCATGAGCTAAAAAAGTCCAGTAAGCGCACTCTCCCTGCAGACTGTGGTGACTCAACTGCTAAGAGCAAGAGAGGCAGTGTAAGCACACCCACAGTAAACACATGCTTCCTCAATGAACCTCTAGATGAAACTGTTGTTGCCTTTCTTGCCTTTCTTTTTGTGTTTTGCTTAATGATGTCTGAACATAGTGCATTTTTCTATTCATAGAGGACTGGTGAATAGTTTTTTTTTTTTTTTTTTTTTTTCATTTCTCAATAAAAGCCTCATGTTTTTTCACAAAATAAAAAGCATATAATTGATTGTGTAGACCTGCTGGTAATGCTAAACTGAACTCAATAATTAGGCCATACATTATCTGTTGACTATATAGTATATGTGTATTCTTTACTTTATGGATTATGCTGGTGTTCCCCTAAAATATTGCTATGTTTCAGACGTAAGTCTTCATTTTTCGATTAACCTCTCCTAAGACTTTGAGAGTGTGATTATGGGACTTTGTGTCAATTCAGTAAAAGAGCATTAGGGCCTTCCTTAAACTGTTGCTACAAAGTTGGAAGCATATAATTTCCTTTATATAATTGATTTATTACACTTGATAGCAATTGTTGTGGCTGAAGCATGAATTCAGCCCAATACTTGTTCATATAGTGTATAATAAAGTATGTTTAACATTTTATTTATAAAAAAAGTGGACACCAATATATCTTACAGTATGGTAGTTCCAAGAAAGATGATGCACCACCAGGTAGTGGGAATGAGATTTCCAAGACCTTGAACCAAGTGACACCAGTGGGAGTATTGTCTAGATGTTTCAGGCATATGGCACAGCAGCAAACCTGCCTGGTCATGGGAGAAAGCCCAAAACTTCATCCAGAGGCCTTAGTGGGCCTTGTTCACTGCAGGAGCAAGATAATTAAGCTTGGTTATATCTCAGTCTTTAGATTTAAATCCTATAGGAAATATTTGGTGTGATTAAAGGACAGCAGTTGCAGCCATCAAACCTTAATGAACTTGATTTTGCTCAAGAATAATAGATGAAAATTCCACAAGACAGGCTTTAAAAGCTTGGTATCACTTGGTATCACCAAAATCACAATAGAGGTTAAGGCAAAATGATGTTCCAAGTACTGCTGCTGGGGATTAAATAATAGTGCACATAGACATTTGTAAGGGAACTAGATGTTTTTCAGTAACATGCAAAATTATATTTGCATATATTCACAGATCACAGTATGTCTATGAGTCCAGGAGTACAATTAGTCCTTTTGTCTGAGTGTGAGGGGTGGGATGATTTTCTTTTGTTATTTTGCTTTATAAATAGCAGATTATAGATTAACAACTTGCTACAAATATCAATTATGATGACATAAATTGTGTTTAGCTTAGTTTGTCATCTGGTTTAATTAATATTCTATTTTAATCTGGCTGTCTATCTCTGTTCTGTTTTTCTGTAGTGTTCACCTTGGCTTGATAATTCTTACATCAACCCAAACACGGCAGCTCCCCTAACTTTTACCTCCACCACACTTTCTTACAGCAGTAACAATGCAGTACCCGACAGGTAACCAAAAACACGGCCATCCAAGCATTTTAAATATATACAGTGGGGGAAATAAGTATTTGATCCCTTGCTGATTTTGTAAGTTTACCCCCTTACAAAGACTTGAACAGTCTATAATTTTTATGGAAGGTTTATTTGAACAGAGAGAGACAGAATATCAACAAAAAATCCAGAAAAAAACATAAAATAAAAGTTATAAATTAATTTGTATTTAATTAAGGGAAATAAGTATTTGATCCCCTACCAACCAGTAAGAATTCTGACCCTCACAGACCGGTTATGTGCCCATGTGGCACACAAATTAGTCCTGTCCCTGTATAAAAGACTCCTGTCACAGAATCAGTTTCTTCCGTTCAAATCTCTCTCTGAAATGATTCAGAGAAAGCTTGGGAGAATGTGATATGGTCAGATGAGACCAAAATTGAGCTCTTTGGCATCAACTCCACTCGCCGTGTTTGGAGGCAAAGAAATGTTCAACATTTCTCTGCTCCCAACTCCCTTGAGATCATTGACAAGCTCCTCCCGTGTAATTCTGGACTGACCTCACCTTTCTCAGAATCATTCTTACCCCACCAGGTGAGATCTTGCATGGAGCTCCAGAGTGAGGGTGATTGACTGTGATCTTGTATTTCTTCCATTTTCGAATTATCGCACCAACAGTGGTCTCTTTCTCACCAAGCTTGTAGCCCATTCCAGCCTTGTGCAGGTCTACAATCTTGTCCCTGACGTCCTTTGATAGCTCTTTGGTCTTGCCCATGGTGGTCGAGAGATTTGAACGGAAGAAACTGATTCTGTGACAGGAGTCTTTTATACAGGGACAGGACTAATTTGTGTGCCTCATGGGCCCATAACCGGTCTGTGGGGGTCAGAATTCTTGCTGGTTGGTAGGGGATCAAATACTTATTTCCCTTAATTAAATACATTTATAACTTTTATTTAATGTTTTTTTTCTGGATTTTTTGTTGATATTCTGTCTCTCTCTGTTAAAATAAACCTTCCATAAAAATTATAGACTGTTCAAGTCTTTGTAAGGGGGTAAACTTACAAAATCAGCAGGGGATCAAATACTTATTTCCCCCACTGTATACATATCAGCCATAACATTAAAACTGCCTCCTTGTTTCTACACTCACTGTCCATTTTAAAAACTCCAGCAGTGCTGCTGTGTCTGATCCACTCATACCGGCACAACAACCACTAACACACCACCACCATGTCAGTGTCACTGCAGTGCTAAAAATTATTTAACACCTAAATAATACCTGCTCTGTAGTGGTCCTGTGGGGGTTCTGACCATTGAAGAACAGGGTGAAAGCAGGCCAAAACAGTATGTAGAGAAACAGATGGACTACAGTCAGTAATTGTAGAACTACAAAGTGCTTCTATATGGTACGTGGAGCTGATAAAATGGACAGTGAGTGTAGAAACAAGGAGGTGGTTTTAATGTTATGGCTGATCAGTGTATATATAATTTTGATGTGTATATATGAAATAGTTTAATGTGATGCTAGCATTGAGTATGTTTCAGGAAGTCTAGTTACATATGTACTGTACATAAAACAACAGAATTAATCTAATACATAAAGTTCTATATGCTACATATCCAACAAGCATTTGTGGTTTTTTTTTAATCCTAGTGAATCCTCTTCACCTACACACCAAGGAGATACTAGCCATGTTTCTAATGAGGTCAGTTATACCACTGTCTTGCCTAGCAGAAGTGTTTTTCTTTTTTCATCAGTGTCATTAATAAACTTTTTTAGTTTCACCTCTGCTTTGTATCTGTAGTCTTTAAGCTCAGCAGCTTCCATGAAGGAGGTGCAACAGTGGCTTCTTAAAAACAGGTTTAACTCCTATAGCCGGCTATTTACACATTTCTCAGGTATTATCAGTTTTCTTACATTATCTTTTAAAATCTAGTTGTAATTACTGACGTGTAACATAATTAATGCCATTGTGTTTTGTGTGTTTGTTAGGTTCTGATTTGCTGAAACTGACTCGTGACGATTTGGTGCAAATCTGTGGGCCAGCCGATGGAATCCGACTCTACAATGCACTGAAATCAAAGTAAATTACCTCTAATCGGTGGTGTTTGTTAGTCGCCCTATGCTGCTGGTGTATACATTTGTTGTATTTTATGTGTGTGCATTTGCAGAGCAGTCATGCCTCGGCTGACGTTGTACGTGTGTCAGGACATGTCTCCATGTGGGAGCCCTCTCCTGGAGAGACGCTGTCTCAGCAAGAACGGAGACCATGGCAGTCCTACAACTATACATGGTGTGTGTTAACAGTAAAGCTCCCCTTTCATTCACAAAACATGGGACCATGCATGTTTTCTTGTAGCCTTGTACACACCATCAGTGTTCTTAGGGTCGTTTAAATGTTTTGACATGTTGATTGCTGTAATCCTTTTCTTGTTAGTAACAACAGCCTTTTAGTTCTCGTTAAATATATAGTGGTAACTTGGCTAAATAACTACATTTGGAGTCGCAGTAAATTAAGTACAATGCAATGTATCTTTTTTACCAAATAAATTTTTTTTTTTTTAATTTTATGTTCTAGGCGCAATGCAGTAACCAGTAGCAAACCATAACTCTTAATTCTCAACCCTCAGACCCCCCTTCCCTTGTCTAAAAAAAACTTACCCTAGTTTACTGTTTCCTTTTGTAAAGTACTGCAGAAGTTAAGAAACAAAAATGAAGATCACGGTTCAGCCTTAGAAATGCAACGTGGAAACAGTACTGTGTGGGCCGGGGTTCCAAACACATGACAGCCACACCCTCCTACCACACAAAACCAATCAAATTTTAAAATTAACATTCACATTTCACAATCAGCGATGGCCAGAAAAAATCACCTGGTACAGCAGGCGGAACTTGTCATAAAGTTAGCAATAACAGAGTTTGCCCATTAAAGGGAAGATATGAAATTTGAAAACTGCTTGGCCCTAATCATCACTAATCACCAACATTCTTTTCAACAGCAGCAGAGGCAGCAAAATTCTGCTCACTTTTATTTTAGGCCCTCTCTGATGGCAACAAGGGCCATGACAGTTCCCCTCTGGCAGTAACACACCTCAGACAGAACACCAATCCATCGCGGGGCCTCGAACATGCTCCTCTTCAGACTTAGCCAATCATGTCTGTATGTAGATGCCCGAACGGCCGATAGCAGTCCTGGGGGTTTGAACCCTGGATCTCAGTGATAATGGATTAGTGCAGTTTACCCCTGCATTACTTGAGTATCCTGTTTTACTTTTAAAAGCTTTAATACTTTTGTGCCTTTAAGTAACTTGATTACACTTTTTTGATGCAAATAGTAATTGAGTGTGATTGGCTGTGTTGTAGTTTATCATGCGCTGTACCTTGAAGAAATGACCGCCTGCGAGCTGACAAAGAAAATATCCAATGTGTTAAACCTCCCGCTAAGCCACATCGGTCAAGTCTACAAGCAGGGGCCTACGGAAATCCATATACTGCTCAGTGACCAGGTACAAACACACAAAACCATTACATTACCAAACAAAGCTGCACCATGATTTTTATACTGTTGTCAAACTAAGATATAAACTTTCACTTTTTGATTTTCAATTTACATTTTATTTATTGGGGGTCCTGTATGCACAGTTTGGAGCAAAGAGGTTGTCATATTAATCAGGGGCAGTATACCAGTGAACCAGAAAAGGGTCAAAATGTATGAACCTGTTAAACCCTGTGATCACTGCAGTTCAGCAAAACTAGGTACCTTGTGTAAGTGCAGATAAACAGTAGTTGTTGCAAACCCTCCACACATGTGGTCATGAAGTCATTGAGAATAACCCTGACAAATCTTTAAGGCTGGTTTATAATGTGACCGTAATGGCCTTTCAGTCCCTACAATCAAAAAGACTTACAAAATTAACAATATTGAGTAATTTTGATTGATTGGAATTGATTATACTAATTGTTGCAGTTTTGCAAGTGGAATCTCATTTTTAAATATTGATGGGATTTGTGCGGTCTGTGTTGCAGATGGTGTCTAACTTTCCAGACGAGACCTGCTTCATTGTTAGTATTTTAAAAGGTAAAAAGGTTTTTTTAATCTGCAGGTCACTTAACTTCATTACACACACACACACACACACACACACACTCGTACTAACCCTGTTTTTGTGCTTGTATTCCCTACCAGATGACACAAGTGACAGATTCCACCTGGTTCTGAAGTAGCTACAGAAGGTGAATAAATTGAAGATGAGGTCTCGAGGTTCCGAACTGCTGCCCTTGAGCACTAAATCTGCTCAGTCCATTCTTCTCGATTTCTCTCTTTCATATCTGATTTAAAAGAGAAAGCGAGCAGAGGTTTGCCAAGACCTCATGCCAGTTAGAATCAGACTTCAGTGGATACATTGTTTCATATTGAAAACACTCTACTTGATGAATCTTTTTGTGTGTAAAAAGAGGCAGGTTTTGTGCTGAAGCATCTATGTGATTCTAATGGGAGCGACTGAAGGATGGATAAAACAATCTGAACCTTTCTGCACGAGCAAGGTGTTCATGCACAGTTCTAAATGATAGGGTGGTTGTAAACTCTGACACACCAAACTGACTGCTGCCTGTAGTTTGTGTCTCCTCACTGTTGGCAGCTGGTTCTTGTTGACCCAGCACTGGAAGCTGGGGTCGTCTTTGGCTGTTCAGCCTAGTCTAGCACAGTACAAAAGCAACTGAAGTGTGCAGCAGGCACACATTTTTGGGCAACCAAATAACTAGGTTAGGTTAAATATTTCCTTACTTTCATGAAAATGGTAGCCAGGCTTATTTCTCCCAATATATACATTACCAGGCTAAATAATGTCCAAATAGTACAGAATTAGGAAAATATATACTTCTAAAAATAAATTTGCCCTTTTTTCTTCCAATTTAGTCACTGCCAGTTCCCTCTCATGAAAGCTGACAGTGTACTTCAGACTAAAAGCTTATTTTGGCATTAAGTACCAATATTTGTGTCATGAAATTGACAGCACCAGTGGGTCACCAAAGTATGTTTTAAAGATTTGTTTTGTTTGTTATATTACATTATTTGTTTTTCTTCTTTTTGTGAAGACAACAAATTCGGTCAGTATTTTGTGACTCGGTGCTTACTAGCCAATCAAACCAAAATGTCTATTTGAATCCAATACTATAGTGTAAAACAATGTCATTATAATAGCAAACACAGGCATGTGTTTTATGAAAAAGCCAATTACTGAGAAATAACATATATAAATGGTAGTTTTTATCCTTGGTTAAAGTTTTTTTTTTATTGTTGTTTCTTTTTATGAAAGTGTATGCCCTACACATATTTGTCATATAAATTATATAGTGATCACTTGTCCGATTGCACTCGTTTTGGTTCATTTGTGTTTACATTTATCTATTTGCTTATTACATTACTTATTATAATTTAAAAATACACATCCAGTTCTTCTTCTTTTAGTTGGGATGTTGGGACACTATCCCACCTTCTTGCAATTGGTGCCCCTCTTCATATACCAGCCAGCCCAAAAAAGCCAAGGGAATTCTCTTAGTTTTATAGTTTGCATTTCTCTGTCTGAAAGTCTGTCTGGAACAATTGTTTTGTTTACACATTTAAGTTTAAAGTTTTAATTAATTTAAAGTTTTGGGCAGCTCTGCAATGATAATGCACAGTTGCAACAACAAAATAGTAGCTCTGACATGCAAAAGTTTGGATACTACTACATTACTACAGATATCCACAAATAAGTCTTTCTTGCTTTAGGATTTCTTGCCCACTATTTTTTTGAGATATTCATGGGCTGTCCTGCATGCACTGTATGTTAAAGATTTTCCCACAAATTTCCTGTGTGGTATGGTTTGGATTGTTGCATTGTAATAACCAGTCTCTGTTCTTGTCTGCGTTGCATTTGCTTCCAGAATTTGATGAAATTCAGTGATACCTGTTTATTGTTCTACTTTTACCTTTATCATTCTACAGCACTCATTTCCAAAATGGCTTTGACTTACATGTTTTGCATTCTTCAGTTGTTAAATTTTGTATTGATGTCGACAAGGTTTTTCTTTTTATTACTTTTTAATGCAGATGTTTGTGCAAGCACTGCCTGGTAGAACAGTGCACCAACCCTTTCTTGTCAGCTAAACCCTCCTGTTTTTTTGCCTTTTTGGTGTCATGTTTACTTGATCTTGCAGGTCTTGCCTTAACGTTCACAATTTCTGCTCTATTTTGTAGTGTTTTATGTTTTTATACCATTTTGACTTTTTTTTTTAACCCAGACACTATGTGGATTGCAAACCTTTGCACTCAGTGGCGCGTGCATGCCATCTTTTGTGTTCAAGTAAAACATTTCCAAAAGTGTGTGAGGCTATGGGAGGCATTTCTCAGTTTGGTGTGTCATAGCTAAATAAAGGTGTCTTCACTTCACAGCTTAGTGATCACACAACCTTCACTTAACCATGTCTGGGCTGTTTGATTGCCACACATAGATGTCCATTACAATGGGACTGCAATTCTCTATTAGACCTTTTTTATTATTTTTGCGTGTGGAGTTTGAGGAGTGTTTGCATTGACTTAATTTATGATGCTGTTTGTCTGCAAATATGGAGACCAATCATCTCTGGGTGCCAATAGACTGTTTACTTGACCCTTTTAGTTAGTACGTTCATTTATAAGTGGCATTCGATTTAATCTTATTTTGATTGATTAATTAAATCAGGCAGTTTACTGCTGTTGTGATGATTTGATATGATATGCTTACTTGGTCAGTCAGTATCTGTAGCTGTACCATAATGCTGAGATTGACCCAATATCTAGAACAATATAGAAACACAAACATCTATAGTTCTTAATACTTCTGCCTCCTTGTCTTGAGATAAAGGTGGCACTTTTGTTTGGAGCCTCTACAAGTCGGTGTGTAAGTAAATTTCTGCAAGAATGCGTATCTTAGCTGAAGCCATTCACGACTGGCTTTGTGAGAATTGTTTGGTTTTTTACTTTGCTAGAGACTGATGTGGTTGGTTGTCTCAGTAGCTATGCATTGGGCAGCTATGTGTTGGCATGTACCGTGCATTTTTAACCACTAAAAGCATGAAGGGCATGAATTTTGCCCTCTCCTGATTCTGTTTTTTTTTTTAAATGACCAGGTCTGCACTATTAAAATATGGATATGTTGTTTAAAACAAGGTGTCTTTCCCCCTAAACAGGAAGTGAAATAGGTGATGACTCTGCATTCTCATCCTGTCAATCTCATGTCAACCGTTCTGTGTATTTCCATAATAACAGTTATAGTAGTTTTATATCACTGTGTCTGTAAGGAAGCCTCTGTTGTATTGGAGGATGCAGGTATGTGCACACTCCATGCCTGTACCAGAAATAAAATAATTTTAATATATCATGTTTCAGAGTGCTTTGAACATTCTGTTCTGTTTGTGTCAAAAGTTTACATGTAATTGTACTGTCATGTCAGTCTTAGAATTTAATTGACTTCTTTTTTGTGACTAAGGGTTGGGAACACAAATGTCGTTAATTAAAAAAAAAAGGTTAGAGTTTTTTTTTTTTGAATGTTGGGTCACAAATGCACATACAGCAAGTTGGATTATTAATTTAGTAGTGTTGGACAATGATACTCAAACTTTTCGAAGCTGAGGACCAATTTGCAGACAAAAGAAAATCTACGAACCCCTTGTATTTTTTGTATTAAAAAAAAAACATTTAAATGTTAGACATTAAACAAATGCATAATTATGTTCTTTTATGCCTTTATTACTTATTATTTTTATGTGAAGGACCTCATGGTTTCTGCTTGAATTTCACAAGAGTGAGATGTTAGCACTGTGCATTGCATCAAGGACTGCACCTTTTTTTTTCAATGTGCACGAAATTCATTGTTTTTAATATTTTTAGTGGAAGGAATTAGCATTTTGAATTAGTGCACAGTTATGACAAATAGATCCATATTTCACAGTTTTAGATATTGTCAATATGGCTTATTTTAATAACTTAAACAACACTTAACAATACCTTAAACTGATGACAATGATAAGTGTTGTGTGTACTCAACAGTGTCATTTATATTGGCTTATTTCACTGTTCATTCTGATCTAGGGGGAAATAAAACCCTAACACAACACCACACTTTGAGAACCACTGGTGTAGAAAGTTCTACTGTGGAATTTAACGGTCAAATGATTTCATTACTTGTTACTGATTATGATTTACTATAGCTTATATAAAAAGTGTAGAATTGCAGAACTTGTCCACCAGCATTAAATCATGCTGTAAGTTAAAATTTTCAAGTATTTAAAATTATTTGTCAGAAATATTGCATTTACAGTGGTGTTCAAAAAAATAGCAGTCCAACACCATTAACTTGATAAATCAATGTTTTTAGTAGAAATGCTATTTCTACATAGCAACAAATTTACTTGAAAGTGTAGTAGAGTAATGAAAACAAAACAAACCCAACAATTAGGACATGCATGCCACTCATTCTGAGTAATCGAAGCATTGATTGAAAGAGGGTTGATCAAAATAATAGCAGTGAGGAGTTCAATTGGTGAAGTCATTCATTCTGCAGAAGAATGGGTGTCAATTTTGGCCCTTATTTAAGGTAGGAGGGTGGCAAATGTTGCACAGGTTGGTCATAGCACATTTCCTTCTGAAATACTGGGTAAAATGGGTTGTTCCAGACATTGTTCTGATGAACAGAGTACTTTGATTAAAAAGTTGATTTTAGAGGGAAAAAACATACAGAGAAGTGCAGCAAATTATTGGCTGCTCATCTAAAATGATCTCAAATGCCTTAAAGTGACAACCAAAACCTGAAAGATGCAGAAGGAAGCATGGAACTACTGTTTGAATGGATCAAAGAATAGCCAGAATGGCAAAGGTTCAGCCAGTGATCACCTCCAGAAAGATCAAGGAACATCTGAAGTTCCCAGTGAGTACAGAAGATGATTAAGTGAAGCCAATTTAACAGCAAGAACTCCTTGCAAGGTCCCGTTGTTAAGAAAAAAAGACGTGTCCTGAATGGGTTCAAATTTCCCAAAGAACACATTAACTGGTCCAAAGAGAAATGGCTCAACATTATGTGGACTGGTGAAAGCAAAATTGTTCTTTTTGGGTCAAGTGGCCATAGACAGTATGTCAGATGACCCTCGAGCACTGAATTCGAGCCAAAGTACACTGTGAAGACTAAAGCATGGTGGTACAAAACTATGATATGAGGATGTTTTTCATACCATGGTGTTACGTCTATTTATCACATACGAGGGATCATGGATCAATTTAAATATATCAGAATACTTGAGGAGATCATGTTGCCCTATGTCGAAGAAGAAATGCCCTTAAAATGGGTGTTTTAACATGACAATGACCCAAAACATCTTGGTTACAGACAAACAAGATTGAGGTAATAGAGTGGCCAGCCCAATCCCCTGACTTCAATCCCATAGAGAACTTGTGTTCTGATATCTGAAACATGTTTTTTTGAGGCAAAACCCAAAATTGCAGAAGAACTGTGGAATGTCGTCTAATCATCCTGGACTGGAATACCTGTTCAGAGGTGCCAGAAGTTGGTCGACTCCATGCAACACAGATCTCGGAAACAATTGTTATGCCACTAAATATTAGTTCAGTAATTTAAAGTAAAGTAAAACCTCAAACATTTTCAGTTTATACAGTGTATCACAAAAGTGAGTACACCCCTCACATTTCTGCAGATATTTAAGTATATCTTTTCATGGGACAACACTGACAAAATGACACTTTGACACAATGAAAAGTAGTCTGTGTGCAGCTTATATAACAGTGTAAATTTATTCTTCCCTCAAAATAACTCAATATATAGCCATTAATGTCTAAACTACCGGCAACAAAAGTGAGTACACCCCTAAGAGACTACACCCCTAAATGTCCAAATTGAGCACTGCTTGTCATTTTCCCTCCAAAATGTCATGTGATTTGTTAGTGTTACTAGGTCTCAGGTGTGCATAGGGAGCAGGTGTGTTCAATTTAGTAGTACAGCTCTCACACTCTCTCATACTGGCCACTGAAAGTTCCAACATGGCACCTCATGGCAAAGAACTCTCTGAGGATCTTAAAAGACGAATTGTTGCGCTACATGAAGATGGCCAAGGCTACAAGAAGATTGCCAACACCCTGAAACTGAGCTGCAGCACAGTGGCCAAGATCATCCAGCGTTTTAAAAGAGCAGGGTCCACTCAGAACAGACCTCGCGTTGGTCGTCCAAAGAAGCTGAGTGCACGTGCTCAGCGTCACATCCAACTGCTGTCTTTGAAAGATAGGCGCAGGAGTGCTGTCAGCATTGCTGCAGAGATTGAAAAGGTGGGGGGTCAGCCTGTCAGTGCTCGGACCATACGCCGCACACTATATCAAATTGGTCTGCATGGCTGTCACCCCAGAAGGAAGCCTCTTCTGAAGTCTCTACACAAGAAAGCCCGCAAACAGTTTGCTGAAGACATGTCAACAAAGGACATGGATTACTGGAACCATGTCCTATGGTCTGATGAGACCAAGATTAATTTGTTTGGTTCAGATGGTCTCAAGCATGTGTGGCGGCAATCAGGTGAGGAGTACAAAGATAAGTGTGTCATGCCTACAGTCAAGCATGGTGGTGGGAATGCCATGGTCTGGGGCTGCATGAGTGCAGCAGGTGTTGGGGAGTTACATTTCATTGAGGGACACATGAACTCCAATATGTACTGTGAAATACTGAAGCAGAGCATGATCCCCTCCCTCCGGAAACTGGGTCGCAGGGCAGTGTTCCAGCATGATAATGACCCCAAACACACCTCTAAGACGACCACTGCTTTATTGAAGAGGCTGAGGGTAAAGGTGATGGACTGGCCAAGCATGTCTCCAGACCTAAACCCAATAGAACATCTTTGGGGCATCCTCAAGCGGAAGGTGGAGGAGCGCAAAGTCTCGAATATCCGCCAGCTCCGTGATGTCGTCATGGAGGAGTGGAAAAGCATTCCAGTGGCAACCTGTGAAGCTCTGGTAAACTCCATGCCCAGGAGAGTTAAGGCAGTTTTGGGAAATAATGGTGGCCACACAAAATATTGACACTTCAGGAACTTTCACTAAGGGGTGTACTCACTTTTGTTGCCGGTGGTTTAGACATTAATGGCTGTATATTGAGTTATTTTGAGGGAAGAATAAATTTACACTATTATATAAGCTGCACACAGACTACTTTTCATTGTGTCAAAGTGTCATTTTGTCAGTGTTGACCCATGAAAAGATATACTTAAATATCTGCAGAAATGTGAGGGGTGTACTCACTTTTGTGATACACTGTAGATACATTTTTTGAGTTTTTAAAGAAAAATGCTGGCACTGCTATTTTTTTGAACAGCCTAACATTCATTTTTCTTAACTTTCTGTAAAGGATTAACACAAACTGGCTAAATGTTGTTAATGTTTTGATTTAGAATTAAAAGTGTAGTATTTTCAGTGCATTTGCATTTATGGAAATAAAAGTTATTATAATGATTTTGTGCTTTATTCACTTTTTTAAAATCACTGCTATTTTTTTTAACACTACTGTAGGTAATGTTTTATGTAAAAAAAACCAAAAAAACATCCGTGTTAAGTAGAGAGTCTAAAGGCACAAAAATGAAAACCATATACACCAAATTGAGTTTTTAAAAAAGCTTCAACATTTAGACTTGATTATTTTCTTTTACTGCAGAGCTTCCACCCCTCTCAAATAATGTGCTTTTAGGGATGGGGGTGGAGGCATAAGAAAGGACAGTATAAAGCTGTTATTATTCATTTTCACTAACCAATTCTGGACAGGGTCATGGCACCGGACAGATGCCAATACAGTAAAAGGGTGTGTGCACTGCAGATCATTACGGTCTCACCTGTTCACAAGGTATATTTTTAAACAGAAATACACACATAAACATTCCATATTCTGGGCTTCTTCATTTTTAACCAGATCCTGGTTTTATCCTGATATATAGCCTTACAATCATACAACACAATGTCTTTCAGCTGGTGCACGCAGAAATCAGATCAGATGCACCTGTAAGGTTTACAGGTATGAGTGTGTGTGTGTGTGTGTGTTGTAGAAACGTCTGTACTAATGTGAAATGTTGCCAGTTGCTGTACACTGTGAGCCACTGTAACCACAAACAGTTTGTATTAGAGCTGTGGCTCTGCCATGCAACCACTGTCGGGCCCTTGAGCAAAGCCCTTAACCCTCTCGGCTCCTTGGGCGCCGTACAATGACTTACTTTGACTAGTATTCACGTTACTTGTCTTTTACTGTACTAGATTTGTGAAGAGACCGGGAACAGGTGGTTGTCACGTAGTGCTTGCTCCCTGGGTAATGCCATTACCCCCTGAGTATACAGCCATTAGGAATTGCCTGGAACCTGATATGGAGAGGGCAATAAAGAGTACTGGCAGCTTGTGTACTGTGCGTTTAAGGTACGCCTTAGAAGGATATGCCTTAGGCATCATCCAGCATCCTTTACACCTCTGTCCCTCTGTCACAGCTTCTTCCCGAGAGCTGTGGCCTCCATCACTCCTCCCCACCCCTCACAGACTGCGTATTTGCACATCTACATACAACCATTTTCTCACTCAAACATAAAATCATCTTTTTTGAAATTGAACTGGTATCTCCACAGAGCACAGTCACTTTATATATTCACCCCATAATTTATTTAATTTATCTTAAAATCCATACTTAAATTGTACTGGTTATCCTAAGTAATGGTTCATCCTGTGTAAATATCCACATGTTTATGTTAATACTTTTTCTTCTTCTTCTTATCTTTTGGAGAGTGTCAAAATATCGTCGTACGCAAGTATAATGACAATTAAAGGTTCTTTTTCTTCTTCCAAGGCTTTGGACGGGACTGGGCGGCTCTCGCTCTCGCGATATTTTACACGCAACTTGGAAAATAATCTGACGTCAGTTGACAGGCAGAAGCAGGAAGTCGCGCAGTGTTTGTGTTGTTTTCATCATCAGTAAAACTTCTATAAAGAGCCGTTAAGTTGTTCCGGGCCGGACATGGCTACCTTTATTTCGGTACCGTTAAAGAAGAGCTCCGAGGTGGATTTAGTGAAGCCGCTGTCGAAGTTTATAAGTTCAACGTATCCGCAGGGAGAGGAGCAGAGCGAGTACGTGCGGGCGGTGGAGGAGCTGAATAAACTGAGGAAGAGTGCGGTGGGGAGGCCGCTCGATAAACACGAGAGCTCGCTGGAAGTCCTGCTGCGGTGAGTCATTCTTTCCAGTCTAAACGAACTAAATGCTAACGTTAGCTAAAGAATTGTCTCCAGGTCCACTTATAACGTTTCATCCCAAGCTCTTTTACTAACACAACAAAGCTAGCTTACACGGGCTAGCTAACGTTAGCGCACTAGCTTCTTACCCAAGCGTTGGCCTCTAATTGGTTTGTGGAAAATTGTTCGTTCACCGGTCATCGAAATAAACATTTATCTCTAGTTATACTCGGTACTACTAAGCTAACTAGATACCCAACTAAGCTACGTTAACTAGTTAACCAAGCTGGGAGTTAAGCATTACCAGTTAAATAAGCGGATCTAGGTAACGCACGAGTATTCACACAACTTTGTTCAAACATAACAGTAATTTAGCTAACGCATAAAAACATTCTGGTGATAGTTTCGTATCAGTTATGTATTGACAATTTACCTGTGATATCAATATCTTCTAACTGTTCAGTCAACCGCCACACCTTTTAGGGATGGGCAATATAACCGATTTTCGATCCAATACTACGCTTACCGACCACTTTATTAGGAACACTTGTCTGATACGTACATAATTGGTTGTTTCTCACGCTGCACCAGCTATACAGATGAACTTTGTGGGTATACAATTACTGACTGAATCCCATCTGGTGCTCTGTACACTTTCAGCCCCCTGTAAATAAGTTTTAAGTACTATTGGGTAGCCTCTTCATTAGGAAAACATACACTTAGCACTTAGACACTTGCTTAAGTTAGAAACTAGAGCTCTTTTTTCCATTCACAATATGTGTTAATTTTCCTCTAATATTTTATTACTGGACAGTTTTCTGATCACAGGATGCTGATATTTAAATAGATTCATATTTTTGTGCAGTACTATTCTTCTCACGAAAGTGTTTAAGTTTCACAACACTTCTGCTCCTGTGAGACTCAAACCTGTGCAACACACTACTTAGTATCATTGCATTGGTAATAATAATCCACCGCTCACATAACAACTGAGGAGGGTCTTATGAAAGTCTCTTCGATTGATAAATTGCGTACAGGGTGATGACAATGTACAGAGCATCAGATAGACTTCAGTCATTGTATACAAGTGATCAGTGTGTGTACATACACTTGTAAGGTGTTGAGATGTAATTCATTTCTGTACCTCTACTTTTCTGACTAATTGGAACACATGCTGGGTCTTTTAAATGCTGTAAGCTTTCTGAAAATATGATCTGACAAAACCATACATACAGCAGCTCAGGTTACTGGTTTGGTGGTGTAAATTCTGTAGAGACTTCCATATTGTAATTAAACTTTGTGGCTTGACTTTCTTAGTCATCGTTAATAATTATGACCAACTACTGCTGATAATTTGTTTCTGCCCATATAAATAGGCATGGTTTAAATGCACTGATTCAAGGACATGAAACACCTCTTTTTTTTCTTTTGACAAGGTTAAAATAAAAATTAAATGGTGACCTTTTCTTGTAGGTAAATTGTCTGGACATTTAAATGTCATCTAACCATCAATAGCAGATTGGTTTTGAATGTTCTAACTTATTTTCACAAACAATTCAGCCAATAAATATACTTCGACCAGGCTGTTCAAACATCAGTGTAAGACAAAAATACATAGGAAAGCCGCTCAGGTGGCGCAATGGTAAAAACACTCGAATCTCGAATACATCGTATCGAATCTCAGCTCTGCCTGCCGGCTAAGGCTGAGCGGCCACATGAACAATGATTGGCCTGTTGTTCTGATATGGGCGGGACTAAGCCGAATGGGGTCTCTCTCTATCCAGCATAAAAGCTGCTAAATCATGTATGCAGCCCAAAATTATCTATGGTATGCGCGCCATAAAATGTAGTGACTGCCTTGTCCTTGCCTTGTTGTTGTCCATTGCAGGGCAACAACAAAAGTCAAGTGTATGGGAGCTCAACAGATATATTGGTTCTTCACAGCTCCAGACACCTGGGGTTGATTCATGCTTCTTTTTGATATATTTGAATAAAAAAAAGAATGCTGCCTTAAGGCAAGAAAACAAACTACATTATTTCCATGAGCTCTTTTTAAAACAATTAGTGAGCTTCTTGAATTCCATGTTTCATTCTGACAAGGTTCAATGATGTCATGTTAAACAAGTAGTGCTGAGTAGATTGCAAGATAAATCAGTAACGTGACCTGATGTGATGACTTAGTTGTTTTAGGTGTGGACTCTGCTTGATACTATTGTTTGTTTGGGTGGATAAGATGGTTTGTTTGAGCACATCGGCAAAGCAAAATGGGTGATTCGTTTAGGGTTTAGCTCATACTCTTGACGTTTTATAACGGTGACAAAAAACATATGCATGCAAAAGAATAGAGGAAGTATAGCGGTATGTTCATTTGTTTAACAAAATGTCTAGAACTTGCTTACTTAGTTCCTCCCCAGTCTGTCTGCTGTTGTAGCTTTATGATCTTAAATAACAGAGTTAATCTATAGCACCCAACCACTAGTATTCATTATTTATTGGGATTTTGGGTAACTCCCATTGTTGTCCTAAAAACAACGCCAGGGATCAAGTGACACTGCAGTGACTCATCAGAATTGTGTGCGCATTTTATTTTGAACTACTCCCTACTTGTCCAACAGCATTTCTGTTCATCACTGCATTACATTAAGCTTTAGCCAGTGTGTTCAGTTGGGGTCTCAATAGTTCAGTATTACTTTTGTAGCTCTCTTCCCCCCCCATGAAGAGTAAATAAGGTCCCTGTTGCTATAGAAACAGGTCTTTTGTCTGGTTTGGATGTAGAGGAATGATTGCTATTGCACCATTTTGCTAGCCCTACATTTGACCAAAATGAATGTATTTGGTTTGAAAACAAGGAGTTGGTAAACCTTTGTGGTTTTCTCAGTAATGACTCGCACAACTGTTTATTAGTTGGAGTAATCTAAATTAACTTCAGATAAGAGAACTGTCTTATCTCAGAACAATAGAAAATTAACAGAATCAGTGTTAATCGTTGAGTTTTTTTTTTGTATGACATTTGAAACCTGCATTAAAAAAAAGCTCTTCTTAACCCTAAAGTCACATGAAGTTAGTATGAAGTAGTATCAGCTGATTTTGTCCATATTTGTATTAGCTCAAGTTACATCTAAAAGGCAGTTGCTTGCATTGGGTCATTTCTCTATTGTTATTCATATGGTGTTAAGGGACAAATTGAAGCTATACCAAAAGGTGGTGAAAATACTTAAAAAGCTAATTGAAATATAAAAAAATGGCATGAGCTTACATTTTATCTGCCACATTGACGTTATCTATTTTGTTTTTCTCTCTCTACAGGTACTATGATCAGCTGTGTTCAGTCGAGCGCAAATTTCCTTTTCCAGAGGTAACTTTTAAATACATATGCACATGAAGATGCACATTTATAAGAATTAAAATGCCCAATAAAGCATTTACACTGAATGTAATTTTGACATTTCAGCTGTGTCTAACATTCACATGGAAAGATGCATTTGATAAAGGGTCGCTGTTTGGAGGCTCAGTCAAGCTTGGTAAGTTTCTTGCTCATAGAATGCTTTGAATGCAAACAGCTGAATTCATTTCTACACTGCTCCTGTAGCACAGTTTAATTCTCACCTCTGTGCCTGTGTGTGTGTGTGTGTGTGTCAGCCTTGGCAAGTGTGGGCTATGAAAAAACATGCGTGTTGTTTAACATTGGGGCACTGGCCAGTCAGATTGCCTCAGAGCAGAACCTGGACAATGATGAAGGACTGAAGACAGCTGCCAAGTTCTATCAGGTCAGTGTGACAGTTTAACTCTTATTTAACTTCTTGTCCTGTATCCCTTTTATCAAATGGCTAAAATTTTACAAATTGTATACCCTCTGTGTAGCTGGCAAGTGGGGCATTTGCACACATAAAGGATACAGTTCTGTCTGCTCTGAATCGGGAGCCTACCATGGATATCTCTCCAGAGACAGTGGGCACTCTCAGCCAGATCATGCTCAGCCAGGCACAGGAGGTCTTTGTCCTCAAAGCCACTGCAGGTATGTAAAAGGGTTGGAAAGTGTCTGCCTAAATCACGCAATATTTGCTGAGATTGGGCCAAAAAAAAATCCATATTCTACAAATGTGCAAATTGTGAACACTCCCCAACTGTGTATGCATGTTTTTATTTGTTCTGATGAACAATTACCATTTGGTAGTGAATAACCAGACAGACATGTAGTAATCACTCAAAATATCAAACAAACTTCCAAGTTGTATTAGCAAAGCTTTACTGATTGAAGACAACAACTAAAGCCCAAAAAGAGCTGAAGGATTATAGGCTAAAAGATTGGAAAAGTATGAGATATGTAAAAACAATAAGCAATGAGTTTTGTCGATTCATCTTGTTCGCTGGCCGTTTTCTTCTTCTTTCACCTTAAACTCTTTCAAGCATAATTGTTTTCTTAAATGAATTGGTGTATGTCCAATTTAAAAAAAGGTACCGGGGCAGCACGGTGGCTCAATGGGTAGCACTGTTGCCTCACAGCAAGAAGGTCCTGGGTTCGATCCCCATTTATTCTTGTTCTGCCAAGTGCCAGTCTGTGTGGCATTTCCTTACTGCTAAATCCTTTGCTGTTATTAATTGATCAAAGTAGGCAAAGGCTACCCACCACTTCAACATCTTCTCCATCAATGGCAAAGTTCATGGTCTTTTCTTTGTCATGAATCAGAAGAGGATACCTGTGTTTTGATACAGGTTTATATTTTCTGTGTTATCCAGCTTTACTTGGAGTTATCATTATTACAGACATCTTTGTTACATTACTGTACAGGTACAGACCACATACATTTCTGATCGTCTCACCTGGATGAACATTTTGTTTCCTTCCTTTTGGTTTGTTCTACAGACAAAATGAAGGACGGCATCATTGCTAAGTTAGCCAATCAGGATGCAGATTTCTTTGGTGATGCTTTCAAGCAGTGCCAGTACAAAGAAAACCTGCCCAAGGTATGCCAGCTTCAGCATATTTTTTTTACAAATCTTTCTGCCATCAGAGGGGGCTTCACTTGGGGTCATTAGGAACACAGTAGAAAGGATTTAGACTGACACATTGCATGCAGCGGCCTGTGTGTGTATGAGTGTGTACGTGTGTATGTTTGTGCGTGTGGCAAACTGAATTGAGCGTGAGTGCTGCATGAGCGTTGTGTGAGGGGTTGGTTGACGTTTGCTGAAGGTTGCGTGCTGATTTGCTGTTCTGTTCTCTTTTCTTGCACCCTGTGCTATGTGTCTATGCTTTTTTGTGGTTGCTCATGATGTTTGTTCGTGGTTGCTGTGGTGTTTGTGGTTGCCTTTCCCTGGTCAGTATTTTTATTTCCAGGAAGTGCTTCCAGTTTTGGCAGCTAAGCACTGCATGATGCAAGCCACTGCAGAGCTCCATCAGTCAGTGCTGGCTAATCAGAAGAAACGGTTTGGAGAGGAGATCGCCCGTCTTCAGGTGTGTTTTGAAAATTATTAAAATAACTGAAGCATTCATTTTGTTACAGATAAATACAAGTATCTTTTTAGTAGCTATGTATGCAAACACTGCAAGTGATTAAATACATTTTTATTTAATATGATCTTGTAAAAGTTTGGAGTGCAACTCTGACTATGAGAGCTAGATCTTTAAAAAGTTTCTGCACCTTTATATTTTCGTTGTGAGTGCAGCAGAAGTAGTAATTGGTCGTGTCTGAGAGACTGAGAGGGAGCTTATAGTCCGGATTTAGCCACATCTGATTTTCACCTTTTTGAACCGCTCAAAGAAGCTTTAAGTAGAAGAAGATTTTCATGTGATGATGTAAAAGCAGTGGTGCATCTGTGGCTACATGCTCAACTAAAAACATTTTTTGCTGATGGCATTAAAAAGTTGGTACGACGTTGGAAAAATGCATTGGAAGGTGGCTATGTAGAAAAGTGATGTCATTTGTTTTAAAAAGTGTGGAAACTTTTTGAAGAACCCTCGTATCTTCATTTACTTTTTGAAAAGGAAATGATCTGTGTAATTCCTGTAATAATGCTTTGACCAGATTTTGCTTTATTAAAAATATTTGGCAAGATTTTATGAAAAATATTATTTGTATGGCAAAATGTGCACACACTGGCCCTACCTGACTTTTCTACTGCTTACTAATAAAGGTGTGAAAAACAGAATGATGTCAACTAAATAATAATGGCCAACAGATATGTGTCATGTGTCATGTTAGAACCAGAAAAGATACTCTTTACCACACTGCTGTCCTACTTTTGCTGTGGTTTTTTTTTGTTGGTTTCGGGTTCTATTGCATTTCAGTTAAATAACATGCATCAAAATCCACAACACAGTGAACAAAAAGTCAAGGTGTCTGGAAATGGTATATATACCATTGTATAAAGACCATTTTCAGACCCCTTGGCTTTTTGAATTTACGTAATGGAAACTGAAATCTAATATTTGCAAGGTATTGCTAAGGTATTTCAAATTTCACACACATCAAATTGTGGTCAGGTGCAACCTGTTTTTATTCATTATTACTGAGATGTGTATAGAACTCAGTTGGAGACCACCTGTTTAAGTTTGATTGATTACACATAGTTTAGAAAGACACACATCATGATATACAAGGGCTTAAAATTTACACTGCATTAACATAACAAAAAACAAACCCTGAAGTTCTAGAAACTGTCTGATTATCACCCTGATCGAATTGTCACATGACATAGATCAGGTCAAGGATTTAAAAAATAACTAAGGCTTTGAGTTTTCCAAGGATCACAATGGTCTTCTGAAATGGAAGAAGCTTTGCCCAACCTTTAACCTTCTTAGAGTTGGACTGGCCAAATTGGCATTCCGAGCATGCAATGCCTTGGTCAGGTAGGTAAGGAAGAACCCATCAGTCATCACAAAAGAGCTTCAAATGTCCTGTGCCATGTGGTCCAGCCAAGGTCCAGATTCAAACTCTACCAAACATCTGTTGAAAGGCTTAAAGATGTTGGTGCACAGACACCTGGCACTGATAGCACTTGAGAGAATCTACCATGTAGAATTGGATAAACAGCCCAACTCCAGTATGGCAAAGCTAGTGAAAATGTAAAAGATTTGCAGGTCTAACTGATACCAAGTGGCTTTTGCAAATTATTGAGTAAAGGGTCTGAATACTTAAGTTAAATTATTAAGTTAATGAATTCATTTATTCTCTAAAAACTTTTCACTTTATTATGTGTTATTAGGTGTTACAATGCCAATTATATCCATTCAGAATCAAATCCACAACACAAAGTGTGCAGAAAGTTTTATTAAACCTACTGTACTGTGTTCGATGTGTTTTCTTTTCAGCATGCTACAGAGCTGGTGAAGACTGTGGCGTCCCGCTATGATGAATACGTAAACGTCAAGGAACTCTCTGATAAGATCAGCCGGGCTCTCACAGCTGCTAAGAAAGACAATGACTTTATTTACCATGATCGTGTACCTGAGATCAAAGACTTGGAGCCCATTGGCAAGGCAACGCTCGTCAAAGCAACTGCCATTCAAATACCACTGAGCCAGAAGTTTACAGGTGAGCAATTAACGAATCAGTTTTCTTTTACCTTGCCGTTTTCACAAATGACATTTTATTATTGATTTAATAAAAGTTTTGAAAGTTGATAGTTTTTAAGATGTACTGATGGTTGTACACTGTTTGTTTTATTTTTATTAGATACAATATTCACAGAAATGCTTGAGGTGGGTCATCAAATCAAAACTGATTTGCCTGTGTTTTTTTATTTATCTAGACCTTTTCGAGAAGATGGTACCTATGTTGGTGCAGCAGTCCTTAGGTATTGCCAACTCTAGAAGGGCTGACACAGTCAACAGACTTGTAGGCAGTATGAGGGAGGCAACCAATCTCTGTAATGGGTAGGTTTGTTATATTTTGTTTTAAATGTTCTTATTTCCTTTTATTATTTAAATTATAACTGAATGGGTCAGCTTTCAAGATGTGCAGCGTCTTATGTTTTAACAACATAAAATCTCAAAACACAAGGCCACCCAGTTTAAGAACCAGGACAGCATACAGCAACAATTAACAATTGTTTTTCATTTGATTACAGTACAGCCCTGCTACAAATATTTTTACAATTATTCATTTTATTTCATTTATTCATAATGATTCATTCAGTTTTACCCCCAATGTATCCTGGTCATGGTTGTGTTGGGTCACTGGAGGCAATTCAATATTACATCCCAGACAAAGTGACCATTCCTAGATAGGTCATTATTTTTGTATGTAGATGCACGACCGGCACCATTGGGTATTTGAACCCTGGATCCCAGAGGTGTGGGCTAGCATAAATTACCACTGTGCCAAATAAGCATTTTTTTTTTTTTACAATTATCAGTCCGTGAAATTGCTACATACTTGAAAAGCATGAACATTTTGGAGCCATGGAGGCTACAGAGAGCCCAAAAGTCACTTTATAATGGCTTGCTTGGTTTTTGCCAAAATCAACCACAGGACATTTTTTGGACACTTATTTTCTTGTCATTGTAACAAGACCTCTGAATAACAGCTGTCCAAATCCAGAAGTGCAAAGCTTGTGTAAATGTATTCTAGAAGACTTGCATCTGTTATTACTGCCAAAAGGGCCTTCTACAAAGTCTTGAATAAAGGGTCTAAACACTTTTGTGAATAAGAGATTTCAATTTAGATTTGTAATTAATGTTTGGAAAACATTTTTAAAATGTATTTGTGACTTTGGATGATTAAGTGTAGACTAAATGGTAAAATGGCAATTATCTGGTGATGCAGCAGTCTAATGCACTAACCCACCACTGCAGTAGAGCTGAATGCCAGTAATTCTGTGACATTAGAAAGTCACAACCTGTTTGTTTTATGGGTTGAATTTAAAATAATTTGTTGGATAAAGGTTGCTGATTCGATTTATATTTTTTATTTAATTGGGCAGAGTGCTGGCCTCTTTGAACCTGCCAGCTGCAATAGAGGATCTTTCTGGAGACTCTGTCCCCCAGTCTATCCTGGAGAAGAGTCGTGCTGTGATCCAGCAGGGAGGGCTTCAGAGCATTGAACAGCTTATCAAGGACCTACCTGAACTGCTGCAGAGAAATCGGGAAATACTGGACGAGGTTTGTTTTTGGTCTTCTTGTACTTGCTGACTCTGTGTGATGTTTATACTAATACCAGAACAATTAGTTCTAATTTTGTTTGGTCCTTTAGTCTCTAAAGATGTTGGATGATGAGGAAACAACAGACAATGAACTTCGTGCTAAATTCAGCCAGCGGTGGAACAGAACTCCATCTGGAGACCTTTACAAACCCCTCAGAGCTGGTATGCACTCACACCCTAGAGTTTATATAAATTGTTATCTAAAAAGTGCACACTGATTTACCCCTTATTTTTTGTTAAGCAGAATGTTTCTGGTCTTACTATGTTATTACTATTTATTCAATTTGTATAATATTCTATTTTGTGTTCTTTGTGATTTTAGAGGGTGGAAATTTCCGTAACATTTTGGATAAGGCTGTGCAGGCTGACCAAGTAGTAAAAGAGCGCTATAACACTCACTGTGACATGATTGCCCTACTCTGCAAACCAGAGAATGAGCTATGCTCTGCTATTCCTTCAGCCAACCCTGCTAAGACTCTCCAGGGCAGCGAGGTAAAACACACACTGTTAATTGCAGTTTGCCAACCAGTGCTCATTCAAAAATTTATCTGCTTTTTTCTAAGGATGTGTATAAATAATCACTATTAAATTAAATAAAAACAAGTAGATGATTCAGTGTAAGTTGTGTTTTTTTTCATTTAGCTGATTGGCTTGGAAGGTCTAAAATAATGGCTTATATGTTCACTATCTGTTTACCCACCCTAAAACCTAGACAATAGGGATGCAACTTCTGCCACAAGCTTACAGTATCCCATTAGAATATAAAACGCATTACTGAACTTTTATTGAATGAAACTTTTATTGAATGAAAAACTGTGTAATGAAGAGCAGGTGGCAGTTAGATGAGCAATAACATGTGAACTTAATCATTCTAAATGTATATTTTAAACTGGGTTAGTAGAAAGCAATACCAAGCTTATCAGAGATGATCAGAGTTTCCTTTTAGAGTTTACTTTTATACTGAAGCATGATGCAAAATATCCACATTATTACACACGCAAGTCCACTAGCAGCATTAACCAAACTAACCTAAACAAACCCATCCCAAATGGACATATTCATTTTACAGAACAGCAATCCAGAATGCTTCTTACATAAATACAACATCAGCTGTGTACAATTCCTTCCTCTCTGTAGGTGGTAAATGTATTGAAGGCTCAGTTGACTCAGCTGGATGAAATCAAACGGGAACGTGAGCTTCTAGAAGGAGAGATAAAGTCAGTGACCTTTGACATGACGTCAAAGTTCCTCACCGCTCTGGCTCAGGATGGAGCCATTAATGAGGAAGGTCTTTCCACTGCAGAACTGGATACTCATTATGGTGCGCAAACACAGCGTGTTCAGCAAAACCTCCGTGCTCAGGAGGACCTGCTTGCCAAAGTACAGGTATGCATTGCAAAATAAACCTACACATGATAAACTAGCAGCATCTATTTTCTTCATTATGTTACAGTGCACCTGCTGGCGTACTATATGGAGAAAAGTATTGTGACACTCCTTCTACATTTTGAATTCTGTGTTTTAGCCACAGCAATTGCTAACAGATGTAATAAATGACTGTGCCCCTGTGCACAAAGCAAGCTCTATAAAGATATAAAGTAAAGCTTGAAACATCAACCAAGGCTTTCTTGATCCACATTAGTGTCCAGCCATACAATGCTCCTTTGACTCTATGGGCACAAATCCCCAGAAACATACTTTAAAGTTTATAAAAAGCCTTGTCAGAAGAGTGGCTGTAATTATACTTTTAAATAATTTAGAGGTCCTTCTGTTTTAATACCATTTGTTTTTTAAATTGGATGTCCAACAAGCTCATGGTCATGGTCATAATAGGTTTGAGTGCCGAACTGACTGGTTTTCTCATTTCTGCCTTGTTATCACAGACATCCCATCAGGAGTTTGCAGCACTCAAGCAATCAAATGCTGAGGCCAACCACAGAGAGGAGGTGTTGAAGAAACTGGCATCAGCTCACGATAGCTACATTGAGATCAGTTCCAACATTAGAGAGGGCACAAAGGTAACACACACACACACATCGAACAGTCTTGGTCTATTTTATTGCTATTTTGTGCAATTATTCTTTTTTGATGTGGGTTGACATGGTCATTATATAACCACCTAATTTGCTAGTAAAAACTATTGTCACATTAAGTTTCTTTGCCCTGACACAAAGATCTGCAAACCCCTACCTTAACCAAGAAGGGCTGTATCTATTACATGGCCCCTTTTTTCCACCTGTCAGAGACTGGTTCACACACAAAACAGTATCACATACAGAGTGTCACGCACTGCTCTACATTATACACGATCTCTGTGCAGGCACCTTTGACCAACCAGCAGAGGCTGCAGTTGCAGCACAAATGAGAAATCCCATCAACCATTTTTTCCAGCAGACACAGGCAATTGTGTCCGTGTAGGCGCCTGGACGGTCATTATGGGTGTGTTCGAAAAGCTAGTGAGCTCTCTACATAGGCAGCATTTTACGTCATCCTGTGCGCGCTCCCAAGAAGGAGGCTGTTCGAAATCCTAGATGCCTTAAAATCCACACTTCTGAGGCATCTTATTATTTCAATGTTATTTTGGCTCAAGAACGAGTGAGCATCGAACGCTGCCTTAAGTGATCGAGACAATCCCAGCATTCATGGCTGACGGGGCGGAGAAACGAATGGAGTTATTTTCAAACGTAAATAAAATATTACTGATTTTTAACTTGTATAAACTTGTACCGAGTGTTTTTATTTGCAAGTTCGGGCTTGTCAGGAAATGTAACCGTTATCGGTACATGAAGGGAGATGTTATTGACGTTAGCGTGCTGTTCTACCTCAGTTTATTGGTTTTAATGGCGAGATGCTAAATGCTAAACGCGAAATGCTAAACCCGATGGAATCGCTATCTAAGTAGTGCGTTCGAATAACCTGCCTTTTAAGTCACTGACTTATTAGAATCATCTCTACTAAGTCAGCTGCCTATGTAGACAGCAAGGCAGCTCCCTAGGTTTTCGAACACACCCTATGTCTCAACTACCTTATATGACATCTACTGAGCCTAAGACACATTTTATGTAAAGTGTAGCCAAATAAAATAAAAAGCTTTAAACAGTAAGACCAGTGACCTTAAAATACAAAAGAAATCCAACCTTACAAGATCAGTAAGCCATGTCCAAACTCTGCCCTTTCTCCATCCTCGCCTTGTGGTGTAAAAAATAAGTAAAAATCCAGTTCCCCCTATGTTTATATAGTGTGTTCTGTGTATACTTTTATCTTAATTTTTCAAATTTGTCATATATGAAAACAATGCCATATGGGATTTTGCCCAGCTGATAGCACATCTGTATGATGGTGGGTTAGCGTAATAAACTGCTTTGCCATCCAAGCGCTAGCATTAGACGTGTCTGACTGAATGTTTTTTCCTGTAAATTTATCTTGCAAATAAATCTATGTTTATCTCTTTGCTCTTTATTGATTAATGGAAAACAAACATTTTACCACATAGCACAATAAGAAACATCTTAAAGGATCCTAATGATCATTTATATGCTCTTTTATACGATTGAGTACTGGACTAAAATGGAGTAAAAGATTATTGAAATTTTTCATCAATAAAATATCCATTACATAAATGTCCATTTTCTCTTCTTTTTCTCTGCTTTTTTACAGTTCTACAATGATTTAACTGAGATTCTTCTGAAGTTCCAGAATAAGTGCAGTGACATTGTTTTTGCTCGTAAGACTGAGAGAGATGAGCTGCTTAAGTAAGTAAACTGCAAGATCTATGTAAGGTCTATCTTTTTTGTCCATGTACAATGAATCTAGTGGAAATCCTATTTGAGTAAAATGATGCAAAGTGCTTTTGTAGTTTGCTTGTGTCTGTGAATTCTAAAAAACTGCTTCTTCTTCATGTGTTAATAATAGGGAGCTGCAGCAGAGTATTGCCCGTGAACCCAGTGCACCTTCTTTTAACGTCCCAGCATACCAGTCCAACACTTTAATGCCTGCAGCAGGAGGGCCAACCCCTGCACCCAGGACTGTCTTTGTGAGTATCCAATCAGAGCAAGCCTTCTATTAGATCACCATAATCAAATGGTTGATTTTTTTTTGGTCCTGATCTAATTGTGTGTTGCAGCCCATACAGCCTCAGGCTAAACCCCAGCCTCCAGCAAGACCACCTCCACCCAACTTGAGCACACAGGCTGCCAACACAGTGCCGGATAGCCAAGCCCCGCCTCCAGCCAGCTCTAATCCCCCACCAATGGCACCACCCACCGCTCCCTCACAGGCTCAGGGACCACCATACCCAACTTACCAGGGCTATCCAGGGTATGCATTATATACACACAACTGAAATCAAAATGTTTGCATAGTATCAACAAATTGAGACATTACACACTTCTAAAGTAAAGTGTAGCCATATAAAAGAAAAATGCTCCAAACAGTAAGACCAGTGATTTTAACATACAAAACAAATCCAACCTTACAAGATTAGCAAGTCATGTCCAAACCTGCAAAGTCATTTAGCACCCCATCCAGCTCATAACAGAAACAGTTTGCACACATGAAGCTTTTACTTAGTGCATATATAATTTTAATATCATTTTAATGGTGTGACTGCTGTGCCACCTGAGAGCCTTATTACAAGACATTTTTATCAGTAATTATGTTGATTAGCAGCTGATACAGCTTTGTAGTTTCAAAGAATAAGAACAAATGAAGCACTGAGATGTTTTATTTATGACTGTAGGGTTGCAAATTTCTAATGCTCCATATTTATCCTGTCAATACTATTAAACATTTTAAATACATTAACTGGTTATAAAATATTTGCAAAGAAATCTGTTTCCATTTGACTAACTGTAGTACAACTTCAAAACCCCTTGCAGTTCTGTCAGATAAATATTTAGTTTTTTCCTGGGTTAGACACATTTGGTAGAGGAGCAGCTTTTAGTTTAAGAAATTAATCAAGCTAGCCAAGGAATTGTAATGAAAATTAAAATTCAGTATATGAATATGATGAAGTGAAAATTGGCATAAAGCTAACATGGTGTTTTCACTCTGGTTGAGTAGGATGGTGTTCTTCCTTCTGGAGTCGTTCTTGGACATAATTAATTATACAAATATAAATTGGGCGTCTATTTGCATTCAGCCAACATTGATAAGGTGTGTAGAATTACCTATTTTATTTCTTTGTCTTTTTTTCTCAGGTATTTTCAGATGCCCATGGCGTATAACCCTTATGGATATGGCTACGGAATGCAGTACATGCCCTATCAGGCTCAAGGACAGGCTGGTTACCCTGGAGGTCCTCCTGTGCAGCAGCCATACTCTTATCCACAACAACCTCCCCAGCAACAGCCCTACTACCCCCAGCAGTAGGGAGCATTTCCCCCTGCTACACTGCTTCAGCCATGCTGCCCCCTTCATACTAGCTCTCTTTTCTTTTTTTACTTAATCTAATAACACCACACTCCTCCTCACTGTCTGTAACACCTGACTTTCCGTGAGCAGAAATTAGAACACTAGAAGGACTAATGGGATTCGTCCTGATTTTCTGCACTTTTTTTCCTTAAAGCTCTGAGAGATGCTGTGCTGAGTTTTAGATCTCTCTCTGATTATCTTACTCTTACCCAAAGTGAATTTGCTGGCTGGCTGCCTGCACTGCTTATATCTTATTTTTATAATGAATACATATTAGAAATACTCTAATGCAGGAGATGAAGATAATCAATAGAAAAAGAATTTGACTGTATTTGTACTTCTGTATGTTCATACTTCAATCAGTGCTTTGGGAATGGATCGGTTTAACCAGCTAGTAAATAACATGATGCAACTTTCACTTTAAAATAACTTGGCATTTTTGTTTGTCTTTTTCCATACGTAATTAAAATCTGTCTGATGCTAAACATCTGTCTCATTCTGTTCCAGTGATGTTTGTGTTGGTTTTCTGTACTGCTTCGTCAAAACTGTGTATAGAACAACGCTGTAATCTTTTTAGATTTTAGCTTGTATTTTTTTCCCGTTTTGGGAAGTCTGGAGCTTAAACTTTGTTAGCTCTATAAAGTACTTTATAACTAGTCATTTTTAATATAGCGTGACCACAGAATGACACATTTTTCTGGTCAGCTCTGTGTGTAAAGTTGTAACGTCTGGAAGCAACAACCACAATCAGCCGGCCACACAAAAAAGCATACAAGCTGTTTCTTAGGTGCTTCATGGATTGTGTTTTCCATAGTCCAATGTGCAGTTACGATCTTTGAGTGGTGTAAAGCACACTGCCGTTGTACTCTGGAGCTGTGGGAATCATCTAAATTATCTAAATTGACCACTCCAGGTTTAATAGTTGCCAGGAGAACAACAGTTAGCTACAACAGTGTTGACTATAAAGTGTTGTAAATAAGGAGTAATGATCTGGGCATTTTTTGATAGGATGGGCTGGTTGCAGCTGCATTCATGTAGTGACTATTGATGTTTCACAAAGGTGCCTTCAGCTTTAGCAGTCTGGAGAAAAGCTTATTGCTTGTAGAACACGATTTTTTCCACATGCAAACTGAATTGCATATAGAAGTGGTTGGTTTATTTTGTGGCAGAAAAAAGAAGTCTGGAAAGCAGACTGCGAGTCAGGCTTTATGCATCAAATCAGTTCCTAAATTTGCTGAGGCACTTTTGTGACTGAATGGAAGCAAAACCTTGCAGTAATATTACAAAATCAGATGAAAGCCCTTAAAAATGTGTGAAAACAGAGAAATTGACTTAATGGCAGGGACAGAGTTAAATTTTATAAACCCTATTACCATAATTATGTGAACACCAGACCGTGAGCTTGCTGGACACCCTATTCCTACACTAGGCAATACTATGAAATAATGCTTCACCCCTTTCCTCCAAGTAAGTATAGCAGCCTTCACTTTTCTGGGAAGTTTTTTTTCCACAAAGTATTGAAGTGTGTCTAGGAATTTGTGCCCATGTAATCAAAAGACATTTGTGAGATTTAATGGTCCAATTTAGACAGGAGGTGTTGGGTGGGCTTGAGGTTCGGGCTCACAATAAACAAACCATGTTTGTATGGACCTCAGATTGTGCGTGGAAGCATAATCATGCTGGTACAGCAAATAATTCTTACCAAACTGTTAAAATCTTTTACTTTATATAGTTGCTTTCAAAACACCCGTTGGCTGTGGGCATGGCTAAATCACCTGAACTCAATCATTAGCAGAAGTGTCTGCATACATTCAAATATTACTGTATTATAAAGCAAATTCAATTATCATTATTTAACTTAAACATTCATGTTAAGTACAGGGGTTTTTTAAGTCAGTCCTGGAGGCCCTCTGTTAGTAATGGCAGTATTTGCACTGCTGTTAATAGCAGTGCCTGAGATCCGGGGGTTCAAATCCCAGGCTGGGCTCACAAACACTAAAGGCGTTTGTCGTTATGTAAGCCTAGCCATTGGTGGACATTGGTGTTTCAGTGCACCCTTAGGGTCAGTCCCAAGCGTGGATAAATAGGAGGGTTGCATCAGGAAGGACAGCCGATGTAAAAAAACTGTCAAAATTAAATATATGGATAAATGATCCACCATGGTGGCCCCAACATAGACAGCAAGGAACATTCATTCAGTCCTGGAGACCCACTGCCCTCCCAGCACACCTTGGAGGCATGTGCGTGGGCAAGAGGCTGGCAACACATTCCAGTTCTGTATTGTGACCTCTTTGCCTTTTAGATACAGTAATATTTCACAATATGTCACAAATGACATCCGAGAATCTTACCCCGTCATCGACATGCCTGTGTGTGTGTGTGTGGTATGATAACAAAAATTATTTGATAACTCAAGGTCTTAAATAAGGGCTGTAATCCAAACCTTTGACTGACAAGCATGTGTGTTTGCATTAAGCAGGTGCATGTCTGAACATTTTATTCCCGGGAGGACACAAACTTGGGAGTCATTTACAGTACATGCTGCCAGCAGGCTTCTAGGACATGGCTTTTATTTAATAAGTGACTGGGTAGCAGCCGTCAAATCTCACATTTTATTACCATTTTTGACTGCTTTAATAACAGCATGACCAATTATGGATAACCATGCTTTTGATGGGCTTTCACTCATACCTAGTTCAATGACTACTGTATAATCAACAACATGGTTTAGGGCAAGAAAGGGAGTCTGACAAGGATGTATTGTCTCACCATGTCTGTTTATCATCCTTGGAAAACAAGTTATGAGGAAAAAAGCTACAGGATTCAGGATTGGTGGAAAGGCCATTAGCAATCTCAGGTACGCTAATGGCATCATAGTATTGGTCAGATCAGCAAACAAACTATAGATGCTGGTGTGTTGTATCGAGAAGGCTGTGAAGGAATACAACGTGCTTCGTGACTGCAGCAAAAACCAAAGTGATCTACTTTGGGAGGTAGAGTATCTTGTACTGCAGAATGTGCTGGTGAAGTTAAGAATGAAAATTTTGGTGATGATCAAATTCACAGGATTTTAACGTCACGTTTTACACTTTTGGATACATTCATGACAGGAACGATAGATACTCATTACTCAAGGTTCATCAGTTCACAAGGTTATATCGAACACAGTCATGGACAATTTAGTATCTCCAATTCACCTCACTTGCATGTCTTTGGACTTTGGGAGGAAACCCACGCGGACACTAGGAGAACATGCAAACTCCACACAGAAAGGACCCGGACTGCCCCACCTGGGGATCGAACCCAGTACCTTCTTGCTGTGAGGCGACAGTGCTACCCACTTAGCCACCGTGCCACCCTCACAAGCATATAGAAAAAGGAATTAGCACCATAAAACTGAGTGATGTCTGTGATTTTTACAGCTATAAAAACAGCCACGCTTCTGAAAAGGCTACCACAAGATTTTGAAGTAATATGGCAAAAGTACTGCGGTGACATTTACCATACTATGTTTAGTTTACACATTGAAATATATTCTCCTAATTAAATGATTAACATGATTTATAAATAATAGAATGACATGAATGAACTTGTTGAAGGTATGTTTTTCTGTTCTTCTCGTTTTACAGGAAGGCTCTTTTTCCTTGAAGGACATGCTTGTAAAGTTTTGATATCTGAGAGCAGTTCTAGTGAGGATAGGAGGGTCTGAACTAATGTCCCATCTGTGTCTGTCATTTCCAGCAATGTTTCTAAAGAAGAAGAAGGGGACCTTGCTTTTTCAGTTTCTGGTAAAAGCTTAATGGATTAGATAAGTGTTGAATTTAACTACAAAAAGCTACAACAATCGTAGCTACTGTTTGTGTAATGTTAAGTGCAAGTTACAGACCCTTTTCATTTTTAGGCAAAAAATGATTCTAAAATAATTCTAGTTCATTTGCTATAGGAAAATTTTGTTATAAATGTAACACTTTATATGTTGCTGGCCCAGAAACACATCTGTTCTTTCTTTTTTGATCAGCCTTCTGGTACTTGACTCAAACATGGGTGCATGTGGCTTAAAGTAGGCCCTTGAATGCTTGTCACTTCCTTCTTCCCTTAAAAAATTTTGTTTTTTTCCTTTTAATTACTTCAGCTCTTATAATTTGTAAAAAATCTTTATTGAGTATGATGCAGAAAGTAAAAAAGAAAATCGTGTTGTGCATTGCTAGTGCACTGATGGGTTTCTTTGATCTAAAAGCCAGAGTGACGAGGGGGCTTGCAAGACATTTCATCAAACAGGTGTTTTGGTTTTGGTGGCTTCCCCTTTTTATGCTTGATAAAGTTTATGTAGGTATGTACAGTAGGGTAAGTTGTAATGTTGTAGTTTAAAATATAATAATCAGTGACAACTCGCCTCTTCTCCAACTCCAATCCACAGCATGACAATTTGTCTATGAAAAGTTTAGACACCCAACTGCCACTGTCCATAGGAACTGATGCCCTAATGTGACTACACCTAGAGCACAACATGCAGTGCTGAAGGAGGTAAAAAGGTTACCAAGGAAACGTGGTAGCTTAGTGTGTAAGGCTCTGGGCTGTCAATTAGAAGGTTGTGGGTTTAAATCCTGGCTCTAGCATGCAGCCACTGTTCAGCTCTTGAGCAAAGTTTTTAACCCTTAGGGGCACCTGACAATGGCTGACCCCCAACTTCTAAACAAGGCTGAGATATATTGGGAAAATGGTCATTGTACTGTACACATGTATAGGCATTCCATCTGCCCTAGATCACTGGTTATTATTATTAAGTGTATTAATTAATAGTTGTGGTTACATACTGTATCTATTTTCTCTTACTGAATCTAAATAATTCAATTTATTTATATATAATCTATATACTGTATATAGTGTATATATACTGTCTGTTTGTATATATGTGTGTGTGAACAGGTGCATATTTGTGTGCAAAACCCCAAATCAAAAAATGTTGGGACAGTATGAAAAATACAAACTTACATTTCTTACATTTACTTTGACTTTTATGTCATTGCAGACAGTATGAACCCAAAAAAAGTTGGGACAGTAAGGCATTTACCACTTTGTAATGTTGCCATTTCTTCTCACAACACTCTATAACTAATTGAGTCATCTGTAGAACCACATTCGAAGTTACTGCATTCAGAAAACATTTTCTCTTAATTTCTTACCTCTTCCGTTTCCTTTTCCCTGACAGGTGCATCAGAGTGCGCATGCTGTGTGTGTGTGTGTGTGTGTGTGTGTGTGTGTGTGTGTGTGTGTGAGAGAGAGAGAGAGAGAGAGAGAGAGTATAAGGTGCTGTTGGAGGCACTAGAGTGGGTTAAAGCTGCTCTGCTGCTGTCACTAACAAGCAGAACGAACTCAGACTCTTCCGTTACTGGAGCTGAAAGCCCCTGTGAACTTCCTCACTTGTACTGTGCAACTCTCTCTCTCCTGACGGTAAGCTGAGTGTTACTGTATTACACAAATCTTCACTTAATCTGGTTACAGGCATAGTTTACTTCATACAGCACTTATTTCTGACTGACACAAGCAGTATAATGATGGTAGAACTGCCTATGTGTGCGCTGATATAATGCTGTTACAGATTGTTACTATTTTTTCATTTTCTGATATTGTACTAAATACACTCACGTTCATATATATAGTATAAATAAACTTAATTAAAATAAATTAATTTCTATTAATAAAATATACTGTAAGAAAATAAAACAGAAAATGTAATGGCAGTTAATGAACTATTCCTGTAGCTACGTTTATATTTACCACAGAAGAGCAATTTGAAATGTAATACACTATCAAGACAATTGTCTGGATTGATTAAATAAACTGTGATTAAAATGAAAGTTAAGATAAAATATAATGCACTCAGTTTAACCCTGAAGAGTTGTTTCATTATAGCAGAGCAAATAAATCTACTTTCTGAATAGAATCTTTACTAAATTATCTTCTAGATGATGTAATAATTGTGACTGGCCTTACAATTGTCCCAATGAAATTTGTTGACATTGGTCCAACATTGGCACCGTTTATTTAAGGGTGGCTGGAGGTACAATGGCCATGTTATCAACTGGTTGGGCCAGCATCAACACTCAACTTTAACCCAATGAAGGCAAAGTTCATTTAAAAGGGGCTGGAATTTGATAGCCATGTAACTAAAAGGTTTACACAACACTGGCTGGAAATATTTTTATTAGCAGGGATTAGTACAATTCCTGGTACTGGGAATTTTCTTTTCTTCTCTGAAAGTGTACCCCAAAATAGTGTAGATGCCTCTAAGTATATGGAAATTGTTTACTGTGGTAAAACACAGATGTAGGTGATGTTTAAAATTACTGCTCGAGTTTTGATTCTACAAGCAGTCTAGCATGTGTTTCTGAAATGTCCTGTTATACAGGCTAGGCCATCTTGTAACCATTTAAAAATGGAGTGCAGGGGCGAGATCTTTGGGCTTCTTTTTAGAAGCGCAGCTGCTCTGTCTAGGTGTGCGTCACAGCTCGGCTTATGTGGATGACAGCAGCAAAGGCTTCAGACAAATATAGTGTGTGCCAGGCCGGAGACCGGAATGCGACCCTATGCAGAATTCAACCCAGAATTATATTGTCACCAGGGGACCGGGGCCGTGTGCCTAGGGTGTTGTAAAGGGGCAAGAGATGGGAATTATCCCAGGAGTTTGAGTGAATTGGGCACAAGGAAGCAAAAACAATTGGGAGTCTGGTCTAGTAAATAAACTTTTTTAAAAGCTCTATGGTTCTTGTTGGCACCCTTACAGTAAGTCATACCTAAAACAAAGTGAGAGAGTGTTTGCAGTGTAGCCACTGCCGATTATTCCTGCTGATCAGAGTTACCAGTAATCATATCTTTTACATCTCTGTCGGGAAGATGCCAAATTCTGCGGTCTCTGCCACCTGTTGGTTTACTCAAATGAGCTCCTGCACTTGTTGACAGGTCGCTAGAGAGAGTGAGAGAGACAGTAAATAAGAGCAAATGAGAGGGGGCAGGGATTAAGATCACAGAGTTTAGAGAGGGTGTGAGCTGTTATGTGAGGGAGAGGAGACATAACAGTGGAGGTCAGCGCAGTCCACATTCTCCACATGACTTTCTAGCACGCGTGTCTGTAAACCTGATATCCACTATACATAACAGCAGACTATTTGTCTGCATTAACTGCACGAAGTGCACACTACTAACACGAAAGCTGAATTCCACCTGGTTTCTATTTGTGGTTTGTGATGCAGGAGGGGGGAGGATGGGCTTACCTGTAAGTTTTGTAATGAGACATCAGGTATGTTTTTTCACACATGTAAGATGACTCATTCCAATACATTTGTCAGGTTAAGCCACAGCAGTGTATGTACATTAAAAAGTGGGTTGTTTTATTTTCCTCTGCGCAAAAGCGCACAGTAGGGTCAAATGTAAGACAAAAACTTAGACTCTATGCTGCATGAGCACTGTATTTAAAACAAATTCCCATACTTTTTTTAATCAGGCCTCTAAGTATTAGTTAATACACAGTGCTGATCATATGCCTACATCCTCATGATAAACTAGGCATCTGCTAGTGGGGATAAAATATTCTTATTCTTATTATTATAGTAAGCTTATGTGGACAAATGGTATGAGCAACACTGCTGGTAAGCAGCAGTTCTGGGGCTTTGAATCACAGACTGGGCCCACAATTATAAAAGGTACATGACGTTACATGAACCTAGCCATAGGGGGTCTTGTCAGTGTACCCTTAGTGCTGGTCTTAAGCATGGATAAATAGAAGGCTTGCATCAGGAAAGGCATTCGGCTTAAAAACTGTTCCAAATCAAATGTACAGGTAAATAATCTGCTATAGTAACCCTTAATGGGAGCAGCCTAAATAAATCATTCATTATTAATGTTATACATTTTTTTTATATTAGAGGGTTTCTTATTGAATAATTTTGTGTCAAATTTAATTGGTCATCCTTGATTGAGATGTTACAGCGGGGATTCTTCACTTCCAGGCATAGAGAACAGATTTGATTCTAAAGCTTATGTGCAATGAGCCCATCTGCCTGTGGAGATCGGTTGTGTGGCTCGGTTACAGAATCATGTCCTTTGGCATTCCCAAATTTGGCTGGCAGAAGAAAACACAGAGGAGCAGGTAATTGACGTGTCAGTTTCTCTGAACTGACAGTCACCTGTGTCTTGTTGAGTATTAATACACCCCAGGTGCAAGTATTTCTTGTTTCTTCCTTACAGATTTGCCAACTCCTCTCTTGGCAAACCTGCTTTCCTCTGGAACCATAATGCGTAGGATGTCTTGAGGTTCCCTTTTTTACTGTTTTTCTGAGAATTGGGTTGTGGCAGATTGTATCAACCAATTTGTAGTTCATTATCCATATTCTTTCCACTTTCTCTGTTGTGGGACGTGGATGTTTTTGTGTCTTTCATTTGTTTCATTGTTTTGGTTATTTTGGCCGCCAAATTTATTCATGCTTATCTCCTTTTTGTTTGTGGCTTTTTAGCCACAATATGGTACTGCTACTCCTCTCACTTCAGTAGAAAAAATGTCAAGTTCAATGCAATACCAGGTTCAACCTTTCATACCAATTTTGTCATTTTTAATTTTCATTGCAATTTCTCTGATGCATGCACCACATCCATGCTAGTTGAGGAGGGCCACAGATTAGAACACTCCACCTTAGACACATGTAAAGCTACTGACTGTTTCATTACACCACACAGCAGTTTGATTGTTCAAGAGAACTTTAACACAATTGGAAAATAGAATGCATTTTACACGTTTAGCTCATTTACAGCAGTTTCGGGTGATTGTGATGAACCTGTTTTAGTTCTAGCTGATTTTAAAGAACATTTTATTTGAAAATTACTAATTCACAGATGTTTGTTTTACACAGCTCAGCTGAAAAGACGAGTAGCGTTCCATTCATCTACCCAGTGAGCAAAATAAGAAGAACAGACAATGTGTTTACGTTCCTCTGTGTAATGGAATAATATATTTGAATGACCTGTAACTTTTATAACCGACAAACCACCAAGTGTCAAGATGTCTTTTGTTGAAGTTGATGAAAAAAACATTCTGCCGGAGTCCATCACAGGCAGCAGGACACCACCCACATGTTGCAGTGTGGAAACAGTAAAGCAGGAGGATTGCCATGGTAGTAGCATGGTGAAAGAACAGGTTGTTGTAAGAAGTTTTAAACTTTTAGTTAAATATTTCTGTTCCTGCTTTTTTTTTTTTTTACCATATGTTATTTCTTATTCTCTTTCCAAACAGCAGAAGGAAGATGTTTATCAAGGAAAGCTTAAAAGGAATCAGAAGGTAGTGTTGATACAGCCATTATAGTTCATTTAATAAATTGATGAATAAAATGCATCAAATGGTTATTCACAGTCAACATGTAGACTGTACTAAAAATAATATTTTTCTAGTCTGTGTATGTTTTTCAAATTTATACAACCCAGAGTCAAAGCCATCCATAATCAGGAATCCAAGTGAGGATAACAGGTCCTAATTGTTGTTTCCTTTTCCTGTGTTATCCAATTGTGTACATAAAAATACCATGTGTAAACAGCTACCTAACCAAATAAAATTCCATGTGCATCAGATCAAAACCTGCTGACTTTACATTACAGATTTTACCCTCCCAGATTTCTATCTGTTTTGCTAAAATGAAAAACGAGCTTGTAAAACAGTTAGCTATGACAAAGTTGGCTAGACGTTTGGTAAATTATATTTTTCATTTCATTTTCATCAAATGCTTTATACTGGTCAGGGTTGCTGCAGGTCCGGTTATAGCAGGAAACATGGGGCACAAGGCAGGAACACCCTGGACAGGACATAGCCCTCCTTAGACATAGCCAATCATGCCTGGCCAATAACACTACTGAGATTCTAACACGGATGCATTGCACCCAGTGATTCTGGACAGGCTGGGCCCACAACAATCCTGACCAGAATAAAAATGTAATGAAAAAGGAAAAAATATGGGCTGTATTATGCTGTACTAATTAGTAACTTCATGATTTTTCTTTAGGCCAAAGGAAAACTAGTTCGTAGTGCAGCTGTGTGTGATGAGGTTTTACCCAATGAATCAATCAACAAGGTAAGCACAAATACACAGTATTCGTGTCCCTGCCTCTTGTCTCTTACAGCTGGAGTCAAATGGTGTAATAGCACAGGGCAATAATACGCTTCTCAAATTATTTTTATTATTTGCTATTTTTTATTATTTTAACTACTTCAGTTAAGTGAGACTAATATATGCTTGTCTGAACTTCTCACCCAGTCACTTAAACTGCTCACTCAGTCACCTGTATTTTGTTCTCTGCAAATTTATTTAAGTAACATTCTAATGTCTATATATAAGAATTATATACATGTTTACAACCTCTAATGGGGCGTGTTGCACATTGCCACTGAGGCAGCAGGTGTAGCCCGGTATCTGCAAGAACAGGGAGGATGACCCCATTATGCAGGTTGCTTAACCAAGGTAGAACTATATTGTGTCTAAAGAGTCACAAACAGAAAGAAACTACAAAATAAAAGTTGGCCAAAATAACAGAAATTAAAGAACCAAAATGACCAAATAAAATCTGCAGCCCAAAGTGGAGAGGTGATAAAACAGTTAGATGACCGCATTAGTCAAGTAGGGGAAATCACAATGTCACACAGATGACATCTTGAACCCGCAAGAACGAATCTCAACTGTGTGTCTGACAGGCCGAATGCCTATACAGACAATGATGGGCTTGTTAGTCGAGTGAGAATGCCGGAGGGGATTCCTCATAACTGTTGCAATTTTTACCTCTTTTGACTGTTAGATCAGGGGATAATGGAGATTGGTGCATGACTCTCTTTACACAGTACTTATTCCCATATGAATTTGCCTTGTGCAGGTGAAAAGAAGCAGTCGGCTACTACACGCATGTTGGAAAGCCTTGTGTTAGTCACAACTCTCCAGGGTCAGAATTGGAGGTCAGCAGCACTAGAAGAAGCGAAATGCAATCGGGTAGTTGGATATATCTAAATTGGAATGAAAATAGGAAGAAAATTCATAAAAGAACAGGGGTAAAAACTGCTAGCTACTTAATCCTCTGGCTTGTGATCACTCATGTTTTTGGAAAAAAGAGGTTAAATATATACGCTGGGCAGCAACTAAAAGAGGGGGTAACGGCCACTCCATCAAAGTAGTCTGTGTCCAGTATGGAGTCATGTGTGGGACTTCAGTCAAAAGGGTGCATTCTCGCCACCTCTCTGTTACAGCCAAAAGGTGCTGCACAACCTGCTAAGTTCCTCTGAAAAGATCACAAAATGCTGACGTATGAACTGGCAGAAACAAAAGATCCTGGCTTTGCAGAGCATGCAGGTGTCACGACGGAACACACACCATACAGCACAAAACCAATAAACCAGCAAGCAAAACCCCAACGAGTGATGCTTTTAAAAAAACCTTCCAGGTGCAGCGCATTGTCTGATAAGACGCAGACTGTCTGTTTACAGACAACACCACAGACTGCTCCTTTACCTTTATGCCCTCTGCTGGCCATTAGTGGCACGGCAGATTGACATGATTCTATGTAACAAAACTATAATGATGAAGACTCTAGTCAATGGTTAGAATTTAAGAATTGTGTTGGGTTGTGTCCTATAGGTGTCTGAGGATGAAAGTGCTCCGACAGCCAACAACATGGCCTTTTCAGACTGTGAAGAGGAGCAAAAGGGAAAACACGAGTGTCTCACCCCCAAAAAAACATTATCCAAAGGTATTTAATTTATATAGATTTAATTTTAGTTTGACTGAAATCAAAATGAGTGACATGAATGGTTGTGTTTGTTTATATTTCAGAACGAAGTGTGGAGTACACTGACTCTACAGGCATTGATCTGGAAAAGTTTCTGATTACAACTTTAAAAAGCAGTCCCAGGTATCAGTAGACATTTAAAAACATTCTGACCTTATGTGAATATTTTGTCTGATCCAAATGTGCAACCCTAAATCAATTTGATTGTTCTGGTGAATCTTCAGGTCATGTTTCATTGAGACCATTTTTAGCTGTTTTTATTTACAAGGCAATTTAACTGAATTACAAAGATAAAATGCCTTTTTAAAAAGGATAATCTTATTAAACCTCCCACCAGCAACAATTTAGAAATAACCATACTTTAACACAATTTCCTATTTCATTCACCACACCACGTCATCAGCTTATGTTTAGTTGATGTTAACAAGCATGAGCTCAAATATGTATGCAGCAACTATTTAGATTAAAGAAAGAAAAAGTGTGAGTAACATGATCTACCACTGTTTGACTGTGTCCCTCAGAGACAGACTAATGCTGCTGAAACTGGAACAAGACATGACTAACTTTATGACAGACAACTGGTAAGCCTGTGTGTTTGTCTATGTTACTGTTTCATCAACAAATGTTATGAGTCAGGTTTTAAAACTTGTTTGGTTCCTCAGCTCATATAAGAAGTTTCCTCAGATGTCGTCTTATCATCGGATGCTGGTTCACAGAGTTGCAGCATTTTTTGGGCTGGAACACAATGTGGATCACAGTGGAAAATCCATCATTATTAACAAAACCAGCAACTCCAGAATGTATGTGTTCACTGCAGGTATTTGTCAGTGTATTTATAAGTGCAGGAGCTTGGATAATTATATGTATATTTGTGAGCAGACCAGAACAGCAATTTGCTGAACATGTCCAGGAGGAAAAATCAGAGGAAATGATATCAATACTAAAGAGAGACAGCAGCCAAGAAAAAGAGGACAGTCAGGTACACACATGCACATACACATACTTTACAGTGTGTAGAATGATACATTATAAGGCTTTATAAGAGTATTCTGTAAGCTGAAAAATCTTAAATAATTGAGTAAACCAGAATGTATTGTTTTTTAGCCTAGGACACCACGACTGAAGGATCAAATAAAGAGCAAGTCTTTTGAGGAAAGAGAAGAAGAATATCATAGAGTCAGAGAACGCATTTTTTCTCAGGATGTGAGTGTATATTTAGGGATTCACAAAGTATTCAGGCCCCTTCAGTTGTGGATTTGGTTTTGAATGAATAGTATTGCCATTTTTATCCATCAGTCTATGATTAATTAACCATAATGACAAAGTAAAAAGTTTTTTTAATTAGAAATAAAAAACAAATATTTCTTATCCACAACAATATTTAGATAGTTTGATTACCACTGTGTTACACTTTTTAATATTTAGAAAATACTATTGTTGCAGTTTTGGAAGTAAAATATTACTGTGCCAAAGACTTGATACAATACTTTAGCTGATCAACAGTCTGTAGTCTTTACAGTCACTGGTCTGTTTGCATTAAGTTTTCACTATTCTAGAGACCATTGTGCAGTGTGTTTTACACCACTCCATCAGACACTTAGCATTGCATGGTGAGGATCTTGGGTGGTGCAGCATTTTTATATGCATGCCCACGAACACCAAGACCTGAGTTCACAAGAATGACAAGGCACTTAACAGACACAGTTAGTCATGTTTGAGCGAGGAAAGGCTGGATGGGGATTCACCACCTTATCCCAGCATCATACTGCTGGCACAAGCAATGGAGAAATACAGCAATAATAGTGTAATCATAGATGCAGAGTGGCTGTATTTGTATAAATGCTGGGATTTAAAACAGCTAACCTCTATAATTATTTCTAACTAGGCTGTTGAAGCTAGGGCAGTTGTAGCTGATTGAATAAGCTATAGAACTAATCATCAGCAAGACAAGCTCCATCACCGCTAAGTTGGGCCTTTGAGCAAGGCCTCAACCCACACTTGCTTGGATTGTATTGTGTAAAGCTCATTTTTATTTGTTTTTCTCCAACGTTTCCAGGTATCTGGTCCTGTCCAGAGTGTTTACATTGAAACCAGGTCAGTGTCTTTAGCCTTAAATTGATCTTTATATTAACTTTATTGTGGAGTTGTTTAATGGACATTTTAACTGTATCAAAGCAATCTTGTGCTTCACCTCTGTCTTTCAATTTATGTCTGCAGAGGTCCAGAGGACTGCTGTAATGTGCACAGTGAAGCTCAGCGAAAGAGGCAGCTCTTTAGGTTAGTGCAGTAGTCAGTAATTGTGGAGCCAGACATACAGTAAGAGGAAACATTTTGTGTTTAAAAACAAACAAAATATGTTTAAAATATTTAGATTTATGCAGCTTTGTGGATTCCGGCAAATCCTCTTCAGTTCCCTAACGTTGCTATGATCTGATACCTTTTTAAAAAAACAAATCTTTTATTTTGTCTGTATTCTTATATGTTGTAAATTGTTCAGATTTATTTTTTTTAGGACAATAAGTTTAAATATATATATTTATACAGTGCCATCAGAAAGTATTCACACCTCTTCACTTTTTCCATATTTTGTTACGTTACAGACATATTCTAAATCCGATTTGAGTATAATTTTCTTTTTAAAAATCTACACGAAATAGCCCATAATGACAAAGTAAAAACATGTTTTCAGACATTTTTGTAAATCTTTTAAAAATGTAAACATAATAGGTAGATAAGTATTCACACCCTTTGCTTTGACGCTCAATATTGAGCTCAGGTGCATCCTCTTTACACTGATCATCCTTGAGATGCTTCTACAACTTGATTGGAGACCACCTGTGGTAAATTCAGTTGATTGAACATAATTTGGAATGGCACACACTTGTCTATAAAAGGTCTCACAGTTGACAGTGCATATCAGAGCAGAAACCAAGCAATGAAGTCAAAGGAATTGTCTTTAGACCTCCGAGACCGGATTGTGTCAAGGCACAAATCTGGTGAAGGATACAAAAAAAATTCGGCAGCATTGAAGGTCCCGAAAAGCACTGTGGTCTCCATTATTCGGAAATGGAAGAAGTTTGGAACCACCAGAACCCTCCCTAGATCTGGCCGCCCGACCAAACTGAGTAATCGAGGAATAAGGGCCTTGGTCAGAGAGGTGACCAAGAACCCAATGGTCACTAAGGCAGAACTCCAGTGTTCCCTTATGGAGATAGGACAACCATCCAGTAGGTCAACCATTGCTAACACACTCCACCAGTCAGGCCTTTACAGTAGAGTGGCCAGATGGAAGCCACTCCTCACTAAAAGGCACATGGCAGCCCGCTTGGAGTTTGCCAAAAAGCACCTTAAGGATTCTCAGACCGGAGGAATCAAAATTCTCTGGTCTGATGAAACCAAAATAGAACTTTTTGGCCTGAACTACAAGCGTCATGTCTGGAGAAAAACAGGTACTGCTTATCGCCTGGCTAACACCATACCTACTGTCAAGCATGGTGGTGGCAGCATCATGATGTGGGGATGTTTTTCTGTGGCAGGAAATGGGCGTCTAGTCCGTATAGAGGGTAAGATAACAGCAGCCAAATATAGAGAGATTCTTCAAGAAAACCTGCTCCAGAGTGCTCTTTAACTCAGACTAGGGCGACGATTCATCTTCCAACACGACAATGACCCAAAGCACACAGCCAAGATAACAAAGGAGTGGCTTCAGGAGCAGTCTGTGAATGTCCTTGAGTGGCCCAGCCAGAGCCTGGACTTGAATCCAATTAAACATCTCTGGAAAGACCTAAAAATGGCTGTCTACAGACACTGCCCATCCAACCTGACTGAGCTTGAGAGGATCTGCAGAGAAGAATGGGAGAAAATGCTCAAAAACAGGCATGCCAAGCTTGTACAGACATACCCAAGAAGACTTGGTGTCTGCTGCCAAAGGTGCTTCAACAAAATATTAAGCCATGGGTGTAAATACCTATTATGTACCTATTATGTTTAAATGTTTACATTTTTAATAAATTTACAAAAATGTCTGAAAACATGTTTTGGCTTTGTCATTATGGGCTATTTCATGTAGATTTTTTAAGAGAAAACTATACTCAAATCGGTTTTCAAATATGTCTGGAAAAAGTGAAGGGGTGTGAATACAAATGAGTGTGGTTAGTATTAAATTATGTAACTTGGCAATATATTAATTAATTTTAATCTTAAAATAAAGAGCAGGCAGCACAGTGAAGGTCCTGGGTTTGTATATCATTACCATTACCATTAATGGAGGACACACACATTAAAAGAGAAAACACAATGTAAACATTACGCACAGAATTCATTCATATTTTATCTGTTTTGCAATCAATCTGTAAGAGTTGTTTTTTTGTTATCAGTTGTCCTCTGATAACAGCATTGTACTATAAATGTATCACTACAAGTGACATCTAAGCCTGTAACATGGCTGTTGTTTGTTTGTGTACAGGGGAAACAGAAGTAGTTCGAGCCAGCTCTCAAGTAGTAGACAGAGCAGTTTGGAGTCTAATTGGAGTGACCCACGACCGTGGAGCAGCACAGACTCAGAGAGTTCTTTGTGGAGTTCCAAACCTACACTCTCCCATTCAGATAGCAACTCCAAACTCTACAAGCCAGGTATTAAAAATACATTACACACATTGTTCTACAGTTTTGCTGTACATTACAAATACAACAAACATCAGACAACTGAAAAATGTCCAGTCAGCTTTGTTTTTTTTTCCCACACCAGTAGCAGTACCAGTAGCTGCAGAGTCCTCCATACCTCCTGGGAGTATTCTACTAAATCCACTTACAGGTACAGGTGCCTATAGAAAATCATTATATTCCTTAATAAGGATGCTGACAATTTGTATGTGGTATTTTAGGGCAGCCTTATCGAAATCCTGATGGTACTCCAGCAGTTTACAATCCACCAGGAAGTCAGCAGTCAATGAACAGTCAGATAAACACAATGCAGCATCAGGCCCCGCTCCCAACCCACCAACAACCAGCAACAAGCCACTGCCTTCCACAGGTAAGCACCACAAAACCCAAAAGTCTATAACCAGTAGAAGTAAATGTATGCTTTAACATGAAACTGTGAAAGAGAAGGAACACCAAAGGAACAAAAAGGACCAGCACTGACCAGATATTATATAAGAGATATTACAATTGTATCAGGCACCACAGCATAGCTGGAATTTTATTGAATATAGTTCTTATACCGGAATTTATCTTTTTGAAAGGTTCATTTAAAGTAAGACAGATATATAATTAAATGTTTAAAATAATAGCAATGCTCATTTTGGTCACTCATAAAATTAAGAAATGTGTAAAGTCTTTGATAAAGTTTAAACTATCTGTTGGTGTTGGTTAATAAATCCCCCCTCAATGGATTGGCACCCTCTCTAGAGTATATCTGCCTTGTACTATGTCACTCACTATAACCATTTTCAGGATTAAAATGTTGAATTAATTAAAAAAAAAAAACCACAGAATTTGTCAACTTTCAGGTGTATATGCGGATGTGGCATGTCTCTTCACATCTTATGTAATTTCTGTCTGCTTTTCAGTACTCTTCTGTAACATACGCTCCACCACAGCAGGTGATACCAGTCTCTCCTTCACAGCTCAACCCACTAGAACAAAGTGTACGTATGTCTCAACCTTTTTCTCTGGATGCTATATTTCATGTATTTGTGATGAGTGTAAGGGTGGCACAGTAAGGCAGCTGGTGTAGTGGGTGCTTTAGTACAACATAAATTGTGAGGTCTTTGGTAAGATCCTCATTTACATCCAGTCTGTTTCCACATGAAAATGAATGCATGAATCATGCAATGAGTGTTAGTAGTACACCTCATAACAGTATACCACAACCAAAAATATTTATGTAAAAATAAATAAAACAGATTGTTCTCTCCACAGGGGGAGGATTTTTTACCTCAGTTTGGTCAAATGACACTGAACCACCAGTCTTCAGGTGACCCATCAGATCTGTCCACCTACTACCTGCACGGATCAGCACCCACACACAACTATATGCAACCCCAGCACAATTATACCCCTTATTTCACAGCAGACAGCTATATGAACACAGGAATGGCACTGACTCCGCTGTCCGCCCCGCCTGCACAAACCTGTACCCAGCATAACACTCAGGTATTCATCATGTACCTGAATCACAACATTTTTCATCATGCTGTACCCTATATTAAGTGTCATTTTTGTGTTTGTCTATCTTCAAGGCATCCATGTATTGTTACCCTGCTCAGTGTGCCAACACAACCCAACAATATGGACCAGCCAGTTACAGCACTCAGACAGGTAGGTGTTAGTGTTGTATATAAATAATGTACCAAATATTAATACTTGAGGAAAAGTAATGATACCTTTCTGAGAAATAATTTTAGTAAAAGGTGATGTACTTAAGTAGAAATATCTTATGTTATTTGTTCTTGGGTATTACAAATAGTACGAATACAGCATAATCCTATTTAAACAAAGAGGAATTTCATTTTTATCCAGTAAAAGTGTATCAGAATACATAATAGTAATAAAGATGTTAATTAATTATTGCAGTTGTTACAGCAGAAAGTCTTTGTGTCATTGCTGAAGAACAAACAAATAGAAACGGTATAGAACATCTGCTAAAAAGCTGATGTACAATTACATATGAATTTAAAATACATATGCACTTTGTTTCTCTAATAATGATAGAATTGTTTAAAAAAAAAATTGATTTGCTGTAGAGCTCTTTATATTTTCAGCTAATTAGATGTGGTCCATTACTGGTGTACTGTAAATACATTTATTTTTTAGTATGCATAAACAGAAAAACTGGGTATACTTCAACACCAATAGGTAAAAGATTTTGGCTGCACAAGATCACCATCAAGCATCAGCGCTTTCCCAATTTTTGCTAGTGAAAGCTGCATTCTTTGTGTTGCCACAAGTAATACTGTTTATATTTTTGTAATTTTTACATATTCTTACTTTTTAATATATGTGTACATACATGTAAACATTTTGTAATTTTCTATTTTTTGTATTCTTGAAAGCTGCTGTAACACTACAAATTTCCCCCTGTGGGATAATAAAAGGCTGTCTTATCTTATCTTATCTTATCTTAAGGGGTGCTGTAACACCTGAGTTTTCATCTACACTCAAAGTGCAAGTGTATTTACATCTTATTGGAACAGTTTAATGAAAATGTACCTAGTTGAGCCCTCCAAACATTATTTACAGCTCTGCATTTACTCTGACATAAAAACATAAAAAAGTAGAATTAGCTTCTGATTTGTAAGTGAGTGTATTTTCTTAACTGACACAGTAACTTGTAAACGTACATTAGCCACTTACATGCATTGACCGTTTGCATTTACCTACTTTAATTGAGTATGTTCATGGCTTATTTGCTTCCTCCTAGGATATGCTACCCTGTTAAGCAATCAGCAGCAAGCTTACCCTGGCATGGTGGCTACTCAGGTGTTACCACCAACACAGAAAAGCATAATGGGCTCCTGCCCTTCCACAGCCTCCTATCAGGTAATAACATAAACATAAGGTTTGTGTGTACTTACAGCTGCACCACTTACAACTTACCGCCAATTATCAAACACATGGTGACTATATATGTCTTTTTTTATTTTGATTTTTTAAGATGGCACCCCAAATGCAGTCCTCCTACCCCTCTACAGTGCTGGTATCCAGACAGGCTGGGCAGAACCAGAGTGCAGTGCCACCAGCTGGTGTAACAGTGTACTGCAACCCTCTGTCCTCTTCCCCTTCCCCTTTAAGTGTAGGTGTCACCTGCCAGTCAGGCAGCTGCAGAAGCAATATTAACCAGAACCAATGCTGGTACTAACACACAAACACATACACCTTACATACCCCGTTACCACAAGCTAAGCGCTGGTGCTAATGACATTGCTGATTTGAGTTTCCACCATATCTTTGAAAAAATACAGACAACCATGGAGAATTTTATTTCTGGAATATTTTTCCATGCAAAATTAATTTGATTTTAATTTTGCTTTCAATAAAGTTTTGCCATATTGAGCTCATTTTTGTTTAGATGTCATATATTAGTTTTTAGTGGTTCATACTGATGCGACTTGCATTTTTATTATTATTTTTTATTTACATACTAATTGTGTTTTTCACATATTTTAAGATTATACTTACTGTGATTAAGGTGCATTTCTATTCTGATTTTCATATTTATACATGCTATTCTTTCAGAATGAAGACTGAAAGGATAGCAAGGTTTTACTTATTTGAACTAATAAAGTGCAATAGAGGATTTTTGGTAATAGATGTTATGGTTTTTGTTAATATATGATTTTAATAATAATAATAAAAAGTAATCATTACTGTCACTTTAACTAATATTTTAACTCTTTCATCTATTTTTTATTCTTTTATGTGGGAAGTGTAGCCAAAGTAATACAGTCTGTTTACTTCCAAGACATCTTTGCAGTTTCTGTGTATTTGAGACCAGACGTCTTTCTATTTTAAACACCAAATGTTGTTAGAAAATTGTATATAGTTTGTTGTCTTTGGCACAAATAAATACATCATTATGTTTTTGATTTGATTCTAAAAGTTGAAGGTTGTCTCTGGTGGAATTGCTCAAACGATGCAGTGTTGTTATTAGCATTAGCAATTTAGCATCCATTCAGTTTGTTTTTGCCAGTAAAACAGTGGTTTCTATCTGAGACCACTGATCATAACAAATTGGTGGTCATGCAAACCTAAGGTGCTGAACTTTAAATTATTTAAAGTGACTAGCATCACAGATTTTTGGTATCTGACCAGCGGGATTAGGTTCTAAGAACCAAACAATCTTGCTAAGGATTGGTTCTTTTGAGATGGAAATGCACAGAACAGTTCCAGATTATACTGTTGTACCAGATTGACTGGAGGGTCTAAAAATAGAGGACAGACTTGAATGTAGCGCTGGCATATTATTAGTAAAATATATATGAAAAACTGTAAGAACTAACAAGAGCCAGTAACAATACTCGACACTTACACACATTGCTGGTTATGTGTTAGTCTGGTAGCATCACTCAGGAGCTCAACACCTCTTCAGATTCTATTCTACTTTTTATACACTGTTTTATTTATTTGACATGCACTGATTTATGTGAATATTATATCTTTGTGCATCTGTTGTGTCAGAATTGTTTTATTGCAGAATGTCCAGCGCTGTAACGGTTTTAGACTAATGTTAATGTACTGTGATAAGAGTTTAATAAAATAACTTTATAACTAGTTTTGAATATTTTAACTATTGTGCTGTTTATGATTGTAACTGTATTATAATTGTGTGGCCGTTCATGATTAACATCAATTAAAACATTTCTTTAATGAGATTTGAAAAGCAGTCTATTGGACAGCACAGTGATGTAACAAACAGTGTGGGTACAGCATGCCACAGGGTCAGTGTTTGCAAAGAGTTCTTTATGGTTTACTCTGAGATGGATTACTGAGGTTTCTTTCCACCACTAAACTACCCCTGGTTGTGGGTGAGTGAGTGGATGGGTAAGTGTGTGCTGCCCTAAAATGAACTTCTGCCCATCCTGGCTGTAATTCAGTTTGGATAGGCTTCAGACTCTCCAGAACCCTGTCCGGGATGAACTCGTTTTGACAGTAAATTTTAAAGTGTAAAAGCCCATATGCTGCCCGCCTTCAATTATTCAGTAAACCCAGGATCAATTTATTGATTTGACATGTACAGTTGTAATCATGTACACTAAAAATAAGACAATACTGAGCCACACAAACTACTGTGGGAGCACAAAATTTTACATTGATTATAAAAAGCTGATCAATAAGCTCTACACAATACAGTGGCTGTATTTGACTGGTTCACCAGCAACCCACTTTGCTGTGCTGCACCTTCCACAATATTCCAAAATACCACAGCCGATGTGGATGAGTTCCAGAGTTCCAGGAAGCAGGGCATTTTCCTTTTTTTAGTTCAGCTGAACTTGTTGCATTGCAGTAACACATATTTCTTTCATTACCTTTTTATATCTGTGCACTGGTAACATTTCCTTTGTAGTGTTGTTCATTGTACTTATGTAGGTGAAATGTACCACAAATGTTTTGCCACATACAACCTAAACTATGTAACATTTGTGTTGCATATTAATGTAGTACTGTAAATGCATTTTGGGTTAAAAAAAACTGCAATTCACAAAAACAAAAAGAAATTTATTTACACATTCTTGTACTTATATTTGAATATGTGACATGGCCTCATGGAGCCAAAACATACATTTTTTGATGGCAGTTTTTTAAAATGTATTAGCTGTTGATGCTCTGTGAGAGATAATCATATAAAAGCTGTGTATTGTTTTGATGGAAGGAATTTTTTGTAGAAGCGAGAACATGGTTTGAGCACTGTGTTCTGGAAATGTGTTTAAACATTTGTGAAAAACTTTAAGTTGATCAGTAAAAACATTGGAAATCCTTTCATTGTACTTTTGTCAGTTAAATAAAGGATCAATTGAATTAACAAATTACAAATGACTGTTTTTACTGCAGTTTACAAAAGGTCTCAACTTTTGTGGAACTGGGGTTTTTTTGTTTATTGGGATTTTTTTACGTCATGTTTTACACTTTGGTTACATTCATGACAGGAACGGTAGTTACTCATTACACAAGGTTTATCAGTTCACAAGGTTATATTGAACACAGTCCTGGACAATTTAGTATCTCCAATTCACCTCACTTGCATGTCTTTGGACTGTGGAAGGAAACCGGAGCTTCTGGAGGAAACCCACACAGACACGGGGAGAACATGCAAACTCCACACAGAAAGGATCCGGACCGCCTAACCTGGGGATCGAACCCAGGACCTTCTTGCTGTAAGGTGACAGTGAAATGGGGGTTGTACTTTCTATTTTAAGAAAATAGAAGCTATAAATGTAGCTAGCACATTCCAGCTGTAATATTGATAAGACCCATGTAAGACCACCACAGCCTATGCAGTGAATTCAGTGTTCACTTAATGTCTGCAGTTTTACATTTCTTTATGTATGTGTGGGTTTTCACTTAGTACTCCGGTTCTCTCACACCTCCCAAAATATTTTGAAGGTTTAAGTGCCTGTTCTAATTAGCCAAGTGGCATACAGGAACAACTGGTCAACGTATATGTAGCGTTTGGCATGTTGTTCAGTGTCTGTGTGGGTTTTCCCAAAACATGCTAATGGATAGACTGACTACTTTAAATTGTGTCTAAATGAAGAAGAATGTGGGTGTTGCCCTGTGATGGACTTGTGCCCTGTCTAGGGTGTGTTTCTGCCTTTAACCAAGTGTTTTCAAGATAGGCTTCTGTGTACTGACGGTGAAAATTATGCATTAACTAAGTACACACAATCAGACAAATCCTTATGTAATTAAATCTGAAGTGCTGTAAAAGCATATCACTGTACACAGACTATTTGTTTAGATGAGTTTTAATAGAAAGGCACAAATACAGGCTTACAGAGTTTAATGTGAAAATTATAAGCTTTTCAATACAGAAACAGTTTAAACTAGACTCCTCAATACCAAACCCACTCTGTTTTCCTGCAACAATTCAAGTATGTCCAAACTGATCAGTTACAGTGGAGTTTACTTTCACTAGGGTCTGATTATACCCCATCTGGCTCTGGTTTCCAAAGGGCAAGACCACATAGCTACCTCAACGTATCAGGCTTTCTGTAGATGGTTTCACCTAACCAAATATTTACAAGTTGGATTCATAGGTACCACAAAATTGGATATGGATTAACGTGAATCCAGACTTTGTTCTTGCGCTTTTTTGTATAAGCGGCAAATAAAATTGGTAGCATGCGATCTTCAGTCCAGAATAATTATTAAAGTTATCAAAGCTATATTGAGAATGTTACATTGTATATGTTTTCTGTTTCACATGCTACATCTGTTACTAGTTTAAAAAAATTAAAATCATTTTAATAGGGTGACAATCAATATTGAATTGATTCAGCAATCAGCAAAAAAAGATTCATTCTACTCTCCTGTCAATCATGTTTAAATGTTTGAATGTATGTATGGATAGTAGTCCGGTTTCCTCTCACCTCCTAAGAACATAGAAGATGAACTGAATGCCTTATATTTTTTCAAGATGTAAATAATATGTGAGCATGTTGGCCTTGAGTGGATTTGCGCCCTGTACTGGTGTGCCCAGTACAGAGGCCTTGCATCCACTGTTTCCAAGTGGTGTCAGACTCACTACAACCTTATTCAGAATGAAGCAATTGGTAAAGGTGAATAAATAAATACATGAATTAATAAATGAATTCAAGTGAATTTGAGACATGGCTTTGGAAAACAGCAAGGAAAGGGGCTAAATCTGTATGGTTTTTATTTCCAGCTAAAAACAGTGAGCTTTCTAAAAAATCACTTATTTAAACAGAAATAGTTTCTATGTCATATTTAACTGCAGACAGAATAAAATCTAGAGTTCAAATTTACATAATACAGTCATTACATGTCATTTCTAACAAATACTTCAGACCAAGTTCATTTATTGGTGCTGGTCATAACTAAATGAATTTAAATAAACTCCTGTGGCTCTGTTGTTTGTCAGAATGATTCTTCTGCCTAATGTTTAGAATTCAGGATCATGTTAGGCTAAAAAATGAACAAATAAAAACAAAATTATCTAACATATAAATGCTAATTTTATAGTTGTAAATTAATTCTAATATATTCTTTTTTTTTTTTTTTTTTTTTGGATTATCACTTGCTTGAATGAAACCATGATATTGTTTGAGCTGGTTCAAAAATAAACAACCTTCATGACACCACTAAGCCAGAGTAGTAAATACTAACCAACAAACCCTGCTTTGTGATATACCCTGCTGACAGCGTGTGTTTATAACCAAGGTTTTGGTACCTGCCCAGTTTGTTTTTGTGGTCAATATTTAGTTTCTATTTGTAAATTTAAACAAAGTATCAAGCGGTAGTGGCCTGGCTGCTGATGCTAGCTGCCAAAAAAACATCCAACAGTGAGATGTGTATAGTTGTGTCCTTGTAATAGCAAGGGAGGAAAATATGAAATGGCAAATCAAACAAAGATATAATGATAGGTTTCACAGGCTCATGTGTTAAAAATGTCAAACTAACGTTAGTTACGAGACGAATGTTACTCAACTTAAGACGTGTGTTCCTAAAAGCACACAAAGAGCAAAAACATACCTAAAAAAACCCATGCAAACTCCTCACCCACAACAGATCAGCAGCTGCTTTGTTATACCAGCTGACCTGCTGTACCTCAAGTAAAATGTCGGCCTTCACTTACAAAAATACATTTAAAGCAGGTGCAGCCTATTTTCTGCTGAGATTGCATGTGTGTAAGCCTTAAGAGAAGGTTCTGAGCAGAAAGAACCACTGCACGGACACACACACACACACACACACACATACAGTACACAGGAAGTCTTGATTAACACTGCCTAAATTGTGGGTTAGATTAATCCAGCACATCTTGGATTACCTTCAACAAGCCTGTCTCTGTCTCACAGTCACAAAAAACTGACCCTTATGCACTCACACTCAGATATTCAACTCAAGTGCAGCGCCCATATTAGATCTCCTTGCACATTTACATCAATGCTTGCACACACTTTCATTCATCCGATTTAGACGTGGTGTCCAATCAAGTCTGATTTTTTTGTCTTGTAAGAGATCATTATTAAACATTTTGGACCACAGACGATCTGACGAACACAATCAACTGTAGGTTGAACAGGCACAAGCATTTCACCTTCTCTTCGTTATCCTTATCCTTATATCTTATCGAGGTATGTGTGGTTCAGTGTTGCTTCCCCTCCCTTTTGCTTCCTTCCACATAATTACTCCCTAATCCTGTCTCCCCTCACTCCTCCTGTAGCTTGTCTCCTTCATTCTACTCTGTTTCATGTCCCGCTATTTCTGGATCTGAAAAATAAAAAGGCGCAGGTTGATGTTTTTGGCGGCCAACAGCTTGTTGCATTCGACGCTGTCACTGATGGGCAGCGGGGCGTACTCGGTCTCGTTGGCATCGTTAGAGAAGACGTGGTGCTGGATGACAGGTTTGATCTTCACATCATCATATGGGCCCTTGAGCAGCAGAAAGGAGCACTCCAGCGTCGAGTTCACCTTGCTCTTCAGGATTAGCTGGAAAGAGAGGGTGCGCTTGCAGGACAGGTTGGGGTTGCGCTCCGAGTCGTTAATCCGTGCCTTCAGCACCCATGTCTGGTTAAGCACTGTGAAGCGCGGTGTCTCGTAGTACAGCCGGGTTATAAAGTCATCTGTGCGATATGGCCGGAACTGCACCTCTGCAACCGAATAATGTAGAAGTAAATTTTTTAATATATATATATTTTTAATATATTTAAATAAATGTAATATAAATATATGTAGGTTTTTACAAGTCATAGTAGATTGTTGGGTAAAGTACCTCAATAATAACTGAACAAAGGGTAACATATAGCTGTAGATCTACATATGCTACCATTTGTCTGAATCTCAGTAGTGGTGGACTAGCATAATAGACATCAGGAAAAAAAGATTTTAAAAAGGTAAAAAAAGGCTTTGTGGTTAATTAGCCCTATCTCACAATTAAAATATGACAGTAAATGTATACCATTTTTTACCCTGAGATTTTATATAATCTATGACTTCCTGTTTCACATTAAGTTCAAATATTAGGAGATACAAGCCAAATTCCATTAGTTTTTAACACACAGAAGATTTTTGAATACACAAATGACAAAAGAGAGTTTGAACATGTATGTAGGAACACCGATACGCTCTTTGCATTCCTCCACCACTCGCTGTGGCACTTCAATTAGACGGTGGGAGTTGCTGTTGAATCAAACCTGGAAACCCTTTTCTATTGTTCCAGTGGCAGTTCCTTTGTCTAAGTGGACATTGTATGTGCTTTTAGCGGTGGACAGGCATTTTAACTGGCCTGCAACTACACTGTCTTATACCTAGAGAAGTTTAATGCAGTGAGCACAGTTCACTCTATCACTCTTATTAAACACATTAGCCATAATAGCCCTTTTGTTGGTCTGTACCAGATGTAATAGCCTTTATTGTTCTCTGGCATTAGTGTGTCTTGGCTGGTCATTACCCTGTATGTGGAAGAAGATTTGTCCCTACTTGGACCACTGTTGTTAGATATTTGTGACAGTTGCTTATGAGCACCCTACAAGCCTTCAACCCAGTAGCCTGGCATAAAGATTTGGCCTTTATGAAATCAGTCCAACATATATTCCTGATCGATTGTTAAAAAATTTGCATTGGCATTCACATTTTGAAGGAGGACAATCATAATGTTTAGGCCCATTAGTGTGTAACAGCAGTACGTACATTACTTATCCAAGGCAAATGTAATATGTTTTAAAAATTAATGGCAAAAGTGAATAGTTAAACAGCACATGTATACTGTTATATTCATTTGGAGGTGTCAGGGCTCTAGACTAACGTTTTGCACTGGTTGCACTGGTGCACCTAACTTTTTTTCTTAGGTGCACCAGCACAAAAGTTAGGTGCACCCAAATTTTCGACCGCATCGCATTTAACACCGCAGTTTTACAGGTTCACTTTTTTTTTTTTTTTTTTTAAATCACTGTCCATACAGGCAATATTGACTTGGAAATAACTAACAATCTGGTCAACATGGCCTCGTCTGATGATCTGTTTGCTGCTGCCTGACAATGAAGGGCAGTGGGGAGAGGGGACACTTGAGCAGTGCAGTTATTGCGGCATGTAATGTGTTTTATAGATGCATTGGGCTTTTTCAGCCTTTCAATTCGAAATGTATTAGAACCAGTCACAAATATACTATTGCCGGCCACTGTCTTCTTTACAGTTAATTATAGTATTACAGACTAATTATAGCACACTTATAAAAATTATAAAAATAATAGAGTAAATGTGTATGTATGTGTGTATATCTATTTATATGTGTGTGTATATTTAAAATTATATGTATATGTTTGTGTGTGTGTTAGAGTGTAATCTTAAATGCAGTGCATTATATTATCGGCTTTACTGAATCTTTTACACAGATTCCCAAAATCGCTTGCGGTGCACTCACTGCGTATTTTGACTACATGTATTGTAATATATTTTGGTCTTTTAGTTATTTTTATATTTTACTTAACGAAAATATTGTCGTGTTTTTACTTTCACTATCGCCGCACTTTACCGCTAGCATTAGCCCCTTGCTACTGTAGAGGGTCGGCTCACCTAGCCGCTGTCCGGTGGGGATGCTGCGGGTCTTTTGCTGTGCGGTGGTGGAGGTGTGGGAATAAAGGCACACGACAGGGTAGAGTCACTTTAACTGTTTAGTCAGGACTTAAGTGAGCGTTACAACACTTTACACCGCCGAGCTCCAGAACCCGAACTTCCATTCTGGGGACATCCGGCGAGTCTCATATACAAAACTAAACTTACTGCAGAACGTCCAAACGCACGTGTATAAACCTGGTGCTGCATTCTGATTGGCTGAGCTGAATGTCGCTCACATATCACCGCTACAATATTGTCCCGCCCTTCGCTATCTCTGATTGGTTTAGACCATGATATTGGCCTAATGTGTGTCTGTTGTTTTTTTTTTCCCTCGGACGCCTGGTCGCACCGGTGCGACCTGAGATTTTTTTTAGTCGCACCATTGAGAAATTAGGTCGCATGTGCGACCAAATTGGTCGCACTCTAGAGCCCTGGGTGTACTGGTCAGTATGTTACTGCCCTTATTTTAACAAATCATTTGGAAATACCCAGAAAACAAGATCAAGCTAAAATCATTAAAACAACAATTAGATAAAATTAAGCACATGTGACTGAGGAAAAAAAAAATTTAAAAGAAGTCTGAGCTAGACATTCTGTTGTTCAGATTTATTATCATGAAGTAAACTTTCATTATTAATGGTTTTTTGTAGTATAAAAACAAAAAATGTCCGTTTAGCTTGGCTCCCCCTGCACCTTTTTTAAATCATATTTTTATTGATGTTCTGCTCGTTTTGTTTAACATTGTATCTGCTTGTTACATTACTGGTTTGTTCTATTCAAAGCTCTGGCAGTATACAGGATTGCTACAATAAAATAACTCAGTTTTTATAAGAAGATAAGGTTCTTGATGACTTGACCCACCTTTGATTAAAAATTAGAGAGCAAATTTGGGTACTGTTTATTACTAATGCGTAATGACATAGAATGGTTTAAAATAGTACACTTTGCCCATCTCTAGGTGTTATAACTGTGTAAATGTGTGACGTGTTTGTGCATGTTTAATTAGTGTACCTGTGAATCCAATCTTTTCAAAGCTAAGCAGGCTAAAGATGCTGTTATAAAGCTGCAGTTCCCTGCGATGACTTTGATCCATCTCGTCCAGTATGCCCATCAGCTCGATGCCAGTCTTAGATGGGTGGCAGCACTCCACCTCATGGGCAGTGAGCTCATGGAATGGTCCTTGCCATGGGCAGCCAATCCGCTTGTACCGGCATTGTGTAAGTCTGTCCAAAGAGCAAGTCACCAAAGAGAAATTCAGGACAGCACATGAGTAATGCTGAAATTTTTTTGAGTAGTGTTTGGGTGTACCTGTCCTGGCACTCCTCTGACTGGTGATGGTCCAGGCTGGAGCGGGGGAACTGTTTGAGACAGTAGCTGCAGTCTGAAGGCAGTTCACTCACAGCCTTCTCCACTGCTAAGTTCCTACAGCAAAGACTCTTGCTGATCTCACAGCGACAGTTTGGGCATGTTGCCTGTTCCTCCTTCAGCCGTGAGTCCGCCAGCAAGTGAATAAAGCAGCCAGCACACATCAGGTGCCCATTTGTACACTGCCAAAGACATGACTGCTTTTAATCAAAGGCCCATAAATAATACAAGCAAAGTAGACTCAACTATATGACAATATGATATTAATTTTATAGAGTTTTTAAGTAATGTGGGTATTGCTTTGTAACAGCATTATTAGTCATTGTAATAAGTAACTGGACTGCAAAATCTCTTATATACCAGTCTCATTTTTCATTTCCCTTAATAAATGTATCTGTGACTGATGTCACCATAGTGTCACTATGGTTGCACCAAGTATAAATACATGGATCATAAACTAGAAATATGTAATATTGTGGTAGTAAATAGTGGTTTTAGTGGTTGTTTTAGTGTGCCCAAACTATGTTATTAGTACAGTTCATTCTCTTAAAGATATTATATTAACTAAATGCAATGTAATAAATGTGGTAACTGGGCTAAGAAAGTTCTACCATTTTGGGGAGTAAAACTATTTCATTTCAGTTGACTGAGACTGGCCAGCCTGCCAGCATGTTGGAACTGATTGTTAACTAGCTAACCTATTTCAAAGTGTAATAATAAAAAGTATAAACATAAGACGTTCACAAATTACACTTAATTTTAATTAAGCCTCTTGACCAACTTAAATTCTATTAAGTAATAATTACAGTCAGTAATAGTGTATAAAAGCTTAGCCAGTTCACATATTACCAGACAATGTTTTCTTGTTTAATTTTTCTTGTAATAAAAATGTAAACAGGTCAAGTGTATGTACATACTGTATGTACACATGTATATATACACACATATGTATAAATGTATAGATATATACTTATATGTATACAGTACATACATACACACAGTGGCGACCAAAAATTTGGGAACTTTAATACAATGTTTTTCACTATTAACCATAAAAAGTTGCACATGAATTTCAGAATATCTAAGTATTTGGTGCATTTCCCCTATTTGCTGTAATAACACTGCAAAGAGCATCTTGTAATCTTACTGAAAGCTTGGTTTCTGTCTTGAAAAGCCTCCTTAAATACTTGATGTGGTTTTTGTTAGAGGACTGTGAAGTACAGGCCATGACTCTCAGCCCTCTTTAATCTTCTTTGGTCTTTAAGATGTGCATGGAAAGCTTTAATGTGTATTTGGTTTATTATTCTGCTGCAGAAGGTGTAGCAACAATAGAGTGATACTTCCACTTTAAAAGGGTTTTATTTGATTCTGTGCAGGTGCCAAACAAAAAAAAAGGTAAACCACCCTTCCCCCAACACTTGAATATTCCCAGCACTTCATGAATAAAGTGATATTAATCTTTCTACTGTTCTTTTCATTACATTCCCCATGTCCTTTTTTCTTTCGGCTTTTACGAGTCATCCACTGTGAAATGCTTGTATGTCGTATTCCATGTTAAATATTTTACCTTAATAGCTTTCCTGTTTAAGTTGCTTAGAGAGTACTATTTGTCCTTTGACACCACTACTTTGGAGTCTTGCTACTATGTATTTGTCCAAATGTTTTGCTCTATAAAGTCACTCAGTATTCAGTATGTTTCATATCTGTTCTGTCTCTCAGTAAGCAAAGCTTTATATATTGGTCTTTTGGTCTGCCTGATCGTGGTTTGGATAGAAATGACCGAGTTTTGGAAAAGTGATGAAGTGCAATGCTCTGCCCCTACAAAGCCTTCAGTTTAGCCATGATTTAAAGATAAGAAAGCACCAATTTGCTCAGAAAATCTCTTACTTTTGCTACATTTACATCTTGCTGCCGTATTTTCTGCTGTTATAATGCTACTCAGTATGAAATGTAGGTAGAAAATGGCTGTAAATGTATAAACATAAACTAGCTTCTAATAAGTAGATAACACCCAGCAGAGTTTCATCTGAGCATGTTTTTCCACACAAAAGGTAAAATTTATGAAAATGTGACCTTTTTGTACAAAGGAAATGGTCAAATTCACAAATTTACATAATTGATTTTCAGCAGAAATTTTGAAATTCATGTTCATTTTTCATGAAAATTCAACTTTTACTTAAAAAATTTTATGCTAATGCTTTTTATGTGTAATAAACACATTGTATTATATTGGGGGGAAATTTCAGTAGAAGAAGCTTTACTAGTTTACTTTTGATCTAAACTTTGTGTGTATGTTATTGTGTATACTGTGGGGTGACTGCTTTTGTTTTTCATTTAATGAAATATAATGTAATGAAATATAATGTTTATATTGTTTATATTTTCTTTAAATTTGTATAGAGTCATTTGACTTTGTTCTTATGAGTATAAAAAGGATGTATGTGTGAGCATTAAACAACATTTGTCCAGAAAATACAATCACAAAAAAACAGTAGCACATTGCTAGCAATTACCAACGCGAGGAATACTGTGTATTGTGAAAACATTTTCATATGTATTTATACAATTAAGTCTTTTGGGTCTAATCAGTAAACATTTGTTATTTTTGACATAGTTATTACACTCATATTAATGTTTTGGACTTAAAGTTTGTAGTTACAGTCATATCCATGCAGTAAGGGGTTTAAACAATGTGGAACAAAGATAAGTAGATTTGTATTAAACAATAGATGTCTGATTAACCTAGTTACCCTATCACTGCATAAATATGTACAAACCGTACTGATTAATGGGTTGTCAGTTAGAAAAGAACAGATCAAACATCTTTATTGAAGAGGGAGCCTTGCCTAATTTATTGATTGTTTTAGCAAGCCTTACAAACAATGACATGGCATTTTCATGCATGTAGTATTTGGAGAGGATAAAAATCAAAAGTTAAACTTTCATTCAGGCCACATATTACCCAAAAATTACACAAACACACAGAAAAACAAACAATCATTTGTGAAATAACATGGCAGAAATTATATCCAAAAGTTAATTTTTTATTTACTATTAATAACTATATTTTTGAACTAGACAAACGGTATGACACTAACATGTTATTAAATGGCATAAACAATTTAGAAAAAAACTGCAATTGCGAGAAAATGACAGCGACTGTTTTTTACCTTTTCCTAATGATAAGACATTACTTTATACTACTGTGCTAAGGAATGTAGTACATTAAACTGGCAACAGTTTCTTAGAAGAAAGAGGGAGTGTGGCTACAAATAGGGTATAGTAATGAATATCTGTGAAAGCCTGTGTTTTAGACCAGTTGCTCAGGAATGTCCTAATTCAAAGGAAAACAGGGGCAACATTCTTTGGGGAGGGGAACTTAGGAGCTCCCCTGTGATTGGACTACCGTGATCATGAGACTATTGAGGCTATTTTTGTCATGACAGCAAAACAGCTGGTCAGGTCACAGTCACACATCTTCAGAAAACACCTCACAATTATAGACTCCTAAAGACGGTAGCACTTAAAACCTACTAAATAAACAAAGCTTTAGGTTTAGTGTATGTGTGAGTGTGTGAATAAAGTTGACTTGTGTGTCCACGCGTGACTGTGACACTAGACTGTGGCAATAGACTGTGGTATTTACGCAGTCTATCCTACAAAGCCTAATCTTGTAGCCTGTTTTGGTTGCACAATAAAAAAACACAATTTATGAATGGACTGCTTTTCCAGAAGTGAATGATAATCCAGAAGTACAGCATATCAGCTCTAGTTTTCACAGATGTCTGTTTACCACTTAGTGGATATTTGTCGTGGATATTTTAAACAAAAACTACAAAACGTCAGTTTCATCTTTAGGCTGCTTGTGTTGTTACTATGTTTTAACTATTTATGGTGTACCTCTAAACATAGATCCTTACTACTTGTAAATATAATAATCTAGTTGAAACCCATACCATGAGTCTGTTCGTTAATATGGTTAATTATTTACACCAAAACGAATGACCTACATGCAACAGTTACTGGAAAAAGGCAAAAAAATAAATACTGGCTGACTTTTTATGAAGGGCACCTTTTTGTTTACACCTGCATATAGACCTGCATTGTCTACTGATTGTGTCCTATGTAATGTTTAAACACCTGTTCTGTACTTGTTTAATGAAAAATCTATTAAATTTACCTGATAGACAGATGCTTTGGGTAAGTCCAGGCACACAGTGCAGCACAGAACGGAATAGAGACGCTCCTCCAGTTTACCCGCTTCACCCTCCTGCAGTCTGACGCGTTTTTTGGGTGGTGCATCTGTATCCGTATCTGGAACGGAGCCGTCTCTCCGAGCACCCGGTTCCTCCTGAAGCCCGGACAGACCTGCGCTGCTAGCTCCAGCCTCTGGGCCGACACCAAGACCAGCTGATGAGGAACCTGGGGCGGATGGGATCGCTACTTCTCCTCGTTCTTCTATCGAAGACATACTTGTCCAGCTGAATCAAGTGACTCTGGGATGTTAGGAGCCACACAAACACAGTATTCACAAGTCTATAGAAACAAAACTGTCGATAAAACAGCAGTGTGCCTGACTGTATAAACTATTTTTGTAAATAATTAATTTCTCTATTGAGACAGGATTAATTTTAGGGTGTCATTAGTACTATAACTGAAAATGTCTTGTCAGTGATAAAACTTATATAAGAACAGCAATAAAATGAACATGGAACTAGAGTGTTTTATTAGGTTGCTTTTCTTACTGATTAAGGCAAATAGGACTCACAGAATTTATGTTCTCTCTTTTATCTTAGTTAAAAAAGAAAGCACTTGTGTGCAACAGAATTTAAACATATAGATCACAACTAGTTTGTTTACAGTTACTTATTAATAATGTATTAATTGTAACATTATTAGTTATGGGAGGAAATACATAAACTTTTTTTTTAGTTTTGGTTTGGTCATATTTATAACAGGTGAACAATTAATTAACAAACCAGCTTTGATCAGTAGATAAAATGAATGTACTCAAAGTCATCTGAGCATGTGCTTCAAAGGAAAGGATAAGACTCACTAAAATTTGATCTTTTGTACAAAAGAAGTGACATGGTTAATTTTACAAATCCCAGCTGAATAAGCTGAAACACAAATCTTGACCACGCCTAAAAAAGGCAAACTGCCTAATGTAATATAAAACCATAAGAATAACATCATTCTCACTACAATAAAAAAGCTCTAGTAGTTCATTTTTGGGTCAGCGGAAAGTTTTCTGAACATTGCAGTTGAATAAACATTTGGTTTCGAGATTGTACACTATTTCTATTGCTAAAAACCATAACCCAACTGAATGTTTTCTTACAAATTTGAAAAAAAGAGAAAACACATTTAAAGTCTAATTAATACAAAACATAATGATACATTTAAATCCTTGGAACAACAAGGTCTGGTTATATAAGTCTTTATTTCTCCTTATTTCTAAATAAGTGACACATTTGATTGAACATGAAACTTAATACACTGTAAATAAACAGTCCAACACTGTCTGCACCTTTAAAATGAATACCCCAGCTTACATGGCCTATGCTTACCAGCAAAATATATACTGTTTTGTTACATTTTATAGCTGACTTTATGAGGGATTTTAGCTCAGGTAACAAAAGATTTAACTCCAATGCAGTTTGACTTTAATTGATATAAACTCAATTATAAAATGTGACAATCTAAAACCATATGGTACCTTGTTTTTTAAACAATGGCATAAAGCCATAAGGGGTAAGAATCACAGTCAATGTCTATAAGTTTTGTAAATCAATATCTGCAACACTATATTTTAATTGGAATTTTTTTGCCAAGACTATAAACCATGTGTTGTATCTGCCTCTGTTCTGCAATTACAATGCAATACTTAATTTTCCACAAGGTAAAAATGGTAACAACAGCAGCAGATTGAGTTTTCCTATGCCAACACACAATAATAGAATTCTAGCTGTTTAACACATGAGTCTGTTGTGCTGTCCTTTGTGTGCATTAAAGCTTGGTAGAATAAAAGCTATTTGGAGAATGTCTATATCATGACTAGCAGGAGGAGGATTGTAAACAACACACAGATCTGTTTTTCAGGTGTTGCTCTGTTAGTCTTACCACATTGTATAACATTTAGGTTGTATTGTGTTCTTTTTTTCATCTTTTTTGGCAAAACTAAGAACAATTAAACACGGACTAGTGCACCTTTAAGCTATGTTTACCTATATTACATATATATTTGTCACTGTTTATCTACGCCATTGTAATACAAACAGCTGACTTTAAATCGAGTTGTGTATGTAGGTTTTGTAGGAAAACGCAATTTTCATTGCAAACTGAGTCTTTCTTTTCTAAAAAGAAGAAAACACTGTTTTACTGAAGTTAATACAGAAACTCGACGATGAATTTCAACGGTATGTAACAGAGACGATAATGACCTTTCTTTCGGTTGAATTAATTGACAAAATCAAAACTCATAATCATGTGCAGCACTAGAGGTAAACATAATAAACTATCTGTAACACTACAGTATATTTAAGTGTATCATCAGCTGTACTGGCTCTGTTCACTTCGCTTTCCCCGGATAATAAATGTGTGTCTGAGGTTTTGCAGATAGAGCTTACTAGTTGGATAGGAAACCCAGCTTCCCCCCTGCATCGACAAAAACAACAGTCTGGTAGTGAGAGCTCACAGCTAGTGTCTCCGTTATTCGCTAATGACAGCGCGCACTGCAGCTCTCTGCGCTCCCTCCTGCCGCTCAGCTGCCTCCTCACACTCCTGGCTCCTCCGAAAATCTTCAAACTTTATCCTCTGTGAAAGCGTCTTCTCGATACTTCTCTACTAGACCTGTCTACACTGCCATCTTTGTTTTTTTTCCAGTGCCCCCCTCCCCCTCATCACGGTCATCTAGTCCGTTCCTCGTTCCACCAATCCGCGGCGCGTTTACTCAGAGCTGTGTAGCGCTATAAGCGAATCCCGCTCGATCGTTGTGATGGTTGCTGTGCAAGCCCTGAATCCTCTCTCTGATTGGCTGAAGCTCTTTATTGCGTTTCATCAGATGACTGTCACTTTGACGTCTACCCCGTGAGGGTATTTAAAGAGTTGTAGGTCGCGCGTGCGCAGCAGCTGTCTGCGGGTCAGCGAGGCAACTTCAGTAAGTGGCCACGAAGCAGATGCCGATGTGTATGCGACAAAATGGCAGCGTCATTGTGAGGCGCCTCATTAAAAGAAAACAACTTAAAGACTGTTTTATCAAACTGCAACGTAATACAAAATTGTTCTGTTTACTTATATGATATAGCCAAAGAAACAAGTCTTAGGGTTTTCTCCACACATCTCCCTAAAACTCTCCTGAAATTTTGCACTTGAAAAACAAGCTTGACTTCAATGTGACAATCCCAGTTACAGACACAGACAGCTGAAATCTAGTGCCATTAACAACACATACCAACTGTTTAAAAAGCTCAGACAATTAGCACTTTGTCGTGTTATATGACTAAACAACATGAGCCACAAATTGCCCGTTACTGATACACTATATACACATGCATGTCCAGAACTATCTGTACAATACGTAGTGTGTTATTGTCCATCAAATTTTTACAATGGTATCCATGAAAATAGGAGTTTGCTGAAGGTAAGTATGTGGCGGCATTCTCCACCAGTCACTGAGAGCAAATACGCCATGGTAACTTTTAACAATAGCAGTAGGAACAACAGGACTTTTTTTGGTTTGCCCAGCTGCAGTTCTTTGGTTTTAAAAGTGGGGGTTTTAAATTTGGTGCTTGTATTCTATTTGACCATTCAATGGTCTTCACTCTTTCCCGGCCCACCCATACAGCCTGCTCTGTTATGCTTGGTCCCTGGTCAAGAAAAGAAGCACAGTTAGCTTGGGCATTTAGGTATAGTACAGATTACTTGGCAATGGAAACAACAACTAGTTATAGGATCCATAATTTAAAAATGTACCATACCATGGGGTACTGTGCAGTAAAATGTGCCATAATAGCATTTAAGGCTGCTTTCACATGATAAGCATTTTGTGCCGCACTTGCCACAAATGCTGATTACTGTGGTGTTTACATATTTCACATGGTACGTGGCAAAACAGCTTTCTGCTGGCTGTGCCAGGGCATAGCGTGCAACGTTCAAGGCAATGCAGTGCCAGGCACAAGGTAGGTGGCATGGCCTCACTCAATACGAAACAAAGGCAATGCAGCCTTTCCGAAGAACCAGATAGTTAGGGCCCAATCTGCAGGTGCCTGAGAAAATAAGGTAAATTATTTAATGTTTCATGGCATCCTATGTCAAACATGGGCAAACAGCCTCTGACATATTTAATTCAAATAAAAAAATACTAAATATTTATCGCATTATTTACCAATACATTTATTATACTGTAGAAACATGTTTTAATTTATTTAAATTTAAGTTGGCTTTAGTCTAACTGGCTTGAATCCATTCATCTGCGCAAAATAAACCACTAAAACTTTAACTTATTTATTTATAAATAGTACTGTCTGTTGAGTATCGTACAAATCCCGGTAGATAAACCTAGTCAAAGTTTAACCAAATTAAACAAGTTTTATTTAATAGCATAATTTAAGTAGCTTATTAAGTTTCATTATGGTTTTTAAAACCAAGGGGTGATTTTTTGGGGGATGGGAAATAGTCTCAACCACTTTAACAAACACTTTGTAACAGGATATTCTAGCTTTGGCTCAACAACTGGCAGTTGTAGCCTGTAGCTTATATGAGCCTATATGTGTTCAGATATAGTACACCCACTATTGGAACAAAATAGACTTTATGTAATTAAAATGAAAATGTTAATGCAAAAGTTTGTTGTAATTTGTGGCACTTTGTTCTACTTTTATGTATTAGTATTGCTAGTATGTATTAGTAGTGCAAACTTTAAAGATACCCATGAAACACATACAGTATATTACCATTTATTTGTGTATTAAAAAAACTCCAATCATATTTAGTTGGCCTAATTATTTTGTGAGTTATTTTAGTTTGTAAATTGGTGTTATAGTATTATACTATTATAATAGAAAATAATTTTTGTCAGTTATTTTATTGAAAATGGGTCTGTCTCTCAATTTTACTTGTATGGAAAAACTTACAGTATGTGAAATACCTATAGCTCCACCTATAGCTCCACCCATAGCCACTATTTAAGTTTTTACCTGCAACACACTTAAAAAAGTTCCACATTCCACATTAGGCAGATGAGTTGATAAAAGGTGAGGGAATCACAATCAGGTAAAAAAGAGGATAGATAGACTCCCACTCACCATAGACTCAGTCTTTGCAAGTAAACACGGGGTGTGGCTCACCACATTGTGCCAGGCTTTGCAAGAGTATTGTCAGTAAGTTCAAAAAGAACATTTCTAAGCACAAGACTGCAAGTAATTTAGGTATTTCTCCATCTACTATACACAATATTATAAAAAGAATTAAAGGATCTGGAGAGATCCCAGACTGTATGGCAAGGCCTAAAACCACTGTTGAATGTGTGTGGCCTTGAAGCACTCAGATTGCTTAAGAAACTGTCATGCTACTGTAATAAATATAGCCACATGAGCCTGGAAGTACTTTGGAAAACCATTGTCAATTAAGTCAGCCCGCTGCTGCATTTAGAAGAGTTTAGAAATGTGAAACTCCATTGTGCAAAGAAAAAGTCATGCACCAATAAATAATGAAACTCAAAGACTACTCTGGCCCCAAGGTGACTTGTTTGTGTGTAAATGTACTGTTAACACTAAGGGATTTTAGAGACATATGATGCCATTAAGTCAATGTATCTCCCTAGAATGGGCCAACAACCTTAGCTTTAAAATCTACTAAAACTACTACTAAAACTGTTATAATAACAAAATAATCTGCATACTACATATGACTTATTAACATGAATAGTTGATTATTAAATATGCAGTACTGTACAGTGCCTTGAAAAAGTATTTGCCCTCTTCCAATTTCTTCTGTTTTTGCCAGTTTGTCATTTAAATGTTTTAGACCTTTCAATTAATTTCAATATAGGATAAAGACAAAATAAAAACACTTTTTACAACATTGTATGTATTTCATAAGTGAAAATAAACATTTTAAGTGAAATAAACAACTTGAGTAATGCTGGTGCTATGCTGATGTTTTTTTTTCACTTTCAGCTGTATGTTCAACTATTTTGCTATGGTCTGTACTGTGTTATATTTGTTCATTTAAATGAAACAAAACAAAAACTCTGGAATTGTCATTGAAGAACAAGTGTAAGTGATGTTTATCACTGTGGTGTTTGTAATCGTAACTCTAACTTCACCCTAAATACCCACACAATGTGTGATATAATCTAATAAATTATTCCAAAGACTTTATATAAAAATTCACAGTGTCACTCATTTATGCCAAATGATGAGCTAATCAAAGTGTCCCCTATATCAATATGCAATGAGAAATGGGTCAACATTTATTTATTCATTGTCTGTTTTACCACTGCTATATCCTGGTCAGTGTTGCAGTGGATCTGATTAATTGGGTGAAAGGCATAAAACACCCCAAACAGGTCGCCAGTCCATCACAGGGTACTCACATCCACGCACACACTCACACTTAGGGCAATTTTTAGTTGCTCCAGTTGGCCTGACTGCATGTCTTTGGACTTATGGGAGAAAACCAGAGCTCCCGAGGGAAACCCACGGAGACACAGGGAAACTCCACACAGTAAGGACCATGGCCGCCTGGCCAGGGAATCGAGAGCAGGCCCTTCTTGCTGTGAGGCAACAGTTCTTCAACAATTATTGTAAATATTTAATTAGCTTATTGTTAATTAATCTTTTTAATTAAGTATTAATAATATTAATTTGTGAATGCTTAATACCCTTCTCCTATTTCCCACACAATCACATAACTGTTTCTGCTTATTAAGTAATTTTCACATAACTACAAAGTCAGAAGACATTATGTGTGAAAAGTCAAAGAGAAAATTTGGTTTCCACGCTGTATTTAATGTAACAAGCAGTCAGTGATGATTTCTGCATAATTCTTTATTGTGGTCAATACAAAAAAAGAAAGAAATACAAAAAACAAAAGGAAAGGGAAAATAGCAATTTCTGATGTGTACAGATTTACATCACAAATCATAATACTGATATATAAAAATCGAGAATTAAGTTCAGTAACAGGCATAGTAGTAATAGATTGTAACCAGCCTGTTAGGCAAAGGGCCTAAAATGGCTGCCTTCTCACCACATAGTCCTTGGCACTCTCCACACTACATGTAGAAGTCCCCGCCGCCACAATCTGATTTTTTAAAGATAAATGTAACAGTGAATCACTAGAAGTTAGAGAATCTAGTTAGACCTAGTAACAACTGCAAACCTAGTCAGCAGTGTGAATCCAAAATACTGATTTTTAATAAAGAAATACACAGTCAGCTGGGCTGTGAGTTTCAGGTTTTTTGCTTAGTGACCACACGTCTGTAGTGATGTGATTCTTATAACACCTAGTGCAAAATCCCCCAGAGTTGTCATGTAGGCAGTTGTAGTTTATTGGTCTGGTAAGATCTGCTGGTACAGCACTAAATTGCATGTCATTCATGAAATTTAAACTGCACCCTTCATAAATTTAAAACATATGTTGTATAATTATAATCTCAGAACAACTGCAATTAAGAACATGTTTTGGTCAAAAATTGAGCATCTAGCTAATCATTTTACTTGTTTTGTTTTATGTTTCTGGTTTTTTATTTCTTATGTATGTTCGTGTCAGTATGAACAGATTTAAATTTGTGAAATTGTGTACCTACACTGTGACACATCTGCCTGACAGCGTACACATAAGTAAACATTTGTTAATATTCTTAGGATGCATTTTCAATGCAGAAATTGGGCATGTCTGAGTTGATGCTGTGATTTTGAAAAATCACTCAAACATGTTTTCTAAATCTCCACTTGTTCTCATGAGAATTAGAGAATAGAATAGACATCAAACCCGCAATCTGGAAGCACATCATTTGAATCACTGTCTTTTTTAAATCAGTTTGCATATGTGTTTGTATATTTAATTTATGTAAAAATATAAATGTGTGCACTTTTGATAAGTGTTTGAATATGTGTGGCTTTAGAAAGGGGCCTGAGCAGGAGAATACAGGGCCGTTTCAACAGGTACAGGTCTGTTACGTTTGGAAACTGATACTCTAATTTTAAATGTGATATATTAACCACTATGAATTTTGCTGTTCTGGTTTAATGTTAACTTGTGGGGTTTTTTTTGTGCTAAATACTGACCCTCCCTATGTTTGCTGGCTATTGTTAATACTTTTGACCTGTTCTGACTGTGGTAGTTCATGATGTTTAGACTTTTCAGTTATATCTGCAGGTTTTGCTAATGTATCTAGGTCACCATTTCTGCAGGTTTCACCTTGTTGGGACGGTTTCTTGAGACTTTGTTGGTCTCTCTTGTCCACTTCTGTGTCTCCAGTTTGTCTAAGCCCGTATTTATTTGTGATACTTTTTTTGTTTTCTTCATTCTGTTCTTCTGGAGCTGATATTTCTAGATTTGCTTGATTGCTTTGATGTTTAATGCTTCTTGATTTGAGATCATCTTTTCTGGTGATAACAATATCGCTGGTTTTTGTCGCCTCCTTGTGGTCACTCTGTGATGCTGCATGAAGAAGCCAGCTGTTCTGAAGAGTTTGACTGGCAGTCAACCTTACAACGGGGTCCACTTCCAACAGAGCCCTGATAAGAGCTTTAGCTCCTGAAATGCACACACAAACACACACTATCATGTTTTAGGTAAGCAGGTACTATCTGAGGAGTAGGTTGACTTTTGCATCGAGGGGCAGGTGTCAGAGATCAGGATCGCACCATCAGACACATGGTCCCAGTAGGGAGATACAAAGTGGAACTCGCCCTTCTGGATGAGACGAAAGAGCTCCTCCTGATCTCGCTCTGGACTACGAAATGGAGGAAATCCACTAAGCAGCACAAACAGTATCACCCCCATTGCCCAGACGTCAACAGAAACACCATATCCTACATACAAACAAACAGATAAAGCAGAGGAGAAAAAAGAGAAAATCTATGAAGAGCAATTTCAAACACTTTGACAAGTGTTTTTGGAAACAATGGATGTTAAGCTGTTAATCTTTAATTGCTTGGATTATATTTAGTCACAGGTGTAGATCACTTTGGATAGCTTCTGCTAAATATTGTGAATATAAATGCCATTCAGAAGACGTATTTTACAGGGATATTCCTGCTTGTTTCAGCATGAAAAGGCCAATGCATGTGTTAGATCAGTAAGCTTTCAAGTAAGAGAATACATGCGCTAGACTTGCTTGAGGCAAATCAGACCTGCCTCCTATTGAAAACTTGTTGCGCACTGTGAAGTAAATGATACACTCATTGAACTCGCTTTTATAAACTACAAATACCGTACAGATAAACTGTGTTGGTATACAGTGACTGACTATAGCCCATCTATTGCTGTGTACACTATGTCACCTGCTCTGTACCCTATTTTATCAATCAAAACATGATGTCTGGTAGGTGGTCCGTTCTCAGCATAGCAATTGAAACTAACATGGTAATAACATGGTAGTGTGTGCTGTTCTGGTAAGACTGCATAAGATGCAGCAGTGTTGTGATTTTTAAATACTGTATAAACTTACTGGCATTATTATTAGGAGCACCTTCTTTAAGTACTTGTTGTAGGTGTGTAGTTAGAGACAGGAGTTATTATCTTTTGAAATCTTTCTTTAGTCTTTTATTAGTGTATATTTTCTGATCACAGTATACTTTTATAGACAGTACAAAAAAAATACTCCAGCTAATACATTTATAAAAGTTTATAAAACATATTTTGGCCATGTATTGTGTTATACCCAGTTAATCTAGAAATGTAAAGCCCATCCTTAACTAATGTTGGGTGTTTTAGACCAAAGAGTAAAAACAAAAAGGTCCATCTACAAAAAATATATCATTTAAAATACTCAACTACATCCATGTCCTGGCTTCTCTTACCTGTTTCAGCAAGTATCTCAGGAGCAACATAAGTGGGCGTGCCGCATACTGTGAAAACCGGCTCTGTCACCACCATGGCCAATCCAAAGTCGGCCAGCTTTATACTGATATTGTCATTACCACAGCACTGGACCTTAAAGTAAGTTTAAAAAAATGTATAACAACTAAGTCAAAATTGCAACTTTCTATTTTGCTACAGTCGAAAGACAATGTAAATGAAAGAACCAGTGGACGTATTTGTGCTGTGTGTATTCTCACCAGAAGGTTTTCAGGTTTGATATCTCGATGTGCAATGCTCTTGTTGTGAATGTACTCTAGAGCCTGACTGATGTCCTTTATCATTCTGGCTGTGCATGGCTCTGTAAAGCGTCCACTCCGGGATATGGCATCGAACAGGTCTCCATCAGCCACCAGCTCCATCAGCAGGTAGACATGTGTGTCTGTGTGATGTGAACGGAGCAGCTGCACAAGGCGTGGGTGTGCCAGGCTACTCAGCAGGGCGATCTCGTTCTGGATCATGTGAACTCGGCCTTGCAGCTTGGCTTTATCTACAATCTTCATGGCAAAAATTTGGCTGCAGCCTCGTATGCGGCACTCACGCACCACTGCAAAGTTCCCATCACCAACCACAGAGCTGATTTCATAGCAGCGCTGGATTTCTTCCAGTGAGACCTGCACGCCATCGGGTGGGAGTTCTTCCCACCAGTCTCGCTGCTTCACTGTTTTCTCAGCTTTAGGCTTTTCCTTTTTTGTTGATGTGTCTGTTTGGGATGCTGAAATGAAAACTTTTTTTTGCAGGGTGTTTGAAACCCAGTTTAGATTGTCTGTGTGTACTTTACTTTTTGAGTGTTGGTGAGATGACTTTTTAATTAGGCTTTCTTGGGAAAGTTGGACATCACTTTGATTAATAGGTCCCTCTTGCTTGTCATGGTGCCTGCTTCCAATTGGTGGTACTGGTGGACCAGTCACTCTACAGCTCCTGCAGTAGACAGGCTCTTTCTTCCTCTCTGTGCTTTCCTCTTTGAGCTGAGGTTTGATCTGCCCCTTCTCCCCCCTGTTTTCCCACTCTCCTCTCTGCCGTTCTCTCTTGCCCCTTTCCTTTTGCCGCACTTGTCCTCGGGATGGCTGCAAATTATTGGCCAGTGGTTGGGTTACCAAGGGATTTTGCACTACCTTTGCAGTTGAGTCAACCTGGGTCATGTCATCATGAAAGCCACTATCAGTTTTAGCAGGCTTAGGCCTTAGAATCTGCTCCCACAACCTCAACAAGCTGTCACTGTACTCTTGATTGTCAGGATACAGCTCATTTAGGGCAGCCTGTACCTCACCAAGGGATGGACGACTGTTTCCAAAGGCCAAAAAGGCATGGCCAAAATAAAAGAAGTCTGAGAGGCTGCGGATCTCTCGACCAGCAGGGCTGAAAAGGCGCCGGACGCGTCCGCTGTTCCAGCAAGGAAACCCAAGCGCTTCGGAAACATCAGCCACCAGCAGCTCAAAGGTCTGTACAGCACGTCGGTTTAGCAGCAATGAGATTTTTCGGACGCTATGCTCCCCACATGGCCGAACCACTGTTACAATCCTAGGGCGCACTGGACTAGTGTCTGCATGCCGTCCGTGATACCCGCTTGCCTTCTGCATGTCAGGCTCCTCCCACTCATATGTCCCAATCCCAGCTTTATCCATGGGTCTGTATGCTGCAGGATGTTTCTGGTACTTGGAGCCATATGTGTATGAGAGCAAAGCTTGTCGAGGAGAGGCATTTGGGCATTTAGGCAGTTTGGTTCTTTGATCTAAAACAAACACATATACAAAGGCTTGAAATACTAATGTCAACATCAACGTTAAGTCTAGTTTTCAATTATGTTTCTGAATTCATTTGTAAGTTTACAGCACTCTAAAAAGCTCTGCCTCAGCTTGGCTTTTACAAACCAGCACACAAAGGAATTAAGAAGGAAGTTGAACATTAATAATTCAGTACAGGAGCACGTTGAAAGGAGATTGTAAACCATGTGGATTCTCAAGTAGCATCTTGCGCTTCAGGGAAACAGAAAAGGATCAAATCTGATTGAGTCAGATCTGCTTACAGGAGTCAGAGTAGCGTAACAGCTTTCTCTTAGTACTGTTTGTTCTGGGTGTGCCCTGCTTCAGGTACTTGTGTAATAAACCATTAATTCTGAACTCAATGAACTCATTAATTAATAAATATAGTGGTGGAGAGCCATTTAAAAGAGCCTTCTCACATTTAAATTAGCATGGATGAATAAAGAAAAAAAGTAAAAGGTAAAAAGTAATATTTATACACAGGAAAACTTAAATAACCACATGAATGTAAACTTTATGTACTAGTGTAATTGATGTCAGTTAAAACACTGCTCTAACTTTGTACATACATGACTATGTATGAACAACTTAAGTAGCGACTGAATGATGTCAAGGGCCCTTAATTAATGTTAAGGCATTGTGCATGATTTTTAAGGCAAATTAAAAGGATTGTTTTCCTCTCAATTTTGTCATTTCCAATTTTCCATAGCAATTCTTCTCCCACAGGGACTACACCCATGATGGCCAAAGGTGTAGTATTTTAGTGACCAACCACACAGCTTAAGATAAGACAAGATAAGATAAGATAAGACTTTATTAATTCTCTTGGGAAAAAATAACAAGAGAGAAAGAGAAAAAAAAAAAAAAGTGTATATATATATATATATATATATATATATATATATATATATATATATATATATATATATATATATACATATATATATATATATATATATATATATATATATATATATATACCCTTTTTTGGTGGTTCCTTTTCCTTATCAGACAGCATAAGGTGATGGTTTGGATTTTCCAACCATGGCAGGAGACCACTGCAGTCAAACTAGCCTAACTTATATGGGCACAGGTGCAGTAAAATGAGAAGGCAATGTCACAAAAGTTTTTACAACATGAAATTATTCATCTTCACAGATGTACATATGCAGCAAATGTTATAAACTGAAATTCGACAAAGAAGTATTCATTCTATGACATATCTAAAAACTCTAATCTGAGTTAAATTACCACTACTGCCTGAAGGTTTCTAAAATGAAACGTGTGACCTGATGTGAATAATTGAGGTCTGATGTTCAGCGTGGATTTGAAGTTACCTGCCGTTTTCCAATCAGTTCTGGTTGCTTTTTGCTTCAGATTTCTGTTCCACATCTTGTCCTCTTCATGTCACTGCTGCGGGACTCAGTAGCTTTTTACTGTTGACCACATCATCCTGCCAGCGCACAAACCAACTAGCACGCTGCTGATGAGCCTTATTTTTTACTCTAGTTTACAAACTTTACCTAAAAGCGACAAACTTTAACCAAACATAATACCAAGTTATCAGACTGCTCATTACGTAATAAAGCAATAAAACTGTCCACTGTGCGATGCTGCCAAGTGAGGTAACACTGAGCGCATCTTCTGCTCAATGTAGAAGCGCGATACCGGATACACTACATCCTGCTGTCCTGCTTCAACAGCGTCTCCAAGGAAACCCACACACACAACACCCCCCCCCCCCCCACACACACACACACACTCACACACTCACACACACACACACACACACACACACACACACACGCACCTACATACGCACACATTCAACCCAGAGTAATACTACTACTACTAATAATAATAATGCGCGGCATGGTGGCTTGATGGGTAGCACTGTCACCTCACAGCAAGAAGTGGTCCTGAATTCTATTCCCAGGTGAAGCAGTCCAGGTCCTTTCTATGTGTGATTTGCATATTCTCCCTGTGTCCGCGTGGGTTTCCTCCGGGAGCTCCGGTTTCCTCCCACAGTCCAAAGGCATGCAGTCAGGCGAACTGGAGCTACTGCAATTGCCCTGTGTGTGTGTGTGTGTGCATGTGTGAGTAATAATAATAATAATAATCATTATCATTTGTAACTACACTAGAAACTAGTGCAAATAGTGTGGTTGCCACACAATGAGTTTTGGTTACTTTTAGTTAAAAGGAACCAACACGTCGGTAAGTGAATGTTGTATGTATACAAGAAATTGTATCTATCTATCTATCTATCTATCTATCTATCTATCTATCTATCTATCTATCTATCTATCTATCTATCTATCTATCTATCTATCTATCTATCTATCTATCTATCTATCTATCTATCTATCTATCTATCTATCTTCTATTAATCATCTGGACCTCTATGTCCCTCTATCGAAAGACAGGAGGTCATGAAATGTGACAAATGTGTCAGTGGCAACCATTAGAAGATCACTTAACAACAAAGGATTTAATGGATACACACAACACATGCCACTCTTGACCCAAAATCACATGAAGAGTCAACTGGAATACGCTAGAAGGAATTTGGATAGGCCTGCAGAGTCCTGGGACACAGTTTCATGGAGTGACAAATCAAAACTGGAACTGTTTGGCTGCATGGCTCATTTATTTGGTGCAAAAATGGTGAGGCTTATGACCAGAAGAACACTATTCCTATAGTCAAAGATAGAGGTGGATCAGTAATGATGTGTCGATGTTTTTCTGGATTCACAGAAATACCAAGGCATTCTGAGGAGGTATGTTATGCCTTCTGTGGTAAAACTGAACATTGGTGATGACTGGACATTTGGGCAAACAATGATCCAAAGCACACTTCCAAGTCAACCAAAGCTTGGTTAGAAAAAGGGCCTTTTCTAAACTGTTTCCACAACGATGGAAACAGTTGTCCAGCATGACATTCCTTCAGTGGAACTAAGGGGCTTAGGCCAACTTCTAAAAAACACCCTCATGGCATTATCCCACCTTCTTGGAAATCGCAGTCCTACCATGAAGCACATTATTTATACGAGCCTTTTGAATCTCTGTTTTGTCCCTTGCGTAGTACAGATACAGCGCTTAGCGTTACCAATGATCTCTTATGTGTTACTTATTCAGGAGCTCTTTGTATATCTGATCTTAGCTCTGCTTTTTGTATCTCACAATGTTTTACTCTCTTGTATGCGCAGCATTGGTATTCCCGGATCCGCTCTTTCTTCTTATCTTAATGATAGTATGTAGCTATTCAGTACTATAAATCCTCTATGCCATGTTTAAATTTTCATTGTTACACAGACAACACTCAGATCTATGTCAGCATCAGCCCTGCTCAGCCTTTACCACCTCTTGCTCTGCTTTTAATTGGCTCAAAGACACTGAAATCTAGTTAATTTGTTCTTGGCATAAATATTGACGGGTTCCTGATAGTACCTTCTAGCAAGTGTAATCTTGGAGTGATCTTTGACCCCACACATATCAATTCTGTAGTTAAGAAGGCATTTTCTTTGTAATATTGCTCGTCTCTGGTCATCCAGAGTCTTCACTAGTTACATATCAGAATCAGAATCACTTTATTTTGCCAGGTATGTTACACATACGAGGAATTTGCTTTGATGATACACATAATAGTACACATAATAGTTCATATAGTAGTACACACAATACACAAAATAGTACAGATAATTACACATGTATGACATGTAACATATAACATATTTAACAGACCCGACAGCACACGGACTGTTAACCAGTATTTACCAACATTTATTTACGAACATATTGCATTTCATATTCATTACAAGGTCCTTCTTATTACATATAAAGTTTTGTATGACCTGACTCCTTACTACTTGGTTGAGCTTTTACTTCAATATGTCTAAGCAAACCTTAAGTCTTCTTGACGTCAGGAGGCTTAAATTGACCACTATTGGTGGTCGATTGTTTAGTGTGCCAGGTCCTGAATTGTGGAACACTCTACCCAAATCTATCCATGATGCAATGATGTTTTGGGACTAGAGCACCATTGCAAAAAAATTATTTCTCTTATTCAGCAGAGGATGTCTTCTGAATACAGTTATTTTCTCACAAATCAAAGAACAATAAAATATAAAATATATAAACTATAACTTAACTACTTTAAACTACTATAAAATTATTTTACATAACTACTTTTAAACAAATTAAATAACTTTTTATACATATAGTATATCACTTATAACCTGCTGGGTTTCTTTTAATTATTTATCAATTAAAAAAAATATATATATATATTCATAAATATTTACTTTTTGTGATTCAGTTATTTTCAGATATTTACTTTTTTGAATCAGTGTCAGATCATTATTATGAACCCTAGAACTTTCTTTATGGAACATACTATGGCTTTGCACAGTAGTTATTTAAATGATTCAATAAAATGTCATATTCTAATTTTCTGTTATTCTGTTATTCTGTCCCAGAATTACTCATTTAGGCATTCTTCATTTACAAAACCTTGCTGCTTTTGGTTGGTCTCTATGGCTAAATGGATTTCCATGGGGACTGTTAACAATAGACTGAACCACTGTGTCTGCCTTTAATATGCTCTGAACTGAAAACCAACGTATTTTTTAAATTGTGCACAATTTTGATGTAGGTGGTTGACCTCCGTGAAGCTGGCCCCCCATGTGGTCAGAAATGGAATATAAATATTATTATTCGTTTGTGCTGCGTTTGTGCTGGTTTGTGCCGTAGGAATCATCGTTTGTGCTGGCACCGTTTTAGAGAAATTAAGTATTATATTTTATTACCCGTGACGTCACCAGCCCCCCATCAGAGCCCAAATTGCACCAAAACCATCTCATTCGTTTGTGCTACGTTTGTGCTGGTTTGTGCTGCTAAAAGAAACATTTGTGCTCTTTTATTTCTCAAGTTATTACGCTATAAATATTACACCCGTGACGTCATCAGCCCCCCATTAACGTCCAAATTGCACCAAAACCATCTCATTCGTTTGTGCTACGTTTGTGCTGGTTTGTGCTGCTAAAAGAAACATTTGTGCTCTTTTATTTCTCAAGTTATAGGCTAAATAATATTTTTTTATATAAATTGAGGACATTTAGCCCAATAAAATGTTCAAATTGCATCAAAACCATCTCATTTGTTTGACATCATTTTGTTTGACGTCATCTCATCTGGGTGACGTCATTGGATGTGGATTCCACTTTGCACAGATATGTCAAAGCACTCAGCCATACTGCATATCCTCTTCAATATCCTCTTGAAACTAAACACGCAGTTTTAAATGGTTTTCATGTTTTAATTGATATTCCTGCAATATACACAACTTATGGCAGAACATAACTTACCAGACGTTTGTAAACTGTGAATCACTTAACACTACAGAAATATACACTACAAAAGTATAGGTTTTACATGGCATTCTCTCTATTCATTCTTATTTAGTCGCATCAATAATTTTAATGTCAAAAGTCCTTTGATAAATAAACCAATTGTCCTTATGTGACTTCTTAACGGTGGGAATCTTTATTTTAAGCCATGTTTCCATGAGGACCAAAGTCTGAGATACAGGGTGGGGACCTGTTTGACTGTAAGCAGTCATTTTCAGACAGCACAACTTAAACTTAAACCCCTAAAATTTCTTTTCCAGGTACAAATGTGACTAAAATGACAGTAAGATGACCTATTTTCAATATTTTGTACTTTATTGTCACTTTATGAAGAGAAAAGTGTCTAAGTAGACTCAACATCAGTAATAAAATACTGAGGCAGAGTTGGATTGTTTGTTGTATGAATACAAGTATTTTATGAAGAATGCAATGCATGTCTAATTTGACATGCAGTTTACTGGTGATCAGCAAATGGTTCGCTAGACTGTGGGAAATTTATGGTTTTCATGGTTGGGGCAATGGATTCCCATATGTGTATCACTGTAATGACACTGTAAAGAAGTAACCCCAAAGCATCCTCGGCTCATTAACATTGTTTGCAAGAATCTACTGCAGCATCCACTTACAAAACACAAAAATATATAACCCTCACCATATAACGTCATATTAGTCATTAAGGTTATACTTGTTTATCCATCTCCCTGTGCAACTTGCTGTCAGTTCTGTTAGGTTTTCACAAATCTGCATACTTTACACATTTATACTTTCCATCATGCTGCCCTGCATATTTATTGTATTAAGATGCACTGCCTTGTCTAATTACACTGCACTCATTCATTTTGTTTGTACTTTCCCTTTCACTAGATAGCACGCTGCACCAAAACCTTGGCAGAATGTCATTCTGCTCCACTATACACCACATTACCACGTTATTATAAAGACCTACCTTTCAATTACGCTCACTGGCCAGTAAATTGGGCTTCAACAACCCAAGGCATGGCATGATAAAACATTATTTTTATGCAAGCTTTATTTAAAAAAAAAAAAAAACACAAATGAGAAAGACCATTGTCCTAGCAACAAAAAGTTGGTAGTCACGTTTGACTAAGGTCTGAGCATACTTTTCTTTTGTCCTCTCCTCAGGCAACTGTTGGAAGAGACATTCCAGGAAAGAGTTTTCATAGCGCATAAACACATAATTCTCATTTTAAAGTAATTTATTGCTTCTAATAAAACCCTGTAATAGTCCTCTGAAAATTTTAATCATATTAATGACATTTAAAACAAGATTGGACAGTTCTGTGAAAAATATAAAACAAACATATGCTGTACATACACATTAAAAGGCAAGTGAAAGACAAATCAACTGAAATTGAAAATGATTGCATCAAAAACATAGATGAAGGTAAAGGTAGATGAAGACAGTGACAGCTCTAATTCTGGCACATGGTCTCATGTCCTAAATGAAGAGATCTGGAACATGACCAGATTAGCCTGCATACTTAGTTTCAAGAGAGCAAAAGTGTACCCACACAGTGCATCTAAGTGCATTGACATCACTGGCCACTGTACTGCAAAATTGTCCATTTCCAGTGAGAGTCTACCAGAGGTGAGCACACCAGCAGTGCTAAAATGCAGAATTGATTACATTGATGACAGTCTTCATACTGGAAAGGCAAAGCACATGCTATCTGGAGAGAAAAGACTGCCGGTCTCTGAAGAACTCTGGCAGGGTAAAAAACTGCTACATGTGTGGCGAGCCACAGAGGCTTACAAGATAATGCTACTCGGTAACCCAGAGCTACCCACCTACCAAGCCTGAGTACATTAAGAAAAGCCAAACAAGAGAGAGGGGATAGGGAGGTAGAACACAAACACCCCATCCTTTCCCCGTCATCTAATAAAATACAGTGTGCCTCATAGGGGCAGTATTCATGACATCGGCCTTGACAAATTTTTTATGCCACTATTGGACCCCCTCTCAACTACTAGTCTACAAAATACTAGTAAAGACTCAAGTGTAAGTTTTGATGCTACAGGTACAGTAGTCAAAAGGCTCACATCCGCACATGTATTTCCATATCAAGGAGTTCTGTCCTCACATGGAGATACTTCTATTCACATCCCAGTGGTGCAAATGCTGTCTGAGCGGCATGACATTAACGCCATATCAAACTGGGTCTCTGAATGGCTTAGAGGAGGAGCATCTGTACCAAAAGAAGTTGTTTCTGATTTCTCTCTTGCATTACTGGGTGGTCTTGTTAAAGCCTTTACTTCTTACTCTGGTTTGAAGACCTATATAAATAGAATAACAAAGACATCAGAGCTATAACACAAACCATGGAATTTTGCTGTGACTAAACTTTTTCAAGCTATGTTACATTTTGATTATTTGGTGAGTCTGTAGGTAGAATATACTTGTTGACGGCCCACAAGCATTTAAAACCTTTGAAATAACATTAACATTTGGAATTCACAAATCAATTTAGCTGTGTAACATGTGTATGGATAATGTTATGGATAACATTTTAACATTTAAAATGTTAAAGGTTTTTAAAGGTAATTTGATTATAATAAATGTCACTCTGTGATGCAATTTTAACATTGTTAGGGGCTAAGTGTCCTCACTTAATAAAAAAAAAGAGAGAATTTAGCCTATAACTTGAAAATTAAAAGAGCACAAATGTTTCTTTTAGCAGCACAAACCAGCACAAACGTAGCACAAACGAATGAGATGGTTTTGGTGCAATCTGGGCTCTGATGGGGGGCTGAGTGACGTCACGGGTAATGAAATATAATACTTAATTTCTCTAAAACGGTGCCAGCACAAACGATGATTCCTACGGCACAAACGCAGCACAAACGAATAATAATATTTATATTCCATTTCTGACCACATGGAGGGCCAGCTTCACGGAGGTCAGTGGTTGTTGTGTATTTGTGTTTGCATGTAGTATACTGCAATCCCTGTAGGGGGCACTGCACACATTTAATGCACAAAACATGAGCTGTCAGTTTGTTAAAATGTGCAAATTTTACAATTTATGAAGCAAATTTGCAATTCCCATTAATTAAAGATCCTTCAAAAAGACAACAATGCAAATTAGTAGGCAAATCCAACTGGATTTCTTTCTATAAACGAAAATAAGCCTTTTGTTTCTTGGTTTGTATTATACTATTAGTGTTACTTGTTATAATGAAAAAATATTACAGAAACCAAACAGTCTTAATAGCTTATTTTCATGAATTAACATTTTGTCTTTTAGTTTTTATAGTAAGGAAAATGTAAGTTTAACTGTACACACATATGCAAGGACATGTACTTTGACAGCTGGCTAGTGTTTGTCTAATGCACAAAAATAATATTTTACTGTATAGTTATTCCTAATGAAAGTACCATTTACTACATAATATTGTGTTATACTGTATATTATAGCGCATAATTTTAGCACTGCTATAATATTAGCAGTAGTGCTAGTTTTTCTTATGTAAGCTTTCTGAATAACGTTCTTCCAGTGAGTTTCACCCCTCACCTCTTTCCCTGAGGTCATCTTTATGCACACTCTGTCTCACTTTAGCACCTGTCCGTGTCAAATGCTGTACACATGACTTTAGTATTAGGACACATATCTGTGTTAGTTTAGATTCACTTACCATTTAAACAAGTGAAGTGTGTGTTTTTATTTGAATAGCAGGTTGCAGCTTATAGATGACCAAGCAGTTACAGATGTGCACTGTTTACATTTTTTCTTTTATACTTGCAACAATAATTTACATTTGATTTAAGAGGTAGTAAAATTTTGTCCTCATTCTTTTACCATATAATGTATCATAAACATACGTTAGGTTCATTGAACTGCTATTAAACTGTAGTCTATGGCCACAAGCGTGAAGGTAATTCAGTTCAGGTGGCAGCGAGAATGAAAAGAATGCCGTATGCTGATGCATTTATCCTGACCTGACTTTTACCACAGCCGAAAGCTTTTGATTCCACGGAGTAAATGGCACAGATGTTGCCCTTACAACCCTGAAGACAACATATCTGATAATACTGCTAGACACTTTGACTAAATCAAAGGCTTACACTTACTTATAAGACATGACTGAATTAAAACGCATACAAAATAAGTGCATTACATAAAAAGTGAGATGATTAAAAATGCTGCCCTGTTAGCTGCCTTGATTTGTAAATTCATTCTCATGGTTGTCTCTGTTATGAGGTATTGCCTTTAGTATACAATTGCAAGCTAAATTATTTAGCCCTAGTAGGTTTATTAGCAAAAATCACATCACAAAAAACAAACAGAAACAATTTAAATAGCTCAACTAATATAACAAGTTGTTTCTTTAAATTCAACACAAAATGCCATTTTTAAAAGAATTATTTAACCCCCTCAACAGAATTCCTAATAAACACACATTTGCAACTCAAGCATGCCTCATGCAAATAATCAAGGGCTTTATTAGCTGCATCAGGTGTGCTTGAGGTAAAATACATTCAAAACTTGAACTGGCTTGGACTTGGATGTTTGCTGATTGTGATGTTTCACTGCATTTAAGAAATATGGCTAGGTCAAGATAGTTGTCCAAAAAGTTATGAGAAGAGATAATTACTTTACACAAATGAGAAACGCATATAAAATAATAGTAAAGGCACTGAATATCCCTAGCAATAGAGTTGGAAGCATAATTTGCACATTCAAAGTTAAAGGAACACTGGCTACACTACCTGAAAGTGTCAGAAAGAGGAAGCTATCACCGGCAGTCTCCAGATTCCTGTGGAGGCAGGTGGTCAAAAATTCTCAAGTGACTGCAAAAAAACCTGCAAAAAAGATTTGGTGGCAGCAGGCACTGAGGTTTCAGTTTGCACAGTAAGACGCATATGCTGAGGATAAGTGCTGAAGATCTCCACACCCAAACTCTAAAACTTACACAACCACAAAAAGTCAGCTCAAATATGCTCAAAACTACATAAATAAGCCAGAGAAGTTTCAGATTCTGTTCTGTGGAGTGATGAAACAAAACTGGAATTTTTTTGGCCTATCAATCAACTTTATGTCTGGAGGAGGAAGAATGAAGCATATGCTGAGAGAACACCCTGCCTACAGTGAAGCAAGGTGGTGGCTCTGTGATGCTCTGGGGCTGCTTTACTTCATCTGGCAATGGAAACCTGCAGCATGTGAAGGGCAAGATGGGTAAAATCAAGTATCAGAAAATCCCTAGGAGAAACCATCATACCTTCTGTAAGGAAGCTTAAGCTTGCGTGTCACTGAAACTTTCAAAAGGACAAGGATCCTAAGCACACCTCCAAGTCCATTAAGGCTTGGCTTTAGAAGAAGTCTGGGAAGATTCCGGAATGGTGGTCACAGTTGCCTAACCTGAACCAAATATTTGGTGGGAATTGAAGAATGCGGTTGCAACATGCAAATCCCAAGAATATTAGTGAACTGGAAGCCATTGCCCATAAGGAATGGGGCAAGGTTTTGTCAGGAATGCTGCCAGGTACTGGTGTCTGGCTATGCATCACATTTGCAGCAAGTCATAACAGCTAAAGGGTGTTCTACTATTAGACACTTGTCATGAAGGAATAATTCTAAGACTCCAGTCATTAAAAGTGGTATTTTTGTTACATTTGGAGAAACCATGTGTTATATTAGTTGTATTGAACTATTTAAATTGTTCTTGTTTCATTTTTGTATTGCAAACAGATTAAAGTTATAAGAATAAACCTAATTTGCAATGGGGGTTGAATAGTTTTGATTTCAATTGTATGTGCTACATCACTCTTAGAAACTGTAGCTACAACTGTTACACAGCCTGTCAAACACCAAGCCAGAAAATGCTGTCACCAGTAGGCAAGAAATACCCAGTTGATGTGTTAATTACTTTTTTTAAGAGATGTTGTTGATGAAAGAGAATGTTTGTACAATGAGTGTTTCTCTAGTTTAAGATATGTATTTACAGTGCCTTGCAAAAGTATTCAGCCCCCTTGAACTTTTCAACCTTTTGCCACATTTCAGGCTTCAAACATAACGATATGAAATTGTAATTTTTTGTGAAGAATCAACAACAAGTGGGACACAATCGTGAAGTAGAACGAAATGTATTGGATATTTTAAACTTTTTTTAGAAATAAAAAACTAAAAAGTGGGGCGTGCAATATTATTCAGCCCCTTTACTTTCAGTGCAGCAAACTCACTCCAGAAGTTCAGTGAGGATCTCTGAATGATCCAATGTTGACCTAAATGACTGATGGTGATAAATAGAATCCACCTGTGTGTAATCAAGTCTCCGTATAAATGCACCTGCTCTGTGATAGTCTCAGAGTTCTGTTTAAAGCGCAGAGAGCATCATGAAGACAAAGGAACACACCAGGCAGGTCCGAGATACTGTTGTGGAGAAGTTTAAAGCCGGATTTGGATACAAAAAGATTTCCCAAGCTTTAAACATCTCAAGGAGCACTGTGCAAGCGATCATATTGAAATGGAAGGAGTATCAGACCACTGCAAATCTACCAAGACCCGGCCGTCCCTCTAAACTTTCAGCTCAAACAAGGAGAAGACTGATCAGAGATGCAGCCAAGAGGCCCATGATCACTCTGAATGAACTGCAGAGATCTACAGCTGAGGTGGGAGACTCTGTCCATAGGACACAATCAGTCGTACACTGCACAAATCTGGCCTTTATGGAAGAGTGGCAAGAAGAAAGCCATTTCTCAAAGATATCTATAAAAAGTCACCTGGGAGACACACCAAACATGTGGAAGAAGGTGCTCTGGTCAGATGAAACCAAAATCGAACTTTTTGGCCACAATGCAAAACGTTATGTTTGGCGTAAAAGCAACACAGCTCATCACCCTGAACACACCATCCCCACTGTCAAACATGGTGGTGGCAGCATCATGGTTTGGGCCTGCTTTTCTTCAGCAGGGACAGGGAAGAGGGTTAAAATTGATGGGAAGATGGATGGAGCCAAATACAGGACCATTCTGGAAGAAAACCTGTTGCAGTCTGCAAAAGACCTGAGACTGGGACGGAGATTTATCTTCCAACAAGACAATGATCCAAAACATAAAGCAAAATCTACAATGGAATGGTTCACAAATAAACGTATCCAGGTGTTAGAATGGCCAAGTCAAAGTCCAGACCTGAATCCCATCGAGAATCTGTGGAAAGAGCTGAAAACTGCTGTTCACAAACGCTCTCCATCCAACCTCACTGAGCTCGAGCTGTTTTGCAAGGAAGAATGGGCAAAAATTTCTGTCTCTCGATGTGCAAAACTGATAGAGACATACCCCAAGCGACTTGCAGCTGTAATCGCAGCAAAAGGTGGCGCTACAAAGTATTAACGCAAGGGGGCTGAATAATATTGCACGCCCCACTTTTTAGTTTTTTATTTCTAAAAAAAGTTTAAAATATCCAATACATTTCGTTCCACTTCACGATTGTGTCCCACTTGTTGTTGATTCTTCACAAAAAATTACAATTTCATATCGTTATGTTTGAAGCCTGAAATGTGGCAAAAGGTTGAAAAGTTCAAGGGGGCTGAATACTTTTGCAAGGCACTGTAAATACAAAATATACTTTGATATATATTATGTTTTACGTTGATGTGAAACTGGTTTAGTTTTTTTCTTATTTCTTTTTTCCCCTTTGAGCAGTAACATTAATAATGCACACACAATTCTGGCTATTTTGTTTTTTTTTTAGCTGATATTAGCACTGGAAGTACACTATGACCTGTAATATTCATTCAGCACCACATTCTAACTGAATGTTGTATTGAAACATAAGCCATAACTGCTACATCATGTTATGCAAAATTAACTGACACTAGTCAAAGTTTCTACCGGTTGCAAGAGCTGCCAAATTTGGCAAGTCAAGTGCTAAATGGGGTGGATGAATACTTATAACTTTTGAAGTTTCTGAAACAGTTTGTTGACCTTTTTTGAGTTTCGTTCCTCTTTGGTCTTAATGAGAAAATGAACATCTAATTCCAGGAAAGTTCCTAGACAACTATTTAGGCTGCATAATGACAAAGTGGCAAAAATTCATATGTTCAAGTGTGTCATATGTTTCATCCAGGTTTCCTCCCACCTTCCAAAACTCTCCAAAATGCAGAAAGTTGGTTGGCTACTTTGAAAGTGCCTCTAGATGTAAGTGTATGGTGCCCTGTGATTGTCTGGTGCCAGAGTAGGTTTCTGCCTTAAGCCATGTGTCTCCAGGTGCTACCGAACACGTTCGACAATAATATGCGGACAGCAGGTATTAAAAAAGAATGAATGAATAGTAAATAAATGTTTGATTATTAACAAAACAGACATTAATTTACTTTGATAATATAAAGGTGTATCCTGTTTAGACTTACTTTAATATGAGATCAGGACACAATGGGTATGAGAGTGGGAGGAAACCAGGATCACAGCACAATAAACATCTTATTTAACAAGTAAAAGTATAGATACCACTGCTGTGGTCACCACTATCTTCTTGCATTAGGGCCAGATGGGTGACAAAAGTGCTAATATTAAGTACAGTACCTCAAAAGTAAATGGAATCGAAAATGACTATTGAACATGCCGTACAGAAGGATACAGAGCACCAGGTTTTTTTTATCCTTAAGTTCAAGTTCAAGAGGCTTTATTATCTTTTCAGCTATATGGAAGTACATATTGAAACAAATCAACGTTCCTTCAGAAACAGGGTGCAACACAGAACACAAGTGCAAAAATCTCAAACAACAACACAAACAACACAATATACACAGTGCAGATAGAAGCTGCAGACATTGGAAAAACAAAGCTACAGAAAAACTAAGCTACAGAGCAGCAAAAATAATCGTATCTAGAGTGGTAGATTTTGGTTTCAATTAAGTCCTCATCAGTTGAACAATACAGCAGTTGAACAATGAAAATGATGATGTATTTTAGCAGGATTTTTTGTTAATGTCATGCAATAATTATTCAAGCCCTACATCAGGGTTTTTCAAACCCTGAGTCACGACCCACCCAAGGGCCAAAAAGATGGGTCACAGAGAAAAATAATGATAATTAAATGAACGAATTTTAACAGCCACATCAACACAAAAATTAACTTGTACAAGAACACCTCTTGTGGAGGCTTGATGTTACATCTTGTAAACCGAAGTAAGACTAGATGGGCACAATTTTTTATTAATGAAGTATAGTTTATATGAGTTGCTTGAAAAAAGTTTGAACAACCCTGCCCTACAGAATATTGTTGATCTACTGGTAATCTGTATGACCTAAAGTTGGGTTACTAAATATATACTATTTTATATATACTACACTAGTGCTGTATGAAAGGAGAGAAGGTTAGCACTCCCCTTGACAAGGACGGAAGAGGTCCTAGTGACCTACAACACATATATGGTTCAGGCACTGCCACCTATTCGTGGGATCTTTAACCATGTTTGGGACAGTGGTAGCCTAGTGGGTAGGGCTTTGGGCTGTCAACTGAAAGGTTGGGAGTTTGAATCCCGGCTCTGCCATGCAGCCACTGTTGGGTCCTTGAGCAAGCCCTCTCTGCTCCAGGGGCGCTGTACAATGACTGACCCTGCACTCTGACCCCAGCTTCAAAACAAGCTAGGATATGCGAATATGTATATGTATATATGACACATAAATGCATTCTATTCTATACTATGTACTATATATACATGCATGCATTGTTTACCTCTGAACCTCTAAATACATTGATACATTGCATTCCTTCTCATGCTTCCTTTCCCCATTCCCCTCCACACCCTTTCTATTCCCCTATCATGACATACAGTATGTACGGTTTAGCATTTATGCTCTAACAATGTGTGTCTCTGTCTGTCTTTCTATCTATCACTGCCTTTCTCAAGCTATGTTAATACAGCTGTTGTTGTCCACCACCCCCCATCTGTCCTTCGCACTCTGACCTCCTTTCTGTCCCCCTCGTTTTCTCACAGGATGAGTAGAGCGTTGTCTCTTTTGTCTCTCCCTCCTCGCGCGCTGCACTCCTGCCCCGCCCTGTTCTCAGGCTGTGTGATTACGTAAGGAACAGCCGGTATAAATCAGCCAGTAGGAAAAGAGGTGAGTTCAGTGATACTCCTGCAGTCCGCATCCTCGCTTTTATTACACACTCGTTCATCTTCACGCTTGGTACATTTTGCCGCTTGCGCAGGTTGGAAAGATGGTTGACGTTTTTGCCGGCACGTGGAACCTGAAGGAGAGCAAGAACTTCGACGATTACATGAAGGCTCTTGGTATGTAACGTTATGTGTGGGTTAGTGTAGACTGCGTAAACGAAGTGTATAAAATGCTGATAGGGAAAGCCCTGAGGCGAGTGTGCCTTGATAAAAGGTTATTCTGAAGGACAGGGAGAAGGTAAGAACATGCAGGTACATGTGTGTATTGAGTTGGGTGTCTTTGGTGCAGGGAGGACCCCCCGCATCCCACCATTCTATCTGCTGAGAGCGCGCACCCACACACACTTGCACCGTTTCTGACCACGTGCTCACTCAATTGGCTTTATTCGGTTAGAGTGTAGCTATTAAACATAATCAGGGGCATCGTTTTTAATCCATTAGTTCTTAATCGATACCCACGTCGAAGTGATGAGTGCATTATAAAATATAAATCCTTAACATAATACAATAACAATAAATAGAGTAAGAAATGCTTTTAAAATAGCGTAGATGCTCTAACTTCAGGACAAGAGGGGTAAATTACTAACCTGTCCACATAAGCTGTAAAAATTAATCTGTCATATTTTTCTTTAAGTAATTATTTATTGGCCCACCACCATCACCCTTTCTTCAGAGAACCGATGAGATGTCAATGATGCACAGACACGCACACATACCAAAGCAAGGCTAGCACACTTCAGTCTATATAAATGCACACCACAAAACCTACATACATTCACCTAGTTTCACCAGCGTGGTCAATGTCATGGCGGATATGACCCCACCCAAAAACACTGAATCCATCGCAAGGCAGTAACATTGTACACGCTCTTAACCAGAGCCACTTACAGAAGTGCTTCCTCAGTAAACACGGGCAGTTGAAGAGATGCCAATCTACGTTCTGCATGTTTTTGAAAAGTAGACAAACTGGAAAACCTACAGAAACTTATGCTGATGCAGTGAAAACATGCCAGCCTCCTTGGTTATGGTGTCAACAAATCTGTCTACTGCATCTGTAGTAAATGTACAACTAATGCTAACAAGAATTTCTGCATATTTTCATAAACTAAGATTAATAACTTTTTGAAACCCATGCTCAATTTTTATGCATTCAGTTAGTTATTTGTACCATATTATCCTAGATTAGGGGTTGCCATAGAATGGAGGTGTCCGGTTGGGAACTGTGTAATCAGTTGTGTTTTTACAGTGTAGGAGTTAAGCTAGATAACCTTGTAAACCTACACTTAAGTTAGTGATCTGCAGCTACATAATAAAAACACTGCTAAAAGCATATGCATCTGGATCATTTTGATGTTTCTACACCCAGTAGTTACGTAGTTTTGTATAGACTGCATTACTGGTTTTTACCAGTCTATTTTCTTTACTGGAGTGCATTCCAAATCAGGCCATTAGGAATGACCTTTCACAGACCACATGTGACTACATGCGTAATGCATAACCTTAATTACTTTTTTTATACTAAAGAACTTTCATCTCTCATGTACTAAAACATTTGAAAAGATCATAAATTAAAGGTCATAATGGCACACACAGATGCATTAGTGTGATACTTGGGGGAACACGTGCAACAATTTCACAATTAAAAATAGTACATGTGCCACAATTTGCTATCTGGCATTTTGTAATAAATGTGTGGAAAAAAACTTGTTATTCGAGTCATTTGGTTAATGGAGAAGTGTGTGTGTGTAGGGGGGTGCAATTCATGGGAATCCAGTAGTGTTGCTATGAGGCTCTTAGAGGGCTCTGACGTTAATACTGCTTGTATTGACTTGACTCAGCTTTGTGTTGGCCTAGGATAGGGTTGTTAAAACTAACACATTTACTCCAGAAGCACTGCACTGACTCGCCTTGCACAGATACACAGGTTGACCAAAAATATATAATAATGAGCCAGCAAACTGCAGCATACTCACTAACTGAACAGCAGGGGTTTTGCCAGCATGAATTAGCCTGGACCAGCATGGAATTTATGCTGATATGGGTGGTTTCTAGGGAGCAGACATGTTTAGTTCATGCAGTAGAACGGGGGTGTATAGTGGTGGCCTTAAGGCAGGAAATGAGCTAGTGTGTAAATATGGTGACCAGCCTGCTGCAGGTGGTTTGTTTTTTTTTCTCTTTCTTTTTTTCCCTTATTCTCTCTGACCTTGAAGGACAAAGTTTTAAATTTAAGGCCAGTACTCAGCCATTCAGGCCAGTGGTCTTAACAGACTGAGACCAAAGATGGAATTTAGTTTTGGAGTAAGGGTCAATATTAACCCTATTTGGACTAGCATAGTATATTTGCAGAACAAATCGATATTCAGTGCTTGCTTTAAGAGAGTAAACTGGCACGGTTTATTTGACCTTTTTGACCGTTCCAGAGTTTGGAGTTTAGAGACGCGGTCACCCACTGTTAACTTATAAGTGTCAGTGGGAGGTTGTCTGCATGTTTGTATGCGGAAATCGGTGTGAATGCCTTGGCACACTTGAATTAAAACTGATTATTTCCTGTTACAGTGGATCATGTGAGTCAGAGTCCTTCCACAACACGTGCTTGTCATTTGATATGAGAAAGGACATGAGCTAAACATGAATGTCCCTGTGTACTTTTATAGCTTAGAGAATTATACAATGATGTATTTTATGTAATACTGACACTGTTTAGGTCTACATACAATGTTACCTTTTGTGTGTTCTAGGTGTGGGCTTTGCAACGCGTCAAGTTGGCAGCATGACAAAACCCACAACCATCATTTCCGTTGAAGGTGATGAAATCACGTTAAAAACTGTCAGCACCTTTAAGACTACAGAAATCAAATTTAAGCTGGCACAGGAGTTTGACGAGACCACTGCAGATGACCGCAAAGTAAAGGTATGTCCAAATGTGCATGTTATAAACAAGCTATCCTATGTCTGTGTTACACTTAACAACTGCTGAAAAGGTACTTTAAACATTGTTGGAAAAAAGCTACTTCAAACATTGTTGCTGCTCTGTCATCCTAAAGGAAAGCTTGAAATATTAGGCCATGGGATTTGGGTTGTGTCTATTTAATTTTGAGCAGCATTTATTATCAGCAACATTATTGTGTTGACTTGTCCATAGCAACATTTAGACTAATTTGAACACAAAGAATTGGTTTGGGCAACTGTGAATAAAAAGCCTATTTTACACTCAAACCATATATAATAACTGAGCTGTTTTAACCAGATATGGTGTGGCTTGGTGATGATGAAGCATGCCAACTGCACACACCATTTTCTGGTAGCACCCTTTCACATGAACGACATAGAACATGAGACGTGTCACAAACCGGTTCAAAATAATTGTTTATCAGGCATGTTGGGACTTTGCCTAATGGCTCATTTTTTAAGTGATTCACTTACAAGGTGCTCAAATGGCACAGCGCCATTCTATTACACTATCCCACCACTGCTGAGCTCTAGGTTTGAATTCCAGCTGTGCTGTTGGCTGGTCGGTGTCTACACCGACATGATTGGCTATGTCTAAACCAGTGGTGGCTAAAGCTCTGTGATTGGATTGACGCCCTGTTTACTGAATTACTGCCTTGCACTTAGTGTTTTCTGATAAAACTGGACCCACTACAGCATTAATCAGGATTAAACAGTTTATTTAAATGAAATGCCTCACTTACCAGACCACAAAGCACTATAATTCATAGGAAATTAAAATGTACATTTTATTAGTTTTACATGGCGATGATGCATTATCTGCATGGACCATGTACTGTGTCTGAAGGAATTAAAATTAGACACAGCCAGAAAGCGGTGCTTGTTTGCATTGTAACACAGCAGATTGGAGTGCATCACTTCTCCATCTGTAAGCTTCAGCCTACTTGCTGTGGACTGTATTTGTATTATCCAGTGCAGTGTTATTATTCTAGATGTTTTTCTGTAATATTAATCTGTAATGTTACTGTGCAGATATATACTTAATAAAGTCAGTTTTAACTTCACATGATGCTAAACTACTAGGTAAAACACAGGTAAATGTACATGTAAAATTTGGCTTGTTTAAGTGCATTCAGTAGCATACCTTTACAAAATTCAATGTTGTCTACATAATTATTTCTATATTTCTGTATTTTTATTTACGCATTTTTTCAAATTTTCCCTTCCGATCTAGTCATGTCAAGTTACTTGATTGTATTTCACCTGTTGCAGACCTCCTGACCAAGGAGGGCCATAACTAACACGCACCCCCTTTGGCACACACTCGGTAGTTGATTGCTTCTTTTCTTCTGCTCGAGGCAGATTCATCGGGATCTGTATTGTGCACGTAGTCACATGCCAATTTCTGTTATACCATCTCTGTGCAGGTGCCATCAATCAGCCAGCAGAGGCTTTATTTGTAGGAGTTGTGAAAAATCCCTTTGGCTCCCCCCTCCACCGGACAAGCCAATTATTGTCCGTATTAGTGCCCGGCTGGCTGATAGCAGTGCTGAGACTTAAACTTGTAGGTTTGAAATGTCAGCACTGGTTTTTACTGTTGTGCCACCAAAGTGCCCTCTTTACAGTATTATAAAAAAAATTCTCCCCAACCCCCATCTTCTTTCCGTTTTAGTCTCTAGTAACACTTGACGGGGGTAAGCTGGTTCATGTTCAGAAATGGGATGGCAAAGAAACAACACTGGTCAGAGAAATTGATGGCAACAATCTCACACTGGTAAGTATCGCTTGTGTTTAAGACTTGGTTCAGGACCCTGGGCATAAAGGGGGGGGGGGGGGGGTTCTTAATTGTTTGCTAATTCAAATCATTTTGCATTCTCTTTGATAGACACTAACTCTGGGCGAGGTGGAGTCCAAACGATACTATGTGAAAGCAGAGTGAAGTTCTTCCTGCTATCCTGATTATGTTGCTGCTGAAAAAGCCATCTTGTGGTTAATGCTTAACGGTCCATGTTTCTTTGTACCATATCCAAATAAAGTAAAAATCAGCTTTACACCCCCAAAACAAGTTATTGTACATCTCGTTCTTTTCTAAAAGCAATGTTCTTTGGTCCATGTGAATGCAACATGTGTCTATTGTGTCATGTAGATTCCTAACCTTAAAAAGTGGGCCACAAAAGTCATGTGGTGTGCCTATACTCAGCCTATTTATACCAGTCAGTGTTTCCAGCAACGTTTCCAAAGCTGTGAGTATACCAAAATGCTGCATCTTTGTTGGGACTGTCCTGTATATCTAATTTAAGCATGTTCTCATAGCCATGTCATGTGTGTTCTAATTTAAGCTTGTGACTGACTGTCCTGTGTCTTAGTGGGTAAGGGGGTCATGGAGGAATAACCTTTTTCACTGTTCACCTCTAGAATCTGACCTCTCTGCACTGACATTCATACGTTAGTTACACTCTTCAAAAATGACATTTATTCTTAGCTTTTAGAAAACTGAATACAACGACTAATAAAACAAACTTAACAGACAGAAATACAAAGTCCATAAGCCAGTGTTCACAATATTCACTTGTGTGTTTTGTGTTTCTTGTGCTTTTTCTTTTTGGAATGTGAATGGGAGTGTCTTGCTTTTTTAGCATCTTCGCTGTCGGAAGATAATCTCTCCCTCTTTCGTGTTTTCTTTTTCTTCTCCTTTTTGGCCTTCTTGTCCTAAAGGAACATAAGAAACCAAATTGAAGTTGAAATCGAATAGTGTAGAAAAATAAATGTCAGATGCAACAAAAGACAACTGTGCAGTGTAAATCTGTGAGCTGTTAGAGGTAATACAAAGGGGTGTGTTCCAACCTTCTTTTGTTTCTGAGGCTCTGATTGGACTGTCTCAGAGGTTTGTTGTTCCTCCTCTTCTGGCACTAAACTGTACTGAAGCCCTGGCTGTGAGAAACAGTCCTTGGCAAAGTGACCTAAGAGCAAACAGACCATTTGTGACCAGGTGTCATGACATAAAACAATTTATATTTAGGTTAAACCAGAAATACAATTGAGGGCGTACAGGTTTTCTGCAGTTTTCCCCACCAACACAGACTTTCCTAGTGTCATACAGCAATATTCATCATTGATTTAAGACAATTTAAATAGAAAATCCTAAAGAAAAGGCAACACCTGCTATCTAACTACATGAATTTGTTAGCAACTTACATTTGTTTTAACCCTAGTGTAGTTTCAACATTCTGTATACCTCCTTTGTCCTAATGACCCATCTTCACTTAATCCCTAAAATAAAGCAGCTTTGAATTTTTGACCCTAAATCTATTTTGTATGAAGAAACAAACTGCCATTCACCACAACCTTGAATATCTTTGGTTAATAAATTTAAGTTTATAATAAAGATTGTTTAGAGGTTAAACAGTGGTTTTAAATGAACTTAAGCAAACACAAGGTTAAGCATGGGGTTTTAATGCCCTTTTTAATTTTTTGAGAAGCGTTTGTTTCTCAAATCGATAGTGAGGTCACAATAATTGTAAACATCATGAATCCCTATAGTGGCTACATATTTAATAATAAGTTCAGTTTACTTCCATGGCTTTGCCAGTGAACAGATATAAATCCAGTTGCAATGTGAGCGGATTGTTCCTAAGTTAAAAGGTTTCCAAATCTTCACCATGAAACAACTAAGACCACATGTTGCAGACGTAAGTTGAATTAATTCCAAGATCCGAAAGCCAAAAAAAAAAAAAACATGCTGTCCATTTTTATCTTACATAACACTGTTTGATGATGTCGGTTATCATCATTAGCAGAAAAATTCATGGCAGGGCTGCAATTCAGAAATCTGAATGAAACACCAGGACCACTGGTCTGATAAATTCTTTCAGATGAAGAAATTGTGGTAAAAGGTTACTCATGTTTGGAGGCTAAAGGATGTTCATACAGAATGTGCATGGTTCACAGGACCAGGTGCATTGTATGTACTGTATGTATCAGAATGATAATGTCATCATACGTACTGCTAAAACTATTCAACAGTAGTTTTACACACCTGCAGTTTAGTGTCTTTCCTGATATCTCCAATCACCAGATTAAAAGTTAATTGATTTCTTAAGTTTCAAAGTTTTAAAGCACAAACTGCAAAGTAGATCTCAAACTCCTTTTTCCCTCAAATAACTTAAAATTTTTTCTTGGAGAATGCAACTCGGGGTTAGCCAGACATTGTTGTTCAACTTTTGTCTGACCTCACCAGTGCTTTTTTAAATAAATATGCACAAATTTCCAGACACCTGTATTAATGCCCATGGTTCTGAAATAGGGTGTCAACCAAGTTTATATTCAGGTTTCCACATACCTTTGGCCTTTAAGTGTCCAGTTTTATTCACCCTGAAAGCAATGTTTTATAAATGAAACATTGCTCTCTGTTTTTTTTTTTTACATATTTAACTATTACAATGTACTATTTAACAATTTGCCACAAACATAATTTTTTATCTTGACTGTATTGTAGGTCCTGTTTAACTGGCAGTCAGGGTTAAATGTGTAATGTTAGCCACTAGCCACCAATTCCCTTATGTTTCATGTCCAGTTACCAATTGTTATTGCAGCTAACCTGATGCAATATTTTTTGGCTTTCATGTGCAACAGTGGACTAAATAATTTCTGTTAAGTTTCAGTGTGCTAATAGTACCCCACCCCTGTGACAACAGAAATATCATGAACACTTGGCCTGTGCTTGTAAAAATTGGAAATACTTACGAAAAGACTAAGGAAATACTGTTATTTATCCATCACACTGTTAACTTCCCTGATGAGCAGATAGGCCTAAGTGTCAAAATCCTTTGGCTCTTGTGTTTGATGTTGAAAATGGCAAAATAACCTTACATTTAACCTGTATATAAGCAATACAACCAATAAAATCAATGCAACAATTCTGCACACAGTTCATTTTCTGGCTGTGTCTCAAACCACATCCTCTGTGATGAAAATTGTGTGTAATGATATGGTAAATTGCATTTTGTTTCCCTGGAATTACTGGGGGAAATTTAGTAACATACCCTGGATAGTATGCCAATCCATCACAGGGCCTTGGCCATCCCTTCCTCAGACGTAGCCAATCGGGGATTCAAGAACCATGGATCCCAGCCACAGTGGGCTCCGGTAATTTACCACTGCACCAGTCAAGCACTGCAATATGTAAATGTGTGCCTTAACTGCCAGGGCTTCCTTAAGGTCTGTTTTAAAAGGGGTAGTAAATAGTCAATTAGTCAATAGACAATTATTAAATAAGTCTGACTTACATTAAGACACTGCAGTGACAAACACCTCACAAAATACCTAATGTTTCTCCAGACAAGTAATATTTTTTTTCCTCACTTCACAAACACTTTCATATATTTAGTGGGTTTGGGAGTCCTTACCTGTACACCCACACTTTTTGCAGGTAGTGTTAAGCACAGCCTCTAATGTGATTTTCTGATTTGTGTGATCCCGGAAATGCCTTCGTCTGCGAGCATCTTGCCTGTATGCATACACACACAAATACACACAATGATTTAATGTTAAAGGTATAAACAAATGAATAAAACTGTACATACAAGTGAATACTAATTTATAAATATTTCTCACATGTACATAGTATAACGTAGGACTACTTACTCAGCCATCACATTGTTGGGATCTAGGTCTCGCCCTGTCCCTTGATTGACAGACTTCATGGAAAAAGCAAGTTTGACTTTATCATCAGTAATCTGGCACAAAAGAGAAACAGTAAGAGGCACTGTTAAAAGTATGAACTGTTAGTCACTTGTAATGAATCTTTACTTATCGGACATTAAGTCCACACTAGCACAGATATAAAAAATAAAAAAACCACATTGGAGTCAGTGCGCTTTTCAAAAGTTTATCTTTTTTCAGTGAAATCCAAAAAAATTATTAAAAAAATGTCATGCTGGGCATTCACAGATGCCTGCTGCATTGTGTTCTTTACATGTTTACATGCTATGGTTGAGTGAAGTGGGTCGAATCCCAAAAAAAGTTTCCTCCCCCATCTTCAGTGCATTACATAAGGAACAACACTAGGTAGTAGTGCACTATGTAACCAATTTGATGCCAATTAGAATTTGCTAACAAGCTGCAAAACAGTTTGTTTTCATAATTCATAAATATTTATTTTGGTCAATGTTCAAACTGAACAAGATTTTATGCTAATTATTTAAAGGACTTAGATGATCTTAGAGGAATTTTTACATGTCCAAACTAAAATGCTAAATCAGTGTTTTTAGATGTATTCTTTTTTTGTGAAGCAGACTTTAAAACACAGCTTTCTGAGTTGTTGTAAGAGAAAACCTTGTTTTCAAATTAACCCCATGTTATTATGGAATAAGCCCAAGTTCATTTAAAGGGTGCAATACATTGTGCCACCAAAACATTTCCTTAAAACTGTAAATTGGAAGTTTGCACTTAGTGATGTACCTCTCTGCCAATGACTTTAATCCAAACCTTCTCCCCAACATCAACCATTTCAGCGGGCTTATCAACCCGAGAGGCAGACATGTCATTCTTATGAACTAGACCTGTGAAAACACGTTAGTCACTTACAACCATAGAGAAGCATTTGAAATTTGATAAACAGTTTAGAAATGTCATCAGCTCACCATGTTTCCTGTATCCTGGGATCTTAACAAAAGCTCCATATTCAGTTACAGAAGCCACCTATAAAAGAGAAACAGAAAAGGTAAAAGCACCAGTGTGTAGTAAATGAGCTCATTGTCTTGTTCAGATGCTGTTAGTACTGACCTCTCCTTGTAGAATGCTGTATAGCTCTGGTAGTCCATCCAGGCCAGCTGGCTCTCTACTCCGATCATTAGCCATGGCAATTCTTAACAGAAACAACTACTATTTACTACTAATATGTCGTTAATGGAGTATAAAACATTTAATCTGTTAGATTAAACCAAAACCCACCTTATGCCATGTTTATTTGCTATAATTAACATGCTCATACAATGTTCTACCTACAATCTTTTATCCTCCCCCCCCCTCCCCCCATAATGTTATTTCTAATCTCCCTATTGCAACTTCCTCCACTGCTTGAACCACCCTCATCCTGACTGAGGAGAGCCACAGACTAGCATGTGCCTACTCCGATACGTGTGCAGGCGATGACCGCTTCTTTTCACCGTCCAGAGGTTACCTGTATATACTGCAAAAATTCATGTTGAACTTGATTAAACAAAATATTACTACCATTCCCAAAAAAGTGCATGGCAATACCTTTTTTATAACAATTGTGCATGTCAAGGTCAGGAATAAATTGAATGTTGGGCTGATGGTAGTTACTCATAGTACATGTGTACATAGTACATCCTGCTTTCTCTAGGTATGTTCTACAACATTATATTTAAATGTAAATGTATTTGTTTTCAAAAAAATTAAAAAATATCATTTATCGGGGCCACTCAGGTGGCGCAGCGGTAAAACACGCTAGCACACCAGAGCTGACATTTCAAACTCGTCGGTTTGAAACTCAGCTCTGCCATCCGGCAGGCTGGGCGGCTACATGAACAACGATTGGCTGTTGTTCATACAAAGTGGGAAGCCGGTTAGGGACCTCATAACTGATGCAATTACGACCTCTGCTGGCTGGTTGATGGCATCTGCACAGAGTCAAAGAATAATGCATTGATCAGGGTAAGGCTCTCCATACACAAAGCTGATCCGCATACGAACTCGCCTCGTGCAGGTGAAAAGATGCAGTTGGTATTGCACACGTGTCGGACGGGGCGTGTGACAGTCTCGCTCTCCTCAATCAGAAGTGGATATCAGCAGCAGTAGAGAGAAAGCATAATGCAATCAGGTAATTGGATACGACTAGATTGGAAGGAAAATTAGAAAAAATGCAAATATATACAGCCGAAAGTTACGAACAGTTCACCATACGAACATTTCGGGTTACGAATGATCTTTTTCAACTTAACGTACAAATATATTTCAAATTACGAACCGAAATTCGCGAAACATGTGACGTCACGAACAAGTCGACTCAGATCGTCTCTCTCTCTCTCTCCCTATTATATATATATATATATATATATATATATATATATATATATATATATATATATATATATATATATACTGTGTATATATATATATATATATATATATATATATATATATATATATACAGGGGTTGGACAAAATAACTGAAACACCTGGTTTTAGACCACAATAATTTATTAGTATGGTGTAGGGCCTCCTTTTGCGGCCAATACAGCGTCAATTCGTCTTGGAAATGACATATACAAGTCCTGCACAGTGGTCAGAGGGATTTTAAGCCATTCTTCTTGCAGGATAGTGGCCAGGTCACTACGTGATGCTGGTGAAGGAAAACGTTTCCTGACTCGCTTCTCCAAAACACCCCAAAGTGGCTCAATAATATTTAGATCTGGTGACTGTGCAGGCCATGGGAGATGTTCAACTTCACTTTCATGTTCATCAAACCAATCTTTCACCAGTCTTGCTGTGTGTATTGGTGCATTGTCATCCTGATACACGGCACCGCCATTGGATGCACATGGTCCTCCAGAATGGTTCGGTAGTCCTTGGCAGTGACGCGCCCATCTAGCACAAGTATTGGGCCAAGGGAATGCCATGATATGGCAGCCCAAACCATCACTGATCCACCCCCATGCTTCACTCTGGGCATGCAACAGTCTGGGTGGTACGCTTCTTTGGGGCTTCTCCACACCGTAACTCTCCCGGATGTGGGGAAAACAGTAAAGGTGGACTCATCAGAGAACAATACATGTTTCACATTGTCCACAGCCCAAGATTTGCGCTCCTTGCACCATTGAAACCGACGTTTGGCATTGGCACGAGTGACCAAAGGTTTGGCTATAGCAGCCCGGCCGTGTATATTGACCCTGTGGAGCTCCCGACGGACAGTTCTGGTGGAAACAGGAGAGTCGAGGTGCACATTTAATTCTGCCGTGATTTGGGCAGCCGTGGTTTATGTTTTTTGGATACAATCCGGGTTAGCACCCGAACATCCCTTTCAGACAGCTTCCTCTTGCGTCCACAGTTAATCCTGTTGGATGTGTTTTGTCCTTCTTGGTGGTATGCTGACATTACCCTGGATACCGTGGCTCTTGATACATCACAAAGACTTGCTGTCTTGGTCACAGATTCGCCAGCAAGACGTGCACCAACAATTTGCCCTCTTTTGAACTCTGGTATGTCACCCATAATGTTGTGTGCATTGCAATATTTTGAGCAAAACTGTGCTCTTACCCTGCTAATTGAACCTTCACACTCTGCTCTTACTGGTGCAATGTGCAATTAATGAAGATTGGCCACCAGACTGGTCCAATTTAGCCATGAAACCTCCCACACTAAAATGACAGGTGTTTCAGTTATTTTGTCCAACCCCTGTATATATATATATATATATATATATATATACACACAGTATATACACACACACACACACATATATATAGTACACATATATATATATATATATATACACACACACACACATATATACACATATATATACATACATATACAGTGTATATATATATATATATATATATATATATATATATATATATATATACACACATATATATATATATACATATATATACACACACACATATACAGTATATACATATATACACATATACAGTGTATCACAAAAGTGAGTACACCCCTCACATTTCTGCAGATATTTAAGTATATCTTTTCATGGGACAACACTGACAAAATGACACTTTGACACAATGAAAAGTAGTCTGTGTGCAACTTATATAACAGTGTAAATTTATTCTTCCCTCAAAATAACTCAATATACAGCCATTAATGTCTAAACCACCGGTAACAAAAGTGAGTACACCCCTTAGTGAAAGTTCCTGAAGTGTCAATATTTTGTGTGGCCACCATTATTTCCCAGAACTGCCTTAACTCTCCTGGGCATGGAGTTTACCAGAGCTTCACAGGTTGCCACTGGAATGCTTTTCCACTCCTCCATGACGACATCACGGAGCTGGCGGATATTCGAGACTTTGCGCTCCTCCACCTTCCGCTTGAGGATGCCCCAAAGATGTTCTATTGGGTTTAGGTCTGGAGACATGCTTGGCCAGTCCATCACCTTTACCCTCAGCCTCTTCAATAAAGCAGTGGTCGTCTTAGAGGTGTGTTTGGGGTCATTATCATGCTGGAACACTGCCCTGCGACCCAGTTTCCGGAGGGAGGGGATCATGCTCTGCTTCAGTATTTCACAGTACATATTGGAGTTCATGTGTCCCTCAATGAAATGTAACTCCCCAACACCTGCTGCACTCATGCAGCCCCAGTCCATGGCATTTCCACCACCATGCTTGACTGTAGGCATGACACACTTATCTTTGTACTCCTCACCTGATTGCCGCCACACATGCTTGAGACCATCTGAACCAAACAAATTAATCTTGGTCTAATCAGACCATAGGACATGGTTCCAGTAATCCATGTACTTTGTTGACATGTCTTCAGCAAACTGCTTGTGGGCTTTCTTGTGTAGAGACTTCAGAAGAGGCTTCCTTCTGGGGTGACAGCCATGCAGACCAATTTGATGTAGTGTGCGGCGTATGGTCTGAGCACTGACAGGCTGACCCCCCACCTTTTCAATCTCTGCAGCAATGTTGACAGCACTCCTGCGCCTATCTTTCGAAGACAGCAGTTGGATGTGACACTGAGCACGTGCACTCAGCTTCTTTGGACGACCAACGCGAGGTCTGTTCTGAGTGGACCTTGCTCTTTTAAAACGCTGGATGATCTTGGCCACTGTGCTGAAGCTCAGTTTCAGGGTGTTGGCAATCTTCTTGTAGCCTTGGCCATCTTCATGTAGCGCAACAATTCGTCTTTTAAGATCCTCAGAGAGTTCTTTGCCATGAGGTGCCATGTTGGAACTTTCAGTGACCAGTATGAGAGAGTGTGAGAGCTGTACTACTAAATTGAACACACCTGCTCCCTATGCACACCTGAGACCTAGTAACACTAACGAGTCACATGACATTTTGGAGGGAAAATGACAAGCAGTGCTCAATTTGGACATTTAGGGGTGTAGTCTCTTAGGGGTGTACTCACTTTTGTTGCTGGTGGTTTAGACATTAATGGCTGTATATTGAGTTATTTTGAGGGAAGAATAAATTTACACTGTTATATAAGCTGCACACAGACTACTTTTCATTGTGTCAAAGTGTCATTTTGTCAGTGTTGTCCCATGAAAAGATATACTTAAATGTGAGGGGTGTACTCACTTTTGTGATACACTGTACATACATACATACATACATACACATATATATATATATATATATATATACTGAGCGAACATTCGCAGTGGACGGTGTTTTTCCGGTGTTTTCAATATTATAATGTCCCCAAATAAGGTGCAGAGAGCGCAGAGCTGAGAAACATTACATTTGTTATAATTACTCCTGCCAGTAGCTGTCACTGTGTATCAGACAGAGGGGGCAGTGAGTGAGAGAGAAGAAGGAAACCACTGTGTAAAATATTCTTTCTTTCGTGCAATTACACCTACAAAATACAACACTATTGAAATAAAGAAGGAGACAATAGAGAGATATGAGAGTTATTGTTTCTGGTAGATACATTTTATAAAAAAAGAAGGAAATGTATTATGGTGTATGAAATGTGATGTATGTGTTTTATGTACAGTAGTACTGTGTATTTTTGTTTATTATTGTTTATTACAGGAATGTCTATTCTATTATTAAGATTTAAGGGAAAATATTCTTGTATTTATAACAAAAAAGAGCATTTAAGACATTAGAAAGGTTAGGTAAGGGGGTGGTTTGGGAGGTCTGGCACAGATTAATTCTATTGACATTATTTCTTATGGAAAAAAAATAGGTTTAACTAACGAACATTTTGACATAAGAACAGCCCTTTGGAACCGATTAAGTTCGTAAGTCAAGGGTCTACTGTATGTTCTCATACAGTAGGACTTTTATTTTGAAATAATACACGTGTAGTAAGTTGTAAAACAAGTTGTACATGTCATTAAACAACTGAAACTTTATAATATTGATTTATACATTTATTCATTTAGATTTTCTCATAAATTGTGACAGTACCTATACTGCAGAACTGTTTTATGTAACTTTACTACTACACTCTTTAATGCATTTTCCGCTTCGCTCACTTTTTAGACGCTCCCTTAGTCCTTCAACGCACATGAACCTTGCATTAAAAATCGCTAACTATGAATGAACTGAGGAGCTTTTTCAAATAAATGTAAAAGCTTAGTTTTCCTTATTTAACACAAAGTGAGTTCATGCAATTCTATGTTTATTGGCTGAGCTCGAGAAGAAACTCGAATGTTAGAAGAGTGTCCGAAATAAAATGAACTTTCCAGTTGCGTCACTTTCATGAAAGCTGCAGAACAGAACCGCAAACAGGACTGTGTTAGAAAGTGCACACGTCTACACAATCATGTCATTACAGGAGCGTTTCCACCTACCAGCTTTTTTCACTCTGTGTTTCTCGATCTGAGCTGTGATGGTCCAGGATTTTCCCTTTTAGTTGCAAAAAGAACAGCGTGCTTTTAAATAGCTCACTTTCTAACGTTACTAAACACAGACCGCTACAAATTATTCACACTTCAATTTACACTCCAGCACAACACTGGTGATCGAAATGATTTACAAACAATTAACTGCAGTACAGACATGTTTGCATCCTAACGATTGTATTCCGGTTCAAGAGCTCATGCGTAAGGAAAGCAGCCAATAAGACTCCACACAAGACTCACGACCCAATGAAAGGCTTCGGTTCGAGCGGAAGTGTTACAGTTCAGCGGTGAAGAGAGTTTTAATGGTGGATGGCGGACCGCTCTGTTACTACACTTTGATATCACGAGTGAAACTGTAATCAGTCAATACTATTCTAGTCTTTATTCTTTCTGTCTGCTAAACCGAAGTTCCTTAAACAATGATTGAAGCGGTGAAGCGGGCGGCGGACATGGCGATCGTCCCTGCTGCTGTGAAGAGACCGAGAACTGAACTGGTGGCCGCGGCTCAGTCTCAGCAGCTCTCCACCACGGTACTAACTCCATTCATTCATCTGCTTCACAATGTGCACATGAATTAATGCTCGAATTATAAAGCAATAAGCCACGAGAGGCCGTACGTTACTGTGATTTTAGCACGGGGATGACGTTTTTGGCACGACGCGAAGCGGAGTGCCTAAAACTTCTTTCCCCGTGCTAAAATCATAACAGTAATGCACGGTCTCGAGTGGCTTATTGCTTTTATAAAACGGCGGTCAACATAAAATATAATAAATACAACAATGTTTAATTCATAAATGTATTTATTGTGTATAAACTTACAATAAAGCATTCTTCCGCGACGCAAAATAGTTCGTTTAACAGTGTTGCTAGGCAACATGAGGGCGAAAATAACATTAACTTTCTCTATTCAGTGGCGTATTAATATGGAATGATGTGAGGTGGTCCTAGGTGTGCGTTTATCGGGGATTTTACAACGGCTTCGAACGCGGCTCAGCCAATCAGATTTTAGGACCGGAACTATCCGTTTTATAAAGCTGCTTTTATATGAGGGGGTCGCTAACAAACTACACTAGCTTAAAATGGTTCAGCCTGTAAACTGTTTTTGTATTTAATCATCATAGTTTATTTACCCAATTGATCTATTAAACACAGCACACAATCAAAATCAAAAGTTCATTTAAAAGTAACTAACATAGAAAAAAAATGCTTATACAACACATTACCTTGCCAGTTTTGTTGATAGTCAGCAGCTGTGCAGGGAAGTGATAATTGCGACTGTTTTACTTTGACTTTACCCGGATAAACACACGCGAAATCTTTGTCAGGTCAATCACTATGATAGGAAATGTGCATTTAAAATACGCTATATTGCCGAACGTACTTAGACACCTGACCATGAGCTTGCCTCATATCCCATTTCATAAACAAATGCTATTAGAGTGACCTAAATAAGATTTGCAGCCATAACAACAGCCACTCATCTGAGAAGTATGCCTGTGGGAATTTGTGCCCGTTCAGTCAAATGAGCATTTGTATGGCATCAATTGATGTTCCAGTTCATTTCAAAGCTGCTCAGTGGGACTGCGGGGTCTGTGCTGGAGTTTCTTTAAACCAAGCTTTTCTTTATGTCTTCATAGACATTGCTGTGTGCACAAGGGCACAGTCATGCTGGAACAAGAAAGGGCCTTCCCTAATCTGTGCTGCAAAGTTGTAATTGATTTATTACACCTGTTTGTTAATTGTTGTGGCTGAAGCACAATAATTAGAAAATTAGAAGTGGTTCCCCAATACTTTATATAGTAACCAGTTATTGTCTATCCTGAATGGATCTAGAGGCTTTGGCGTGTAGGCCCAGAATATTTTCAGAAAGCCCACAAAAAATGTATTAACTCTTTTTTTTTTTTTTATGCATGTGTTACAAACATTTACATTTTCAGCATTTAGCAGACGGCTTTATCCAAAGCAACTTGCATTACAGTTACAGTTGAGCAATTGAGGGTTAAGGGCCTTGCTCAAGGGCTCAACAGCAGCAACCTGGCAGTGGTGGGGCTTGAACAAGCGACCTTCTGATTACTAGTCTAGTACCTTAACCACTAGACTACAGCTTGCCTTTGCCATTGAAAAAATACATATCCCTTACAGATGTAATGAAACTTTTACTTTAGTTTCAGTGATGACATTGATATGTTGTATGATGTGTTGAATTATCTTTAAGTGTGTATTTTGTGTTGTGGCAGGGTCCTCCTCGTAGCTCCAGTTTGCAGGCTCCCATCATGTTGCTGTCTGGTCATGAGGGTGAAGTCTATTGCTGCAAATTTCACCCAAATGGAACCATGCTTGCTTCTGCAGGATTCGACCGTCTCATCTGTACGAAATTCCACTAATTACATTTGTAAAATCCATTGTTTTATTTTACATTAAGTGAAATTGTGAGTCTGCTTTAGCTAGAGTACCTATATTATTATTTATTACTGTCCTGATGTTCAAGGAGCTGGACATTTCTTAATTGCTGCTGTTTTTCTGTGCAGTGTTATGGAATGTGTATGGAGAATGTGAGAATTTTGCCACACTGAAGGGCCACAGTGGAGCTGTGATGGAGCTTCATTACAATATAGATGGCAGGTTTGAATGCTTAAGACTGTCTTTAATTCATTATTCTAAAGTATACACTACACTATATTTACATTGATTAGGTAATTTATGCTTACATTACATTATGTACATTTTATCCAAAGAACATGATGCAGGACAATGTCCAAGCAGTTTTGACCAAGACTCATTCCTTGTGTTTTAGTTTTTACTTAATGTATTAATTTTCTTTTTTTAAGAAGCATGATGACATATAACATAATTTTTCAGCAAAAAAATGTGTTTTGTTTTCCAGTTACCTTTTCTCAGCTAGTACAGATAAGACTGTATGTATGTGGGATAGTGAGACGGGTGAGCGTGTAAAGCGTCTGAAAGGCCACACATCCTTCGTGAACTCTTGCTTTCCTGCTCGCCGAGGCCCACAGCTGGTCTGTACTGGCAGTGATGATGGAACTGTTAAGGTAACACACAACTAATAAAGAAGGATTAGTAAAAAAAAAAAGTACTTTTTCTTAAGTTAGTGGTGTACACCAATAAAGTTCAATGAATTTTGTTTAAATGTTCTAAATATGAGTGGTTATACACAGCAATGTTTACATTTATTACAGAAATCTCTGTTGCACACCAAAACATACTACTTTAGTACAGGTGTGCTGAATTATGTTGGATTAAACTTATACATACAGCAACATGAACTATTAATTTGGTGACGTAGATTCTGTAATGTAATTTAACTTTGTGGCATGGTCTCCTTATACTTTAGTAACTATAATTACCCCTGGTGAAATCCTGGTGTCCTTATAAATAGGGCTAGTTCACTGCACCGTTTAAAAATGAAATAGAACAGCTGTCTTTTACCAAGGTCAGGGAGAAAACCCAATCTTCTACATTTTGCTGAGAGGAAATTTGTCTGGATTGTCAGATGTAATTTAAATAGCACAAAAAATGCCTACCAATTATTTGAAGTTGCTGAAACATGGGTGAGACTGTTCAGTCGAACACCAAGGGCTTAAAGGCTTCCATCAACAAATTAAACTTTTGACTTAATCTCTAATCCTTAATCCTGACCTCACAAATGATCTTCTGAGTGAATGGGCAAAAAATCTCACAGACACACTCCAAAATCTTGTAGAAAGTCTTTCTAAAAGAGTGAAAGCTGTTATAGCTGCAAAGGGGTGGAGTGGGGACAAACTCCACATTAATGTCTATGGATTTAGAATAGGTCATAAAATCTTCTGTAGATGTAACATGTAGGTGTCCCAATACTTTTGCCCATATATTGTAGGTTTATATGATGTAGGCTAGGACAATTCAAGGGGAGTGGATTGATTATGACAATACTTTACCTACAAGCTATTGGATTTGAGCAAGTCCCACAATGTCTGACCTAAAACACCAGCCATTTATTTTGTCTTAAACGTCTATGTAAAAAAGAGACTGTCACAGACGTTGATCATTAAAATGTGTAATCATTAAATTTTGTCCTAATGACTTGCAGAACCGATTTGAAAATAACAAAAATGTTCTTTTACAATAAAATATCACAAAATTATATTGCTATTGTAAAAACAATTTCAGTCCCACTAGTCATGAGAGTGTTTTTGTCTCACAGATTAGAGCAGGGTTTTTGAGTTGAAAAAATGGATTGCAGAGAAAAATAATAATAATTAAATAAACTTGTACGCGAATGCCCCCTCGTGGAGGCTTTATTTGTTACCTGGGTTGTGTAAAAAATTATGGACAAAATGTGGGTGGCTTAAAAAGTAAAAAAAAAAACTAAACTAGAGAATTATACAGTTTGGTACTGTATCTAACAGCCTGCATTTAAACCAATGAATTAAAAGCAAGTGTTCAACTACTTTTGGTTTTTTTTCCCAGTATATCGATTTCATATCCATTTCTTATAAATATGAACAAAACTCAAATATGTATGCATAAACAATGATGTGTTTTAAACAAATTCCTATTTTGTTAATGCACACACATTTATTAGTGAAGAACTAACAAAGTGAATGTGATTTCAGTTGTGGGATATCAGAAAAAAGGCATCTGTTCATACGTTTCAAAACACCTACCAAGTCCTAAGCGTGACCTTCAATGACACAAGTGATCAGATCATCTCAGGAGGCATTGATAATGACATCAAGGTAACATATAAATGGTGCACATAACACACAATCTAGGAGTGCAAACATGTTTGTAGTACATGGATGAGCATGTATGTTTCTTACTTTGTTTTTACTTTACATGTATTTTTGTCCAGGTGTGGGACCTGAGGCAGAATAAGCTGATTTACAGCATGCAGGGACACGACGACTCAGTGACAGGACTCAGCCTCAGTTCAGATGGATCTTACTTACTGTCCAACTCCATGGACAACAGTGGTGAGTGGATGCAGCAGTGCATGGGAGAGAACTGGCAGGATGTAAATGTTGTAGAAATGTCTAGTTCTTTTAATACACCTTTTAAGGTCATTTGTCCTTTGTGTGGTGTAGTGCGCGTTTGGGATATCCGACCATTTGCCCCGAAAGAGAGATGTGTGAAGATCTTCCAGGGAAATGTCCACAATTTTGAAAAGGTAACCTACCCACTCTCTCAAAGTTCCCCTGAATAGTAAATACTGAATATTATGTAAAATATTTTCTAAAGTAAAGTGTTTAGTGAAACTGCTTTAATACAGAAAAGCACAAGACACAAAAAAAACACAATAAAAACTTATCAAAAATAAGTACACAATTACTGGCACCCTTTGTTCAGTTTGAAATGACAACATCCAACTAACCTGTGATTATTTAGAAGTTAGACTCACTTGTCCCCACCTTGTCAGTGCTCACATGACTTTAATTAATTCTTTCATTGTTACACATGGAATAGTCAAGAACCTTTCAGGGTGTGGTGTAAAGAGGAAAATGAGAGAAAGTTATAAAAGGTGGTTTGAAATTTTGCTTTTCAAAGAACTTCATGCTAAGCTTGAGACATCTGAAGTGATTGTTTCAACTTGTACCATACTGCACACGCTTAACAAAACAAGGCTCTATGGGTGAGGCCATGGAGAACAAAACTGCTTAAGGAAAGACATAATAAAGAGCGACTTGACCTTGCCAAAACTTACATAGACAAACCATAATACTTCTGAAAAATGCTGTATGGACAGATGAAACCAAACTAGAGCACTGTGCCAATGCATACCAGTGTTATGTTTCTAGACCAGTGGTTCTCAAACTGTGGTACGCGTACCACTGGTGGTACGTGAAGCAGCATGAGGTGGTACGCCAGATAATCTCGGAAAAGTAATTACATGGACCGAAAAAATAAATCATTTAATAATTATAAATAAAAAATAATATGAAACAAAATGTGTAAATTACTAATAAAATCTGTTTCAAAGTTCTTATAATTCTGTTTTAATAAAATCAGTTTAATTAAAACAAGTTGTATTTAAACGAATGTGTTTTTAAAAATATTCGGGGCTACGCAGACACCGTACTTCATTAAGTCTATACTTCACGTTCGCAGTTTCCATCTCGAAATTTCCGAAACGTTATCAGTAAAGTTCTCAGTAAAGTTATCAGTAAAGTTATCAGTAGCTCTCTCGCTTTTGTCAGAGCAGATCTGTGGAGAATGAGCGAGCGACACGCACGCACACACACACACACACAGAGAGAGAGCTAGAGCTAGTAGTATAATGACAAATAATTCAGAAATAAACTATAAACTTGTTTAATTAGGTTAAATCTGATTATTTTATTGTGCTTATGTTTTAAAGCAGAATCAAACTCAGTCACATCTTTGTACAAGAAAGGATTTTTCTCAAACTTAATGAAATGCAACCACAGTCTGTCTCTTCCCTGTAGTTTTTTGCCTTTTGAAATTAATCTTTCTTATTTAAGTGATGTTTGAATTAGGCCTACATTTAATGCAAATTTGATGTTAATATCGGGGATGTCTTAGTTTACCTAGCAGCGCGAAGATTCACTTTTTGAATGGCTCTTTAAAAGGAACCAAGCCAAAATACCCGGCTCCTGTCAAGAAGCCATAATTCCCATCACTGCCTATATATATATATACAGTGTATCACGAAAGTGAGTACACCCCTCACATTTCTGCAAATATTTCATTATATCTTTTCATGGGACAACACTATAGACATGAAACTTGGATATAACTTAGAGTAGTCAGTGTACAGCTTGTATAGCAGTGTAGATTTACTGTCTTCTGAAAATAACTCAACACACAGCCATTAATGTCTAAATAGCTGGCAACATAAGTGAGTACACCCCACAGTGAACATGTCCAAATTGTGCCCAAATGTGTCGTTGTCCCTCCCTGGTGTCATGTGTCAAGGTCCCAGGTGTAAATGGGGAGCAGGGCTGTTAAATTTGGTGTTTTGGGTACAATTCTCTCATACGGGCCACTGGATATTCAACATGGCACCTCATGGCAAAGAACTCTCTGAGGATGTGAGAAATAGAATTGTTGCTCTCCACAAAGATGGCCTGGGCTATAAGAAGATTGCTAACACCCTGAAACTGAGCTACAGCATGGTGGCCAAGGTCATACAGCGGTTTTCCAGGACAGGTTCCACTCGGAACAGGCTTCGCCAGGGTCGACCAAAGAAGTTGAGTCCACGTGTTCGGCGTCATATCCAGAGGTTGGCTTTAAAAAATAGACACATGAGTGCTGCCAGCATTGCTGCAGAGGTTGAAGACGTGGGAGGTCAGCCTGTCAGTGCTCAGACCATACGCCGCACACTGCATCAACTCGGTCTGCATGGTCGTCATCCCAGAAGGAAGCTGACGCACAAGAAAGCCAGCAAACAGTTTGCTGAAGACAAGCAGTCCAAGAACATGGATTACTGGAATGCCCTGTGGTCTGACGAGACCAAGATAAACTTGTTTGGCTCAGATGGTGTCCAGCATGTGTGGCGGCGCCCTGGTGAGAAGTACCAAGACAACTGTATCTTGCCTACAGTCAAGCATGGTGGTGGTAGCATCATGGTCTTGGGCTGCATGAGTGTTGCTGGCACTGGGGAGCTGCAGTTCATTGAGGGAAACATGAATTCCAACATGTACTGTGACATTCTGAAACAGAGCATGATCCCCTCCCTTCGAAAACTGGGCCTCATGGCAGTTTTCCAACAGGATAACGACCCCAAACACAACCTCCAAGATGACAACTGCCTTGCTGAGGAAGCTGAAGGTAAAGGTGATGGACTAAACCCAATTGAGCACCTGTGGCGCATCCTCAAGTGGAAGGTGGAGGAGTTTAAGGTGTCTAACATCCACCAGCTCCGTGATGTCATCACGGAGGAGTGGAAGAGGATTCCAGTAGCAACCTGTGCAGCTCTGGTGAATTCCATGCCCAGGAGGGTTAAGGCAGTGATAATAATGGTGGTTACACAAAATATTGACACTTTAGGCACAATTTGGACATGTTCACTGTGGGGTGTACTCACTTATGTTGCCAGCCATTTAGACATTAATGGCTGTGTGTTGAGTTATTTTCAGAAGACAGTAAATCTACACTGCTATACAAGTTGTACACTGACTACTCTTAGTTATATCCAAGTTTCATGTCTATAGTGTTGTCCCATGAAAAGATATAATGAAATATTTGCAGAAATGTGAGGGGTGTACTCACTTTCGTGATACACTGTATATATATACACTGTAGGTGGTACTTGGAAGTTTTGGTTTGACAATGGGTGGTACTCGGTCTAAAAAGTTTGAGAACCACTGTTCTAGACGATAAAATGAAGCCTTTAAAGAAACATGCACCCTATTTACAATGAAACATGGTGGAGGATCCTTTATGTTGTGGAGCTGCTGCTTTGCTGTGTCTGAAACTGGATGCCTTGAATGTGTTATAGGAACAATGCAATCAAAGGATTGTCAGAGCATTTTAGAGCAAAATGTGCTCCCAAGTGTAAGAAAACTAGTTTTGAGTCAAACAGATTGGGTCCTACAGCAGGACAATGTCATAAAGCACACACCCAAAAGTGGATGTGACACAAAGATGGTATACAAGAAAAAATGATCTGTTTTATAATTGCTAGTAATGAGTCTTGATCTAAATCAATGAAGAAAGCTGCAGTCTGCAATTGGGAACAGGAACCCTGCAACAATCAAAAGCTTAATAGAATTGCAGTGGAAGAAACTACCAGAAGACAGGTTCAAGAAGCTCCCAAATGGCTAGAAAAAATTTTGAAGGCTGTCATTGTTGTCAAAGGTTGTGCAACCAACTATTAGTGAAAGGTGCCTTTCATCCTGTCCATTTCTTTATCGTTTCTTTTTTTTAATGACTTCATGTTGATAGGCCAACTTCTTGTTGTATTTGAACATGCTATTATTGCTATTAATATTCTAATGATACAAAGTTGAAGATAATGACTTTTTATAAATAAAACCGAGGCTGCCAATAATGTTAATCACAACTGTATCTCTACCAGCAATCCTTAAAGATGACACTTAGTGTTTGGACAGATAGTGTTCTTCTATTCTTAAAACCCACACAGGCTTCAAGAGGCTAAAATGTGGCTCATGAAATTTTACTATTGCTTAAAAAAATGCTCGTTATTTTTATAGATAAAATTGCATAGGATGCACGTGTTTATGAGTTTCTTTGTTCTTAGAATTTGCTGCGATGCTCATGGTCACCAGATGGCAGTAAAATAGCGGCAGGCTCCGCTGACAGGTAAGAAAGCGTGTGTATGCATGTGTGTACGATGATATGAATGAATACTGTATGACTGGCTTTGCGTTTTTTGTTTATAGGTTTGTGTACATCTGGGACACTACCTCTCGTAGAATCCTCTACAAGCTTCCTGGTCATGCAGGATCGGTCAATGAGGTGGCCTTCCATCCAGAGGAACCTGTTGGTAAATATGCATAAAATTTTTGTTTTTCTTTGCAATTTCTTAATTTCATAGCCAGCACATGACATTTGAAAAATATTATGGTGTGCTAATTAAATTCTGTTTTTATTTCATTTGCAGTTCTGACTGGATCCAGTGATAAGCGCCTTTACATGGGGGAGATTCAGTAGTGAGAGGGAGAGAGAAGGGGGGTGGGATTTGTTGGGCTTGAGCTTGGTGATATGGAGGAATTCATTTCTGTTTGACCGTGGATAAAATGTGCTTTTCTATTATTTTAATAAACCAAGTTTTGGAGAAATGCATTTGTGTGTTTTGTCATGTTCCCACACTCCTGCTAATCTGGAAAAGTCATTGTTGATTTTATTTTCTAGACATGGACATAAAACAGTAAAAGTCTCGCTTAATATATATTGAAGCATACAATTGTCCAAAATGTCCTGGTATGCTGAGGGGTTAAGATTTCCCTTCACTGGAACTGCCATTTGCCAAACCCAGACTCATTTATCAGACTGTTCAACCCCGCTCTGTAACTTTACGTGGTCTGCCACTTTATGGCTGAGTAGCCAACCTTTACTAAACTCTTCAATTATACCACTCTGAGTTGATCATGGAATATCTAACTCTTGTTGAAATGGTGGCATCCTATTACAGTACCACACTCAAATTCAGTGGGCTGTTTAGAACAACCCATTCTTTCACGTGTTTAAAGGCAGACTGCATTTTAAACACCTGTGGCAATGAAACTAAATGAAACACGTGAATTCGGTGACTGAGGTGTGTCCCAATACTTTTGTCCATATAGTGTATATCAGCCAAAACCAATGATATTTGCACAATCAGCAAGACTGAGAATTGTGTAAATGAAACAAGACTGGATGTCCTGTAACCCGTTTCTACTGAATTCAAATAATTCAGGTTTTTTGTCAGACCCCAGTCCGTGAGGGGCAAGATATCTAACCAAGTGCTAAATTTTAATGGTTTATCTGTGACTTTTTGTTCAGTTGTAAATACTGTGGGCATTGCAATAGATTCAGATCTTTTTTCAATGCATGTACTAGTATAATTACAAGAGTTGCTTTCTTTCATCTGTGGAATATCTCCAAAAGAAAAAATATATTTTGTTTATGACACCCAAAACTGATGGGGTTGGCAACCATTTTTGGACCACATGCTGATTTACAAAAAAATATGCCAATTAAAAACAAAATTCCTGCTCTTGGCTGGCAGGAGTAAAACATAGTGTGGTTCAGCTACTGAGACCCATCCACCTCAAGGTCTAATGTGTGGTGCATCCTAAGATGCTTTATTTTGCTTTCCACAGTTAAAAAGTTTAATTACCTTCAGTTTGAACCACACTGGCCATTCTTTTCTGACCTTGCTTACCAACAAAGCATTTCCATGCTAATAACTAATGCTTTCTGGTTGTTTTTTACACAATTCATTGTAGACAATAGACAGTTGATGGGAAATTTAAATGAGTGATGAATCTTGTTTTCTGCTGCATCATGCAGATAATATGGTCATAATTCAGCATATAAAGCATAAAACCATGAACTCAACCTGCTTTGTGTTAACAGACAAAGCTGGTGATGAAGCAATGGTGTGGGAAGTGTTTTCTAGGTACACATTGGGTCTTTAAAAACAAATGAGCATGATTTGAATGTTCGAGCCTATCTGAATATTATTGCTGACCATATGCAATTCTGTTTAGCCACATTTTACATAGTATAATGGCTACTTCCTGCATGACAGTCTATGGTGTCAATAAGTCAAGTTACATGTACATAAATTACCTCCCTAGTCACCAGATAGAGCCAACAGAGCCTTTGTAGCATTAATGCATTTTACTAAAATGTTGATTAAATGATTAAAGAATCACCCATGTTTAGAAGAAATCAAAGCAGGGGCATATCTCTCCTGGAATCAAAGAGGACCATTGCCAAACTGTCACCAAAAAGTGGGAAACAATTTTATTTAGCTCTTAGCAATTTGTATGACTAAAATACCTGAATTTAACAATTAAGAGCGGTTACTAAATAATGTAAATGCCAGAAATGGTTTTATTATGTTTTTTTTTACTTACTGTTTTGAATAATAACATGTCAACTCGAACACATACTTTAGTGGTGGTGAGCTAGTGTAATAGACTGCTATCCCACCAGAAATGGTAATTGTTATATCACCATGTAATTGTAACAGTATTTGTTATAAAGCCTTAAATAAGTGTAACAGTAACTGTTCTAATAAACCATAAAACAGTAATTGCTATACTATTTTATGTAAGTGTAACAACAGTTGTTATAATACCACATGTAGGTGTAACATTTCATGATTTTATTTCATTTTCATCAAGTGCTTTATTCTGGTCAGGATTGTGGCAAGTCTGGTTTTATCTGTAAACAACACACAAGATAGAAATACCCCAGACAGAGCACCAATCCATTAAGGGGCTTTGGCCTTCCCCCTTCAAACATAGCCAATCATGTCTGTGTAGAGCCTGGCCAGCCAATAGCACTGCTGAAATCACAACCCAGATTTGCATCAAACGCATTCAGTTTTTGGGGTGGCCTTGTAGAGGTTAGAAAAACACATAACCAGCCCAATCACTTGTCAGGGATTTATCATTGTTGACTTTATCTTTTGAAGGCATGGTGGAGACTGCTTATGACTCTATGACTACAGACCGTCTTGTATTATGATATGCTTTTACTGTGCTTTTCTTAGCCTCTTCAATGCCCCTTCAGTTAGAAAAAAAGCTGGATCTGTACACTAGATTGCTGTGGGATTTATTATTCACAATTCAAAATCAAGAAACTCTCTGAAATCTGTATTCCTTAAACTAAAATGTTTTTATTCTGTAATTACATATAACAGTTTGGAAAAAGGGAGACAATAAGGGAGTTCTATTTTTGACTTCATAGATGTCAGTTTTTTATGTTTGATGTGAGCATCTACAAGAAGCCAGTAGAGCAGTAGTGTAATATGGAAGTACTTGACTTAGGTAACCAGTTGTGCCGCTGTGTTCTAATTTTACACATGGGCAGAACCGATTAGAAAGAGTCGCATTATTCCAATCTGAGATGATGAGAGGCTATACACGCACCTGAAGTGGCTTTAATGGAAAGAAACTGTCAGACTTGATGTTGAAGAAAAGAAACCTCAATAATCATGTCAGTTTACCAATATTATCTGATAATAATAGCTGCTTATCCAGACACACAGTGATCTGGATGTAAGGACAGATCTCTAGATATTTATAGCAGCACAGTCTGGCTAAGGTTTGACTTTAAATGATGAGCTAATATTCAAGGGAGCTGTAAAGGAGGGGGTGGGGAGGATTTCAAAGGCTTTGGTAGACCTTACATTGTCCAGGGCAGAGTAATAACTGTTACGGGGCAAAACATCTGCACTGGCACTCTTGCTAAAATGTGTGTATTTTAGAAAGAAAATGTGAGGATTAGTTGAGTTGAAGGTATTTGGCATTGCAATGGTAGGAGAAATAATGTAATGATATGACCATCAAGGAAGCAGATGTGAAGGAATATGCATGGTATTCAGGCGAATAAAAATCATCACTGTTTATCTTCTTTTTGTTCTTAAGGATTGATAATACAATATAACACTCAGTGATGAAGTTCATTTGTATGGTACTGGGTTACCTTTGAAAAACGCTGATCAAATTCATTTTGCTTTTAACTGTTTTCTCCATGTTCCTCTGCTAATTTAGCAATAGTTAATTCCCACCCACTGAGTCTCTGCTGTGAGACAACAGCCACCAATCCAGAAGGATGGCTGCTAGCACTGACTTTCTCCAAGACACAAAGCTGACAGCTGTTTTATAAGCTGTGCCCTTTGCAATGACATATGGTAGGTGAACAAGAGTATAGTTGAGCTTGGGCTCACACGTATTGATGATTGATCAGTATTACACAAACGCTATCCCTCCCACTCATGTTGCCATGCCTTAGATCCCACCAGTCTACCAGAGCATGGCATTGTTAATTCCTCTTCTGTCTGGTTTAGGTCTTTATTAAAGGTTTAAAATGTCTTAGCCAAAAATAAATGGAAAATTAAGTTGAAAATCCAGAGCTTTTACGGCAAAGCTCTATACAATTCCAGTATCTTTGATGTTTAGAACTCTAATTTTACTATAATACGTTTAAATGCAGGTCAGATAGAAACTGTGTTCCAACTTGTCCTCAAATTCAAAAAATTCTGTGCATCTAAAGATTGGGACTGTTTTGTTGACCTTAATGTTGTGCCACACCTGAGAGCCAAATGCAATTCTCTACATAAAAAAAATAATAATTTAACCCTTTCGCTCAGCCACAGTGCACAATATTTGGGTGTAGCTGCCACTGTAAGAACGCGTTTAGAGAAGGATAGAAAGCCATTTGAGACTGAGCCATGCTCTTTTCATTTTCTTTGTGTTCGCTTGGCTGGCATGGCAGAAGGAAAAGCAGGCGCACTCCCCCGTGCGGTCACCCCCTCCGCCTGCGAACTTACACGAGGGTTTGGTATCCACCCACAATTCCTTTCTGTCGGTGTTGACAAAGAGCTGGACGGGACGAAGGGATGCTGCTCATTTAAATCTCAATCCGAGCGACTAAAATTGACCAGGTTCGCTTTGTGAGTAGCGGACGCTGGGCACGAGACTCGGTAAGTGACAAAGGTGCGCTTTATCCATCCGCAGATTAAATTAGCGCTATTTTCTCATAAACGCTGCGGTTTATTGCTGATCATATGATGTTCATTAGTGTTAGTTAAACATGTCTCCGCTTTCTCCTTCTCTCTCTCTCTCTTTTCTCTGTGTCTCTCTTCGCTCTTTGTGCTTTCTGGCTGTGCGCGGAATGAAGGCGTGGTCGGTTGCGGTCGGATCCTGATGAGGACAAAGTAAGCCGGCAAAAGTGCGGTTATGATCAGCAGAGGGATCGAGGCACGGAACCGCGGCTGAGGCCCGGTGGGTTCGCTGACCGGCTGCGTTTGAAAGAACTCTGTAAAGCGCTGACACGCGGAGCCACGCTGGAGCTGAACAGAGAGGCCGCCTTCACACGCCGCCTCGCGGGGCCCAAGCCCTGCCTGAAGAGGAAGAGCATGGGCTGCTGCGACGGGAGGTGCACACTGGTGGTCATCTGCTCGCTGCAGCTGGTAGGTGATCTTACTGTACAGAGCGCACCGTACTGTGTGTTTCAGTAAAACCAAAGTAAACTGAACCCTAAAAGCGTGTGTGCAAAGTGTTTGCGTTTGTGAGCATGGGATTGTTTGGGTGATGCCCCTGTCCACAGTAGTCTTGCTGGAAATTGACATGTCCACACTGTAGTACACAACAATGGACGTGTGTGTGTGAGCATGGGGGTGTAGATGATCTCCCGTCCAGCTTTGCCTTGTAGGAAATTGGCAGTTCCACACTATGATGCACTATTCACGCATGGGGGTGTAGGTAATTCCTCCTGTTCAGGATTGCCTTGCTGGAAATTGACAGGTCCACAATAAGACATTACAGTGAGTGTGTATGTGCGCATGTGGGGGTCATTTCCCCCGGTTAGGATTGTCTTGCTGGAAATTGACAGGTCCACAATAAGACACTGCATTTACTGTGTGTGTATGTGTGTGCATGCCTGGCAGGGTATACTTATTCCCCCAGTCTGTGGTTGCCTTGCTGGAAATTAAGTGGCCCATAGTATACATTTAAGTTAAACTTGGTGGCACACAGCATCTTGCGTTCTGAGGAAGTGGGTTTAATCCTCACCTCTTATCATTGTCTGGAAGGAGTTTGGCATGTTTTTCCCACGTCAGTGTGAGTTACATCCTATTCTCCAGTCTTCCAGTTCTCAAAACATTATAATTTTAATTAGCTGTGTTTAATTGACCTTTGGTGTGAATATATTAGTATGTGTTGCCCTGCGATGGATTGGTGCCCTGTTTAGAGTGTATTCCTGCCCTACGCCCACTGTTTCCAGAGTAGGTGTGTACATAAATAAGGTATGGCGGTAGGTGATAATGTGCAGATTTACATTTTATTGTCCCTCAGTGTTCAACTGATGTGAGAGTGAGAATACACATAACTGAATGTGATTCTCTTTGCGAAAGGAGAAAAACTGGCTAAATGTATTGACAACACTGTAGGATTAATGTGATGCTAGGTTATTAGTGCATGCTGAAAACTTAGAGGCACCAACCAAGTAGCTGAGATACCTAAATAGTTCCAACACAGCTGTACATGCCATGATGACTCCATGATGTAAACACCCATACACACAATTGTGCTCATCTGTATTAGAACAGCACACTTTTAACATATGTGTTCTGTTCTATGTTAACAGGTAGCATCTTCAGGGTTTAACTTTAACATGGACCCTTTTATAGAAAAAAAACATAAATGTTAATATGCATCTTGTTACACTTCTAACTTTACACTGATTTGACATTGACATGTCTATATTCACTAAGCTGATCTATCCATCCATCCCTCCATTCATCCATCCATCCATCCACCCTTCTATCCATCTATCCAACTATGTAATGATTCAGATGGTTTGAGTTCTGTGTTGACAGGCACTGTGGTTTCAATCACACCACTCTTATTCATACCATGATAGTGGATCAGAGTCAAAACGGAACCCATCATGTAGAAACAGAAGGCATTCTGGTGTATTCCTAGTTATATCTTAAGGACTAATCTGATATCCCGATATTCCCACATGGTTCACACCAAAATCGTAACTGTAATAAATGTTGGAGTGTGCATCATGGTTTGGACAGCTGGAAACATGTCATTATTGAGGACAATAAACCCAAAATTGTCTAAAAACAGTTTACAATAAAATGTCAGGTTAGTGCTTTATCGCCTAAAACTAAGAGTTGGTGGATGAAACAACAATTTCAAAATACACAAGTAACTCAATCATAAAATTGTATAAAAATAGGAAAGTCAATAAATAATAAATAATTAATACATTTTAGTTAATAAATACTTGTTATTTTGTCTTTCGGCTGGTTCCATATATACGAGTTGCCACATCAGATCTTGGCACAGTTTTTATGCTGGACGCCCTTCCTAACTCAACCCTCCTATTTCTATCTGGGCTTGGGACTGGCATTGAGATTGTGCTGAAAAGTGCACTCCTAATGACTAGGTTGTTTTGGCCACCCCCCTCCTCGGACAATACCAAATCAAGTTCATGCAGCTGTCTGACAGGCCGATAGAACAGCTGACATTTGAATCCTGGATCCTGGATCAGCAGTAGTGGGCTAGCGTATTTTATCACTGTGTAAGTGTGGTTAATGGGTTCAATTAGTTCTAACCACTATATCATACAACTACCACTGTTTAATCAACATCCTCTCCTGAGTATGTAGTCAATCAAATGATTATGCCTTTATTTCTGAATGTACATACTCATGATCTTGTGATCTAATTGTCATATCAATGGTGGTTACAATTGTATAGATGTACAATCTGCCTCCACATCATAAAATACATTATTAAATGGGATTGGAAAATCTGAGCCTATACCAGTCCTGGACTGGTGTAAAGGGCTTTAGGCTAACATTGGCCCCTATACTGTTATATTAATTGGATTACTGTCCAGCACAATCATGAGTAGGAATAATATATGTAATTAATGTGTGTTGTAACTATGTTGTAAGTATGAGCTAAGTATACAAGAAGAAAAGCAGACTTTGTGAATTTTTCTAAAAGTACCTGTCCTAGTTCAGTTTTGTACTGACTAATGGATTCTTGCTTTCTGACTTCTTTTGAAACACGATGCCCCAGATCTGTGTGTTTAGTAAATGTGTCCTGAAATAGCGTCGTACTCCCTATTTTGCCCTACTCTCTAACTGTGAAGATTATTATGGGTGCTCTGCATCCCTTAGGCTATATTGTCTGTAGACTAACCTACTGTAGTGCATTGTGGGATGTCAGAAGTGTGCTGATTTTCTGCACCAGGGATTCTATACCATGGCATTGCAGGGAGTTTGTAGGACTAGGATGGAAATGCCAATTTTATCTTAAACAGAAAAAGGAAACTACAGTGGGGTCAAAAAGTATTTAGTCAGCCACTGATTGTGCAAGTTCTCCTACTTAGAAAGATGAGAGAGGTCTGTAATTTTCATCATAGGTACACTTCAACTATGAGAGACAAAATGAGAAAAAAAAAATCCAGGAAATCACATTGTAGGATTTTTAAAGAATTGTTTTGTAAATTATGGTGGAAAATAAGTATTTGGTCAATAACAAACAAGCAAGATTTCTGGCTCTCACAGACCTGTAACTTCTTCTTTAAGAAGCTCTTCTGTCCTCCACTCGTTACCTGTATTAATGGCACCTGTTTGACCTCGTTATCTGTATAAAAGACACCTGTCCACAGCCTCAAACAGTCAGACTCCAAACTCAACCATGGCCAAGACCAAAGAGCTGTCGAAGGACACCAGGAAGAAAATTGTAGACCTGCACCAGGCTGGGAAGAGTGAATCTACAATAGGCAAGCAGGTTGGTGTGAATAAATCAACTGTGGGAGCAATTGTAAGAAAATGGAAGACATACAAGACCATTGATAATCTCCCTTGGGGTCAAGATCTCATCCCTTGCGGTCAAAATGATCATGAGAACGGTGAGCAAAAATCCCAGAACTACACAGAGGGACCTGATGAATGACCTGCAGAGAGCTGGGACCAAAGTAACAAAGGCTACCATCAGTAACACACTACACCGAGAGGGACTCAAATCCTGCAGTGCCAGGCGTGTCCCCCTGCTTAAGCCAGTACATGTCCAGGCCCGTCTGAAGTTTGCCAGAGAGCATATGGATGATCCAGGAGAGGATTGGGAGAATATCATGTGGTCAGATGAAACCAAAATGGAACTTTTTGGTAAAAACTCAACTCGTCGTGTTTGGAGGAAGAAGAAAAACCCAAGAACACCATACCTACTGTGAAGCATGGGGGTGGAAACATCATGCTTTGGGCTGTTTTTCTGCAAAGGGGACAGGACGACTGATCCGTGTTAAGGGAAGAATGAACGGGGCCATGTATCGTGAGATTTTAAGCCAAAACCTCCTTCCATCAGTGAGAGCACTGAAGATGGAACGTGGCTGGGTCTTCCAGCATAACAATAATCCCAAACACACCGCTCGGGCAACGAAGGAGTGGCTCCATAAAAAGCATTTCAAGGTCCTGGAGTGGCCTAGCCAGTCTCCAGACCTCAACCCCATAGAAAATTTGTGGAGTCCGTGTTGCCCAGCGACAGCCCCAAAACATCACTGCTCTAGAGGAGATCTGCATGGAGGAATGGGCCAAAATACCAGCTACAGTGTGTGCAAACCTGGTGAAGACTTACAGGAAACATTTGACCTCTGTCATTGCCAACAAAGTATTGAGTTGAACTTTTGTTATTGACCAAATACTTATTTTCCACCATAATTTACAAATAAATTCTTTAAAAATCCTACAATGTGATTTCCTGGATTTGTTTTTCTCATTTTGTCTCTCATAGTTGAACTGTACCTATGATGAAAATTACAGACCTCTCTCATCTTTCTAAGTAGGAGAACTTGCACAATCAGTGGCTGACTAAATACTTTTTGACCCCACTGTATAAATATTTAAGTGTTTAGTAAATGTCATTTAATTGATAGCAAGACAAACATTTTCCTGTAGCTTAAAGCAGCTTTATATTTAGAACACTTAAAAGTTGCTTGATATATATAGAAAGTGAAAGATCCATGCACACAAAAAATTAAAGATCCAACATCTAGGTGTATTTTAAATTGTTTATAGTCAGCTCCTGAATGACCAAACAGGATAAGCATTTGCCCTATTGTCTATGGCTGGGAGCTGATTGATTCTGCTCTCTGGGTAAAACGAACAACATGCCTGTCTCCTCTATGAATCAAGTAATGGTGGCTTGTCCCGGTCTGTAAGATTGTACATTTTGAATTTGGTGGGAAACTACCAGCTACAAGTGTGTTGACCTGGCCAATGACATGTGTCTAAAGGGAAGCACATGCTGGCCCCTATTCTCTTGGATTGGTGTCTGTCTTGTAATGGGTACACTCAGAAAGCAGGTCAAAATTGGGTAAATGATCTACATTGCTTAGAAATTGGGGTTAAAAAAAATCGGTATAAATCTTAATTGGTACAATAAACTGTTGGTGTAACTGACAGAAACAGACTGTGGACAGACTGTGGACTTAGACATGCACTAATACACTGCGGGTGTGGAGGAGGGATCTCCTGAGGTAGGGTCTTTTTTTCTCATAGGGCTGTGGGCTGGTGCTCCAGGCAGTTGCCATGGAAACAGTTGCAGCAGAGTGCCATGGGATTGCTTATGCATTTGTGTGTGTGTGTGTGTGTGTGTGTGTGTGTGTGTGTGTGTGTGTGTGAAGGGCCTATGCATTGAATGTGTTTTATTGGCTTTGTACGGCTCATTTTGGATAAGCAATCCACACATACCCAATTGGTTATGGTAAGTATAAATAGATAACAGGCCACAATTTCTTGCTGTGTTCTGTGAGACATAACCTCATACATCATGACTTCACAACACTTTAATTCAATTTTAGTGGCAATTTTGACTTTTACTTACTTTGTATGTCAACTTCTGTCTACTGTGGATTAAGGGCTTGCACTGGTAGTTGAAACTGGTACATTTTCCCAACTCCATCACTTTTGCCCCTCTGTTGTGTCATTCAGAGCTCTGTGCTTTGTTTAAATTTTAAACAACACAGGCAACTGAATGTATGGTGTTAAAAAAGTAATAAAACTGCCAGTGCTCAGTTCATTATAAAGCCTGGATAGAGAGAGAATGAACTGTCTGTGCATGTGAGTGACAACAAAAAAACAAAACTTGGCCATATAGCTGATCTATTTTAAGTTTGAACAATCCAGAGTATTTACAAATGAGAGGCTAGAATGTCAGACTGTTCAATTATTCATTGGCAGATGTTCTGCTCCACAGCTTTTGCACAGCGCTATGCTACATTTTTAATGCATATGTGTAATCAGAACCAGGACTTGTCTTCTTATGTCTTAATCACCATAAGAATTCAGAACTATTTCCTGTTTAGTGTTGTATAAAAATACATATTCTACAGTGCATTAATGTATGCTTGAGTCTAATCCTTTTTGATCAGTGATTAGAGCACATTAACATTATGTATGTGTTTGTGTGTTTTTGTAGCTGGCAGTTCTGCAGAGGCAGGTCTTTGATTTTCTGGGCTATCAATGGGCTCCAATCTTGGCCAACTTTCTCCACATCCTGGCTGTTATTTTGGCAGTATTTGGGACGGTGCAGGCCCGCTCTCGATATCTTATACTGGTGAGTGCTCATGGCTCATGCTTGCATACCTAACACTTATAGGTATATATTAGCTCCATTAATGTGATTGTCTGTGTATGTTTAGTATGCAGTGTGGCTGGTGGTCTGGGTTGGCTGGAACTCATTTATCATTTGTTTCTACCTTGGGGTGGGCCACCTCTCTCAGGTAAGTAAGAACAGAATATTTGGCTCAGTATATTTTTACAGTATTAGTTCTGCCATAAAACACAGCCAAGTGAGCCAAGATATGTATTTGTTTAAAGGTCTCAAAAGTGCTTTGTATTTTAGCCCCTGGACATAAAACAAAAGCTTTTTAACTAGTTAAAATTGCTTACGGTAGTGCTGTTGCTTCACAGCAAGACAGGCCTGCCTTGCACAAGTCCAAAGACATGTCGTCAGACCAACTGGAACTACTAAAATTTGCCCTAAATGTGTGTGTGTCTATCCTGTGCTGGACTGCCGACCTGTCCAGGGAATCATGGCGACCAGGATAAAGTGGTAGTAAAACAGACAATGAATAGATTCATGAATAAACAAGTGAATAACAATTTCCTAAATGACAAAACCCCATTAGAAATAACATTTAGAAGTAATATTTTAACAGGGATTTGCACAGAACTTCATCATCTGACCAACATAACTCATTCGGGCTGTAAAATTTTGTATTATGTATCATGATACATAAATGGTACACATGATTGCAAGGTCTCTGAAAACTTTGTTTCCTTTTAGCTATGTGCAAACTTCACCTATCTAAAACAATACAAATTAGAACATATTTTATGATTGCCTTATATTTACCAAATTGATTGAAACAGGCGCAATAAAACCAGAATGCAGTACTGCTATTAGTAAATATGCTAATTCCTAATTGATGCCTGCAATATTTTCCAAAAAGGGGCAATGTAGGACAGAAATGTCTGGCTTTCCACATATAAACAGGTAACAGGTGATTTAAGGCTCAGTCATTTATGAGCAAGAATTGGTCGAGATTTGCCACTTTGAAAAAGTACTTCAGCAATTAGTACAACATAAATTGAATAAATGATAAATTGCTGTGTTGCTCAACCACAGGTGCCTAGCATTTTAAAGCCAGGTTAAGGACTTACAGTTTTAAAAGTGTAATTCACTATATGTGTTTGTTCCTGCTGTAAATGAAACTTTACAAACATAAATAGAATGAAATTATCATTGCTGGCATCTGTGGATGCAGTGATTATAAGACAAGTTTCGAGCGTATGAGCATCCCCAATTTGCTTACACATTATAAGTCAAAACAATACACATTAGAAGTCTATAGCTTAAAATGTGCATGGTTAAGTGCCAACTGGTGGCATATATTGGGATTTTAGAGAGAGTCATACAGTCATCAAGGTGCATTTCTTTCCGGGAAGTTCATGATTATTTTAGCAATCATTTTGTATGCCCTAAAACCATAGACACAGAATGTGTGTGCTTGACTGGCCTGTCTGCAGTCCAGATCTGTCTTCTATTGAAAATGTATGGTGCAGCAAGAAGAAGGGAATCAGAAAACAGTGACTATGGACTGCTGAGCAGCTGAAGTCAAGTATCCTGCAAGAATGAACAAAAATCTTATTTGCAAAACTGCAACAAATATTGTTACCAAACCATTAAAAAGTCTCATTAATAAGAAAGGTGATGGAACACAGTGCTAAACACGCCTCCGTCCCAACCTTCTGGAGTGCAGGCAACAAATTCTAAATTAGTTTATATCTACAAAGTACAATTAGGTTAATTAGTAAAAACATTGGAAATCTTTTGTTTCAGCTTTTACAATTCAAGAGAAAGAACAAGTCACAGATTTATTTTTATTTTTACTGAGTTTTACAAACGTCCCAGCATTTCTGGAAAGGGTTTGTATATAGTGCTCACTGTTATGAAATCAAAATCAGACAAGTAGTTGCATGTGTCAGTTTAGGATCTCATTTCAAGTGTTTAAAAAATGTGTGACACTTATTTACACTGGTTTGTTATAAATGAAGGATAAGTCATTAAGAAAAGAATCAGTGACCGTTCACAATGAAACTTTGACTATAAAATTTCCACCCAAGTCTGTACTCTGTAAAATTTAATTTTCAAAACACATTCTTATTAAAGATAACAGAAAAAAAAAAACTAAGATAAAATCTCTCACTTAACAAAACCAAAAGTTAAATGACTGATTGCATTTTAAATTATACCAAATAATTTTTTATTCTTTGTTTCTCTGTGACATTTTTATTTCTTTAACTGTATGCGGTAAAAATGTAGGTATTAAAGTATGTTCAGATGTAGGGATCTAAGCATTTCTCTATATTTCAGGATAGAGATTTTCTGATGACATTTAACACCTCTTTACATCGCTCCTGGTGGATGGAAAATGGGCCTGGTTGCTTAGTTACAACCGTTCCTGACTCCCCATTGGCTCCTCAAGACCATCATGTGATCACGGTCAGCGGCTGCCTACTGGACTATCAATATATAGAGGTGGTCAGTTCTGCTCTGCAAGTGTTCCTCGCAGTAAGTGTTCCGTCTCGGCACCATTTAGAGCTTTTACACTTTCTAACACGGTGTTTCTCAACCTTTTTCAGTCACGGCACCCCATTAAAAGTATTCAAAATCTCGAGTCACCCCAGTCTAAAATGTATTAAAAAACTTACACTCTGCATCCCTCGGACTGCTAACACACAAAAACACTACAGGGAAGAGACGTACTGTGGTTGTATTGCATTAAGTTTTACAAAAATCCTCTCTTGTGCAGAGATGTGCCTGTGTTTGTTTCTGCTTTAAAACGTACGCGCCATGAACCAATCAGATTTAACATCATTAAAGAAGTTTATAGTTTATTTCTCAATTATTTGTCATTATACCACTAGCACTGCTCATTGTCTGCATGTTCTCTCTGTAGCTCGGTTACGGCTCTCAAACTCAAAAGAAGCTTTATTGGCATGACAAATAAGGACATTCGTATTGCCAAAGCAAGTTACACAGAGAAATAATAAAAATAACAATAAAAAAGAACAAATATATACAAAACAGTTACATGTGCAAAAATAATAAAATATTAATAAAAACAGTGCAATATAATAACAATAAAAATTATAATATTTACATTAATGAGGTAATGAGCTCTCTCTCTCTCTCTCTCTCTCTCTGTGTGTGTGTGTGTGTGTGTGTGTGTGTCGCTTGCTCTCCCCGCGATACTGAAAGTGATTTGAATTTAGACAATAAACAGCTCTTATTTATTATGACTGATTAATTCCCTCTACTGATGAAAGCGGAATGGATGAATTACAGCCAATAAGAACAGCACAGAAATATAAATATATATTATAACGGCTCCCAGAGGCGTGACTCGGTTCCTTTTGTTCATTTTAAAGAGCCGTTCAATAGAATCGGATCATGCGCGAACGAGCCATCACTATAGGCAACGCACGCAACCCGCATTGACGTTGTAGCATGGGGAAAGGGGCGTGTGAGACAAATTTTGATGTTTGAGGTGGCTAATGGAATAAATTTTCATGATAAGTTGACTTTTTTGTATTTTATTATTTTATTTTAAATTTATTTCATAATATCAGTAACGTGAGAATATTTTTGACGGCACCCCTGACGAAGCCAGACCCCGGTTGAGAAAGGCTGTTCTAACACACCCTGTAGAGTCTCAAAACAGTCACATTTTGTATTTAAATTAAACAGTCATGGTAGCTGTAAAGATTTGCACATGCATAACTAACAAATTGTATTTAAACACAACTGTTTTACATTCTATTCTCTTTTCCCAGCTTTTCGGCTTCGTTTATGCCTGCTATGTTAGCAAAGTCCTACTGGATGATGAGGACAGCTGTAAGTGTTGCATGTTTTTGCTGTACTGGAGCTATAGAATATTACTATGTTATAGATGACATTCACTTATAAGAGACATTTATGTCATAACATTCTGGAAATATGAATGATTTCTGCTTCTGTTCTTTTCTTACTATGACTGGAACACATTTGCCCAAATAACTTCTATAAATTTGAAGGTATTTCAGCTTTTTTGAGAAAAATATAAGTAAATGTTTTACATAGAGCAATTTAAATGATTAATTTGGTGGAGTGGAAGGTTTTATGTTATTTAACTTTGTGCACTTATTAGACTGAGCTATAAGCATTACAGTAGGAAAGGCTATAAAACTCACACAGATGTCAGAAAGTGGATTAGGCCAGTCATTTTACATTGAGTCATTTTCACACAGCATCTGTTCCCCAAATCCTCTATTCAAACAATTGTCTCTGAGATGTAGCCCCACACCTGCCAGAATTGAAACTGAATCCAAGTGCAATATGCTTAACCAAGGTAGAACAATACTAAAACAAAAAAGAGAGAAATACAATAAAGCAGTAGTCAAAATAACAAAAACAAAGAAACAAAAGACACAAAACCCCCCACAGCTCTCAAGAAAGAAAGTGGATAGAACAGGGATAGCACAGAACTGAAAATCCAAACTGTCACCCTTTGAGAGGAAACTTGTCTGGATAGTTAGATGTAATTCAGGAACTTCCAAGATTAGGTCTGCCATGAAGTAGAAGCTTCTTGAATATGGTTGTCATTGGCCACAGTCAAAAAGCTTAACATTGCCAAAAGCTTAAAGGCTGTAATGCAAGAAGGCCTCCATCATCAACTGGTTGTTTTAACAGGACAACAACCCAAGACATGTGCCCAAACTAGTTTTTAAGGCTTAATTCAGGGTAAAATTATACTATTAAAATGGTCCTACAAAAAGTCCTGACATTAGCTCTAAATAGGTTTATAAACTGTTCTGTAAAGTTAAATATGTGTGATTGAGGACAAAATATATCTAGGGACATGTATTATAAATATTAGGTATGCTGTGTGCATATTTTCTACAAAGGTAATTTCATCTTTTTAGAAAACCACCAGTAAACGTAATAAAAAATGCAAATTTATAAGATTTTGGGGAACAGCCCTGACATACATGTACCTTACAAGTGTATGGGAAGTTGTGACTTTAACAGTTTGCAGTTTATCTATATTTAACTATAGGTGTTATTACTTAAGATATAGTTCACTGTAGCGCCTTACATTATATTGTTTTTTTTGTTTTGTTTGCTTCATTTATGTTACAGTTGATTTCATTGGTGGATTTGACTCATATGGTTACCAGCCTCCACAGAAGAGTCCCCACCTACAGCTGGAGCCTCTCTACACGTAGGTGAAGTAATCATAATGCTGAATAAGATATCTTGACAGATTTAGGTCTAAATATTAAAATATAAGCAATATAACAGTATAAGGCTTGCCATCAGTATTTGGCAAAATAAAATATAAATGACCAAAATCTGATATGTATTTATGTAGGATGTGTAATTTGTAGGCATATAGCATTAATTTTCACCTTTAGTCTGTTTATCTTAAAATATGTTTGCTGACTTGTGCAATATCTCACAGGTGTGTTGATCATCACCTGCTTTAATCCATTGGCTACTGCTTTCACATAAAAAATTAGACATAACACATCAAGAAAACACAAACGAATCAATGATTTTAATCTTCCTGACCTAGCAATTACATTTGGAGAAGATGGATAATTGAACAGAACAACCTCAGACATACAGTCAAAATAACCTAAGACTTGTTTCTGAAGATGCAGGCTGGGGTGTTCACATTACTTACTTTTATGGTCAGCTATATTGTTAATGTTTTCTAAAAGCACTAGCTTTTTCTGTCAAAGTGTCTCAAAGCTGTACAGTAATGTAGGCTGTTGAATCTGTACTTCATACTTTTCCCCAGTCAGTTATGTTTTTCAAACTTATATGTGCGTACAATGTTAATGTATGTAATTAGGACGTGTGTACATTTGAATTGAATATATGCACAGGATGTACAGTATATTAAATAACCAAAAGTGCTTACATACTTACTGTATTTTGCCTCACTTCAAATACCTCACAATATGGCCATTCCATTTAATTTAAAATCTTCGTGTGACCTGAGATATTTACACAATGTCTTACCAGGCAGGTACTAATTATTTATTTTATTTTACTTTATCCTGGTCAGTGTAGTACCACAAAAACCAAATAATAAAGTGTACTGCTAATGTACTGTTCTAAACACATCTGATTAGACTTGGTGACATTTAATACACCTTAAACATTAATGTTTTAGAGTAGAGAAAACACTAACTAGTGTAACAGGGGCTTTTCAGGGGCTGCTTTTTATTGTCTGTATGTTTCTTTTTGTTTAGGACTGGGTAGGAGGACGAAGCAGACGCTCCAGATAGCTGAACTTCTTGAGACGCCGTCCTGTGTTTTGGGGAATATATCACTACAAATTTGTTTCTGAAACTGTCTCCCTCTGCTGGCAGAAAACAGAACTGCAGCACAGACGCTGTGCATTGAGCGGGTCACTGTGAGAGAGAGGCTTTGGGGGGAAGCTCGTACTGCCACACATTTTCGAACATGTTTCTGTACTTAGGAATTCTGGGTACAGCTTCAAATTTGATATATATCGCAATGATTTATTCCACAGAATACAACTTGGTTTCAAAGACTTGGGGCATTGTTGTTGACCCCTTTAAACATGATGTGCTTCCATTTTAAACTTTTTTATTCTGCACTGTACATTTCTTTAAGTTCTCACTGACGTTTGGTTAGTATTAAGTACATACAATATTGAGTGTGATCAGTAGACAGTATGTGCATTTGCCCATGGCCAGTGGGGGAGGGAGTCAAGGCAGGCAAACAAGTAACCGACAGTGTCACTGAGGCTTCATTGTTTTGCCTATTTCTTTAGGCATTGATGGAGAGGCATTGGTGGGGACTCTGATCCTTTTGCCATGTGTGCTATTGTATGTTTAGTCTTATTTGCAAGGAGGATAACGTTTGACCCAGGTAACCTTTGATCTCGGAGCTGCCTCATCAGCTCCACTGTGTGTGTGAGGGAGATAATGTTTTTGTTTTATACTTTGACTTAAGCCAATACAGTGTGATGTGTTAGCTGAAGGTTTTAGGTCGATTAGTTGTGTAGTTGAGGAATGTTGTAGAATTTTCTGCATGTAAATATCAGGATGTTTGTAGAAAAGATATGTCATGTGTATGTGTGTGTGAAAAAGTGTGTGTGAGCGAGCGAGAGAGAGAGAGAGAGAGAGAGTTTGGCCCGGTCCATTTTATGATGAATGTGATCAGCCATAAATGTTTATTTCTAAACAACTTTACAATAAATATATATGTTCATGTACATGGTTAGGGCAAGAAATAAGTGAGTGAGTTCATTGGAAGGACAAATAAACTCTTTCTAGATAACTCTGGGGTTTTTTTCTTTGAAGAGAAACAATAACAAAACAATAAGTGCAATCCCAGTTGTAAAATATCAGTTTAGTATTCAACCCCTTTTTTCACGTACATTTAAGGTCAAACATTTACACACATTTATTTTCTCTGTAAGAAAAATCAAGAACTTACAACATTTTGTAAGTCAAGTTGTCAAAACCCATACCAACCAAGACCCAGACAAGACCAAGACCTTCAATGTTCAACACCAAGACAAGCCCAGGACTAAAGTAAAACAATCATAACCCCTCATTGTTCATAAATGTTTTGGTATATTGTAGATATGGTATATTATTCAGCAATATTATGTTTAGCTTGTTTTCTGTCCCTGGCTTAAAAATGTCAAGTGTCGTAATACTGTTAAACTGTCCAGAAATAATTTCATCTTTATTTGTTAAATTTAAACTTAAATGTTTCTTTTGGTGAACACTGCAGAGTTAACTCTGTTTCGTTTAGTGTTGTGGACAATCTTTACCACACTGATAGACCTCTAATAGACAAACAAGATGATCCACTAATTTCTTACACAGGTAATAAATATTAACACATTATAAGTCGAACAATTACAGGGGGTATATATTTTTTCAGTGCAAGTTTCTTATAGGTACTTATAAGTACTTAAAGGTTTGTGCATTAAAAACAGACTTTTAAGACGCTCAGGTGGCGCAGCAGTCTACTTCGCTGGTCCACCACCACTGAGATCGGGTTTAAATCCCAACTGTACTGTCGGCCAGCAGGGTGTCTACACAGATATGATTGGCTATTTCCTTGGAGAAGCATATAGGAGGTGGCAAAAACCCTGCAATGGATTGGCACCCTGTCCAGGGTGTTCCTGCCTTGTGTCCAGTGTGTCTGGAAAAAACGGTTTTTGGTTTTTGCACAAATAAGTGAATACAATTCCAAAAATGAAGCAAGCAAGCATTTTCTAACTAGTGTTGTTAGTTTTTTTAAATCAAAATGTTACTGTGGTAAGACTTTGGTATTCACACTGAAAAAATGGAATCCCCCTGGAGTTTGTTGCATAAATTTTTATTAAAAGATTGAATCTATCACACAATATGATTACCTTCTTTAAATTCATTTTATAGGCCTATATGGACTTTAATAGAAAAATATAAGTGACAAAACATTTGCCCATTCTTCATTTTATCTATTTTTGCCTATTTTACATTTGATTGTTGTAAATTGTAAAACAAATCTAAATACAAAACATGTTTGCAAAGAGCTTCCCCACTCTGTCTGAACAGCTGAGTCTCATGTCATCATCAAAATATTACAAAAGACCCACCTATTTACCTATTTAGGTATTACTGTGTAAACTAACCTTGCCATTATTTCTCATTAAAAAAACGTTACTTCTGTTATCTAACTATATATTCTTTTAAAAGGCTCAAGCTCCAAGCTAACAGCACACACACAGCACTGCACAGCACATAAACTGTGCCTGAGGTGAGTATAACTCATTGGTGCTGCGATTGCGGCTTCTGGACTCACAGCAAGTATTGCCTGACTCTCCATACATGACACAAACCAATAATTGTTTTACTCAAAATTGAGGACCCGCAATCATGACCAAAATCACTGACTTAAGATGCTATGGTAGGACCTAAAACGGGCAGTTACAGCAATTAGAAAATTAAAGCAATTCTATAAATAAAAGTTCCTCAACAGCAATGTGAAAGACTGATCTCCTGTTATAAAAGCATTTAGTTGCAGTTGTTACTGCTAATGGTGGCCCAGTCAGTTTTTCACACAGGGCCAGTTGATGTTGAAATAAATAAAATACTTATTTAACATTGCAAGTGTGCAATGCAAAAATAGAAGAAATAAAGAAGACTACAAATTCTTTTTCTTAGCACAGTTCATGAGCTTTTTGCATACAGTATTATGTGTAGCCAGAAAAAAAGCTGAACTAAACGTTTAGGACAAGAAAGTGTTAATTTTACATAATAATAATAATACATTTTCATCAGCAGAAATAACCAAAAATAAACAACTCTTTTGCATATTTTACAGTCAATAAAATAATAGTAACAAAAAAACTAACCAGAAATGTAACTAGGTATTTGTTGTATATTGTGTTTGGTTTTACAATTTTATTATTTAACATTTTTAAAATGTTGAAAAGTAACAAATATGGTTTAATAGTTGCTTCTCCTGTTCTGAATGTTTTTAAAAAACACCATTTACAGAAAAGTTAGGACATGTATGATTTGCTAAATCAGTTGAACCTTTATTAAAATGACAAATGTACAAAGAAAAGGCTTCCGATGTTTGACTAACCAAATGTATTGTATTTTGTAAACAAATTTGACATTTAATGACTGCTACACACTTAAACAAAAATGGGACTGGGGCCAAATAAGAGAAAAGATTTATAGATCATTAAAGGTATACATATGTAATATTTGAAAACATTCCACACTGAGCAGCTGAATTTGTAACAGGTGAAGGTATAATGATTGTGTGTAAAAGGACAATCCACCAAAGGCTCAGTCAAGTTGCTGTTTTTATCATGTAGAAGGGGGATTTCTTGATTGTTACCTCTGTTTTGGGACATTTAGCCTCATAATTTATGTCTGTGGTCCATAACACTGAAGCAAGGGAATTGAAAGGTCCTTTCAAATCAATGCAAATCAATACAAATCTCTGGATGGTTGGGGGTTGTTTCCTAGAGACTTGAAGAAGAGGAGGTCAGTTAAAGCCTCTTAATATTTAACTTCTAGTAATGCAGCCATTACAAGGATAAGCAAACTGTTTAGCAGCCTTTGTTGTAATTGAAAATTCAAAAAAATTTGTCAAATAGAGGAATTTAGTCAATAATGCTGGGGTTAATAATGTATGCATTACATGCCTTCTCCCTGATTTCTTAAGGTTTAACTCATCAATACAGTATGCATAAGCAGCCTTGTTTCTTTTTTTCTGCCTTTATATATATTTCAACTACTACCATGTTTTGGAAGGAGACCAAAGGCTAAATAAAGATGAATAAAAGTCAGAGTCAGATGTCCAAGCAAAGAATGAAAATGAATCTGCAGATGATCTGGGCAGATTTATTGAAATATCAATTGGTTTTACCTCATACAATAGTAACAATATGACTGCACAACAGATCAAAAACTCTTGTCCTAAAAGGTGTGTTGATTTGATAACTTTCTGTTTTACACTATATGTCTATATTTACAGTGCCTTTAAGTTTATATTTTATTGTTTTAATTTGCATATTAAGTTTTACCAGTTGACATGTAAAACAGTGTGCCTTTTAAATAAAAAATAGTTCAATAATCATACACCTTGCAACAGTAAGACCAAATCTGACCTCATGACCTCAGGGCTCTGTACTTGGCCCACTTCTTTTCTCTATCTACACCCGCTCTCTGGGTAAGGTCATAGCCTTCCATGGCTTCTCCTACCACTCCTATGCAGATGACACTCAGCTCGTTCTGTCTTTTCCTCCTTCAGACACACAAGTCTCAGCTCGCATCTCAGCATGTCTGCGAGATATCTCACAATGGATGTCAGCTCATCATCTAAAACTTAATCCCAGCAAGACAGAGATGTTGCTCATTCCCAGAGATCAGTCTCCAACCCAGGACCAAGTCATCTCTCTTGATGACTCCCAGATCAGACCATCTGATAAGGTAAAAAGCCTTGGTGTTGTCCTGGATAACCAGCTGACCTTCTCTCCTTATATAGCCAACATGACAAGATCGTGCCGGTTCCTCCTGTACAACATCAGGAAGATTCGACCATTTCTCTCCAGGGAAGCTACCCAGATTCTGGTCCAATCACTTGTAATCTCACGGTTGGACTACTGCAACTCCCTCCTGGCAGGAGTTCCCATGTCCACTATTAAACCCTTGCAGCTCATTCAAAATGCAGCTGCCCGTCTGGTTTTTAACCAGCCCAAACACTGCCACATCACCCCACTGCAGCGTTCTCTTCACTGGCTTCCTGTAGCTGCACGCATTCAGTTTAAAACACTGACGCTCGCCTACAAAGCCAAAAATGGACCAGCCCCAAGCTACCTTCGAGGTCTAATCAAACCCCGCTCTGTACCACGCAACCTCCGAGCCACTAGTCTCGCTCGACTTGAGCCTCCACCCAGGACTAAAGGAAGACAAGCATCAAGGCTCTTCTCTGTTCTAGCACCCAAGTGGTGGAATGAACTTCCTCTGTCTGTCCGAACATCTGAGTCTCTTGCTGTCTTTAAAAAACGATTAAAAACTCACCTTTTTACTAAACACTTAAGCTGACTTGTACTTATTTACTAACATTTTTTTTTCCATTTCCAAAAAAAAAAAAAAAGCAGATTTGTGTTCTTCGACTGTTGTTTACTAAAACTTGAGAAATGAAATGTTTACTATGGAAGCACTTCTGTATGTCACTCTGGATAAGAGCGTCTGCTAAATGCAGAAAATGTAAAAAAAAAAAAAATGTATTATCTTACTTGGCCAACTCAGTTTGTTAATAGTCAACACTTGTGGGAAAACAAAAATGAGCCCAACCTCCACTAATTTGCTAAATACACCTAGTGTAAATGACACTGTCATTGATTAATTGCTAAATGTCTTAATTCTGGTGATTAAATAATATTTCTGGTTTCTTGAATACCCTATATTCTTGAACAAAACTATAATTCCATCTTAACTCTGCAAGATTACAAGCGTTTAAAACAATGTGTTGTGTACTTTCTGCCAACTAAATGTGGATAAAATTACATGCAGTAGCACACACAACTGATCTGCATTAAAATAACATTTGCAGTGGATTTATTTTGATTTTAGCTGATTTAACAACACAAATTTGGTGCTTTGGACTAAATTTGCTGTTTTTCAAATAAGTATTTAATTTGTGGTAATTTATCCAGTGTTATTAGTTCTATCACATTTATTGATAAATATAGGCTCTAAAACGTTACAAAAAATTGGTGGAACTTTTATCAATAATGAAAAAGTGTGAAACTGTGTCTGTCCTTTGTTTTATCATTCTTCACATGACAGGCCCCTATTTCAGTAGTGTTTTTGTACTTTCATTTCATGTTCATTCATCTATTCACTGTTGTATGCTACTGTAGGCAATAAACATTTACTCATTCACACTAACTCACCTTAACATGCATTTTGTCTTGTGAAAAACAATCATAACAAAGGAGAGTAAACATGGCAGTAGATATTGGGGGAGGGGTCCCTAGTCACTTCAGATAATAGAACACTTCTTAAGAGCTGAATATGTTGTTTCTTTTATAATATAAGACCAAAACAACGTGTTTACTGTAGCCGAGCAGAGAGACGCTGTTAGAGAAACTAACGTTTCTATAGCAGTAGGAGACAAAGCTCGTGCACGCATAACAAAGGACTGCGCGCGACACTCCCCTCCGTCTCGCGCACGTTCCTTTTCGTTCCTTTACCCATGATGCTCTGCGGGCGCCTGCTTGGAGCGAGCCGCCATGTTGTCGGTGTGAAAGCCAGGGAGCTGCAGCGAACCGGGGCTGAAATCCGTCACCATCCGCATTCTCCACCTGTGAGTAAAAGCTTATTTTAAATTCAGTCGCTCCTCCATGTCTGATGGTGATCTCCAGCGCGGTTATTTATTATACATGGCGCCGGTAACCGTTGTTTTTTAACTGATATTTGGCGGTCTTGTCTCCCCCTCCTCCCTCCGGTTCTTTCCTACTGTTGTGCTGCTCTTCCTGTCCAGACATCTCAGGCCTTTTGTTAGCAGCAGGAGGACCTGTAGCATAGCACACAGTCCACCCAGGCTTACACAGGTACCATTTAATCAAACATATAACATTCCGGTTTGTGTTTTCCACCGCGGCTGTGTTTATTTATCCGGTGCTGGTGAGGAAAGCGAGCAGGCCGTGTATTATTAGACTGGTTCACCAAATCGCATCAGACCCCTGGTCATTAGTTCCTTTCCTTATTTACATCATAATACTCAATTGTTTGGTAGAAAACTATTTTCTGTTCTTTTAAACATTGCTTTTTTGGACGTAACCCGAAAACTCAAGTTCCTTGTCCCTCAGTTGAGGGTTTCCGTGCTTTTGTTTCAAACAACAGTTGTTAGGTGCGATCTTACAAAGACATGTAACTGTCGCTGTTTGGTCTAATGCTTATTCTAAACATCGCTGGGCTTTTTGCTTAACAAAGTTTGAACACGTGTTTAATTAATGTTTAATCTTTCAATAGTTTCGGTGTCCACTTCCGGGAGGCGTGTGTGCAGCTCTTGGTGGTGTTTTCCGGGGTTTCAATTATTTATTGCTGAGCAAAGTCCCTCAACATATCAGGGTCTCCTAATTTCAATAAAAAATAACTTTTATACAAGTAGACCACATCACGGTGGATTTTCCTTACGTGTAAATCTATCTTTAAACGATCTTTCTGTTAGAGAAACTGGCTTCAGAACACTCGCACAGAGCATATGGGAGAAAAAATAAAGCTCAAAGCGCTTTTCTCTTGTTTTAGTTACATTTGCACCATTTAGGCCTCTTACAGTAATAAGTTCTCAAACTGCCAATAAACAAATAACAAAAGTAATGTAATTAACTATTCACGTTTATTATACTTTACTGTTGCTCAGGCTAGAAACTTACTCAACACATAAATACAAACACTTCATTTTACTCACTGTCCATTAAAGGGATGCAGTTCTTTGCATAATAATGAACCTAGACCAAGAGGTTCAGTAGTCGCTGTATGTCATCTGCCAGTGATGGCAAAGCAGTTCATTTTAAATTCTTGCTTGGCCACAAATGGTCCACAGCTTCACATTTCCTATGCCAAAAAAATTGTCAGCTGAATGTAGAATCAGCACCTACTGATTTATTGACTTTTACAAAAACCATAGTAAGGTAAGAACTGGCGTTGGGTATGCACAACAGGAAACATGATTGCATTGTGTTGGCCTGGCACCCTGGCATTTGCATTCATACATCTGAATACCAACATTGAAGGTATGCCTAGCCTTAATAACCTAATATTAAATATGCAAATGAGCTGTTACTCACCCTTCACTAAACACGTTGTCATATTATAGTTTACAGCAAAGGTGATTACATTGATATGACTTGTCAGATCTGATAGTGTTGGTTTAATGCATCAGATTTGATATTAGTTAAAATTCTGACCTTATTAATAACGATTATAACAATGATTTGAACCACATAAAAGTAGCATCTTTATATCCTTTCATCTGTCACTAATCAAAATTTTGGTCAAATGCTGAGCGAATAGGTTGATTTACCATGTCTGTGTTTGACTGATGATTGTACAGATTAGTCTTGCATGTCGACTTTTTTAAGCTCTTTCAAAACTAGCTAATTTTATAACTGTAAACATAGAAAATAATGTTTTATACTTGGTACAAGGCTGATACTGGTCTATAAATGCATGATCAGTATTGAATTAACATATTTTATCAAATTTTATTGACATTTTGGACTGTGAATGTAGGTAAATGTGACTGACATGACAATGATATTGAACCCAGTGCACAGATTATCATAAAGCACATCTCACCTTTGTGCGAGTTAAACCGCTAAGGCAATGCCAATATCTGAATGGTACCAATTACTACTTAAAAGTTTGGTATTAAAATCATTGTAAACAACAATGATAAGCATGTAACCTATTGTAGCCAGTACTTCAGGACTTGTTGCTAAAAGTTTTTAATAGGAGCATATTCATTCTAAGACATTTCAAGTTTTTTGTTGAAGTACAATAAGCTGAATCATAATGAGCACAGCAGAAACTTTTTGTGTATCTGCACTTTGGGTCACTCTACTCTGATTACATTGATCAAGCTTTGTCTTAACCTTAGCTACTGTTTTGATTACTTTTTGTTTCCATATTCTGTATATCGTGTCTTACTTCATCCCAAGATAAAAAACGTTTTATTTCGTGTTCTTTCAAAAGATTAAGGAGGCAATTGGGTGTCAAGCCACCATTTACCACAATAAAACTAAAAAGTATTTTTCTTTGTGGTGGGATGATGTTCCCTTCCATTTAAAGAAGATCTTTTTTTTTTCTTTAAGGAATAAAAGTGAGGACCTACTTTGGTCGGCCATCTAAATTTTAATGTAAAGGTTTATTAATGTTTAATTCTGGGTGTTTGGTTATGCTGTGAAAGATTGGCATCATCTGGGACCTCATCCAGGACATGTATTCATTGGGTCATTATTAACCTGGAATATGGAAACATTTTAAAAGAGTTTGTGCACCAGAGGGTGGACCTGGTCATTAGCAGTTATTAGCAGTAATTATTAGCAGCAACTATCAGCAGTAAATAAACTTATTTGGCGGTTATACGACCATGCAAAACGACCTTTACATGTAATAATTGTACTTTTGGCAGTTAGTAGTTGTGGTATGACTACAAACACCAAGCACGTGTATTAGGGCTGGTACTTGTTTAAGATGTTGGATTTATGTCAGATATAATTACCATTTTTAAAACCCAAATGGGGGATTTATATCTAAAGTGTTGCTGTGTTAACTTTTTAAATAATAAAAGTAAAACGGTAAAGAAATTCATGTACAATTCATTCTGTAACATTTAGTCAGTGGCTGTGTTTACATGCCAAGACGTTCTTTATTTAAATATGTTCTGATTATAGATTAAGACAGAGGAGTTTGTAAGTAAACTCTACTTAACAATCTGATAAATCTCCATTTACATGCATGCTACAAGTAATCTGTTCCAAGCGGCGTGCATGTGTAGAATAACACTTAGCTTACATGTTGCCATGACGACGAGCATCATGTGAGTTCAGTCAGAGTAAACGTAGCCGCAGTATGTAAACTGAGTTTTCAGTCGGGGGGGGTGGTGGGTTTTTTTCCCCTCACCCAGTTGCTCTTAAATTGGCAGACTCAGGAAATTGAACTTCACTTTCAATTATTAAAAAAGGGGTAGGGCAAAGATGTCATGTCCTGCAACATTCGGAGGCACATAAGTCATTTAAAGTTTATTCTTTTTTTAATTAATTATTTAAAGGATTGCCCACCTCATTCAATCAGATAGAAATTGTATTCGGAATGGCCTCAGTGAAAGTAGTCTCTTTCAAATTGGGGTGTATACATATTCTATTTTGATTGAGCTAAATTATTATTAAATTATTAGCAGTTTCAGAACCTTTTTTTTGTTTTAAAATAGTCACCGTGGGCCAGAATACACATTTAAATCCTTACTGTTATATATCCTTGCCTTGATCTATGCCTTGCCACAATTTGGTCACAGATGTCCTTGGACCTCATGGCCTGATTTTTGTCCTGATAATTCATTAGACTTTGGGCCCTTGTAGACCCAATGTGCCTTACCAGACTATGTCAATTTAAATTGCAACAGGTGGACACATTTAAAGAATAATTAAAGCAAAAAGATGCACCTGACCGCAATTTGGAGTGCCATAGCAGACAGTCAAAATCAATGAAAAAGGAATTCTATCAATTTAAAAGCAAAGTGCACAAAAAGTGGTCTGAATGCTCAAGTGGTCTGGATCCGTTGTAGATACTTTATTAAGAGCAACCATTTAGTACATTGTCATGATAATAGTTGACCTATTTCAAGAACACACTAAGGTTCTGTACAATTTTATGTAACTGCATTGCATAAAGAAGATTCTGGGTTCGATCCCCAGGTGGGGCAGTCTGAGTCCTTTCTGTGTGGAGTTTGTATGTTCTTACCGTGTTTGCGCGGGTTTACTCCGGGGCTCAGGTTTCCTCCCACAGTCCAAAGACATGCAAGTGAGGTGGATTGGAGATACTAAATTGTCCATGACTGTGTTCGATATAACCTTGTGTGAACTGCTGAACCTTGTGTAAGGAGTAACTTCCGTTCCTGTCCGTAACTGCATTGCATAATAGAATATAATTAAAATTGTCTGTAGTTTAGAATGCTCTGACCAAAAATACAATTTTAAATGTAGTTGAACCTGTGCTGACACTGCTGGAACAAAATCGGCATCCAAACATAGCACTGAAACCATTGCATTATTTTACATAAAGATTTTACATTTGTTTTTATTTTAACAATCTTTACAAAACAGCCATATTATACCGAATAACAGCTCATTTAAGCACTTATTTCTTACTAGCAACCTGCAGTTGCTTGTGGCAAAGGCATTGTGGCATACCAGAGTTGACAGCATATAGCGTTCTGACTTTTAATTACTTCCTAACAGGTGTTCGTTTCCTTTCCATGAGTAATATCAGTATTGCATATATAAAACACAACATTTAGGAATACATTTAAATTGCTTCACTATCCTTGTTTAATCTATCTAAAACGAAATGAGCAGCAAAACAATTTTTTTCCCTTTATTTATCTGAATGTTGAAGCACATGCATCCATCTAGCTAGTGAACATGTTAATAATGCTATGAACATTTACTTTTTTCTCCTTGTGTAGAATAGAAATTAATTTTATAGTGACCCAATGAAGTCTGAAGCTGTAATTGTGATGTGCTCTCAATAACACGAGTCATCAGACTTTACCTTTGCTTTCTTTGCAGAAAAATGAAGTATGCTTGACATTGATAAATAATGAAACCTAGCTGTTGCTTGATTTCCCCTCCCAAACCTTTGTACTTGAGTGCAGTTCCAATGAAATTCTATCGTTTATATGCATCAGTACACTGAAAAGCTTAACAGTCCATGCTCAACATTATCACATGCCAAGCCGTTACCTGCATTTTCATTTCACTGTATATACTAAAGCGGTGAGATAAAAACAAAAACTGATTTCAGGGTCCTGAACAATAAAGCACCTTCAGTGAGTTACAAATGGGCACTACATGCTCTACTTCATTAGTACTAATTATCATTTTGATGCCTTTGTCTTAGTCTTGCTTTAATGTATTTTAGCATCAGTGTCCTGCTCATAAGAATTGAATTGAATTTTCAGTTGATAGGTCTGTGTTATATCTAGCAATACACCCATGTTTTAACTCTCAAGTGATTAAAGCTTGTAAACTATGCAGTTCATTGTCCTTTATGTACAGACATCTAACTTTAATACCCTTGTACAAGGCTAGAGCTGGCTACATTAAAGCATGGTTGTAATTTTTTGAGCATTGAAAAATGTCGTTCTGTGTTTGCTTGAGTAGGACATTTGTGTTCTAGTTTTTTTTTTGAAAATTTTTTGCAAAGACAAGTGACTGAGAAGCAAGTGATTTCAAGCTAAATTAAGTCAGAACTGTATAGACAACTTGGCATAATTAAAAAATGAAAATTTGAACAAACCTATGTAATTCAAGAAATGCCTGCATCTATATCTGCTTAGGAAGACATAGGACAGAAGGGGTTGCAGTGGCATGTAGCTGAATTACCATCCAGCCTTCCCTTCCACAGACAGTCAGTTATGCATGTGGAGTGCGCGGCCAGGCAGCTGGACTAAACTTTGAACTAAGACGTTTGGATGTTAAACAATTTTAGTGACACATGTTGGTCAGTGTGTCTTGTGAGTATCATGGTAGTGTAGGTAGTGCTGGTATGCATTTATTAGGTGCTGTAGTGTTGCTTGTGTTTCATATACAATACACATTTCTGTACACTGTATTTTGAACACTTGGTTGGTATAGTTTTGATGTATATCTAGTCTACAGTCTATCTTTTACAACACATTATTACTTCTAATAGCTTTTTATTTGTGTATGTTTGATCCTGACCACAGGACCGTTACTCCAGGCTGGAAATTCTGGTAGGTGGACTGTTTAACACCAAGTTGTACAAAGTGTACTACACACTAGTACCAGTGCCTCAAACATTTCTGAACCGTTCAAGAGATGTTGATCTGCTTATAAATGTTACCAGATATTAAACTCACAGAGAAAATATAAAAAATCAAATCTAAATTAAAATAGAAATTAGTGGTAGGGTGGTTATAATTTGTCAGGTGTTTTAGTCTCTCCCAAAAGGCAAATTATGTAAAAGAAATAATCCAGTTTAACTGATCTATTGGCAAATACATGATTAATTGCTATTCATACTTGAATACCAGTACTTATTTTTTTGTTTGGGAAATGTATTCATGTTAAGTGGGGAGCGAGAGAGGACTGGTGTTTTTATACAGCCTCATCTTGTTCTGTGAAGGGAGACTGCATTTTTAGATTGAATTACAAAATAAACTGTTTACTACCAACCCCAGTGTGGGGTTTATTACAAGCATATCTTACAACACGTCTGTAGCTATTATAAACTAGAGTTGTAACTTTATATTAGGGCATGGTACAAAATATTCAAATTCTTAAACAATACAGATACAGTGTATCACAAAAGTGAGTACACCCCTCACATTTCTGCAGATATTTAAGTATATCTTTTCATGGGACAACACTGACAAAATGACACTTTGACACAATGAAAAGTAGTCTGTGTGCAGCTTATATAACAGTGTAAATTTATTCTTCCCTCAAAATAACTCAATATACAGCCATTAATGTCTAAACCACCGGCAACAAAAGTGAGTACACCCCTAAGAGACTACACCCCTAAATGTCCAAATTGAGCACTGCTTGTCATTTTCCCTCCAAAATGTCATGTGATTTGTTAGTGTTACTAGGTCTCAGGTGTGCATAGGGAGCAGGTGTGTTCAATTTAGTAGTACAGCTCTCACACACTCTCATACTGGTCACTGAAAGTTCCAACATGGCACCTCATGGCAAAGAACTCTCTGAGGATCTTAAAAGACGAATTGTTGCGCTACATGAAGATGGCCAAGGCTACAAGAAGATTGCCAACACCCTGAAACTGAGCTGCAGCACAGTGGCCAAGATCATCCAGCATTTTAAAAGAGCAGGGTCCACTCAGAACAGACCTCGCGTTGGTCGTCCAAAGAAGCTGAGTGCACGTGCTCAGCGTCACATCCAACTGCTGTCTTTGAAAGATAGGCGCAGGAGTGCTGTCAGCATTGCTGCAGAGATTGAAAAGGTGGGGGGTCAGCCTGTCAGTGCTCAGACCATACGCCGCACACTACATCAAATTGGTCTGCATGGCTGTCACCCCAGAAGGAAGCCTCTTCTGAAGTCTCTACACAAGAAAGCCCGCAAACAGTTTGCTGAAGACATAACAACAAAGGACATGGATTACTGGAACCATGTCCTATGGTCTGATGAGACCAAGATTAATTTGTTTGGTTCAGATGGTCTCAAGCATGTGTGGCGGCAATCAGGTGAGAAGTACAAAGATAAGTGTGTCATGCCTACAGTCAAGCATGGTGGTGGGAATGCCATGGTCTGGGGCTGCATGGGTGCAGCAGGTGTTGGGGAGTTACATTTCATTGAGGGACACATGAACTCCAATATGTACTGTGAAATACTGAAGCAGAGCATGATCCCCTCCCTCCGGAAACTGGGTCACAGGGCAGTGTTCCAGCATGATAATGACCCCAAACACACCTCTAAGACGACCACTGCTTTATTGAAGAGGCTGAGGGTAAAGGTGATGGACTGGCCAAGCATGTCTCTAGACCTAAACCCAATAGAACATCTTTGGGGCATCCTCAAGCGGAAGGTGGAGGAGCGCAAAGTCTCGAATATCCGCCAGCTCCGTGATGTCGTCATGGAGGAGTGGAAAAGCATTCCAGTGGCAACCTGTGAAGCTCTGGTAAACTCCATGCCCAGGAGAGTTAAGGCAGTTCTGGGAAATAATGGTGGCCACACAAAATATTGACACTTCAGGAACTTTCACTTAGGGGTGTACTCACTTTTGTTGCCGGTGGTTTAGACATTAATGGCTGTATATTGAGTTATTTTGAGGGAAGAATAAATTTACACTGTTATATAAGCTGCACACAGACTACTTTTCATTGTGTCAAAGTGTCATTTTGTCAGTGTTGTCCCATGAAAAGATATACTTAAATATCTGCAGAAATGTGAGGGGTGTACTCACTTTTGTGATACACTGTACATACTCCATACTGACACAACAACCTCTGTTTGTGATTTTTATGCATAATAGTTCTGTTGTTCATGTATTTAATTATTTAAACCTTTACGTTTTCATGTTTCATGTTCTGAGGATCATGGTTGAGTGATTCAAATAAACGTTTTTGTGCTGCGCAAACTGCAGCTTTGCTCTCATTTGGAATCGATCATCAGGTTTTAACAGCATTAAGCAAACAATGACTGTCAGTTAACCAGTTAATTTACGTTCCTAGTTTCAAGAATGATCACAAACATTAACTGAAATGTCTTCTGTGCAAGTTAAGTCAAAATGTTTTAAATAAAGCAAACATGGATTTTGAAGGAAAGCCATGTTCACTCACTCTTCCTAATTTTCATTAGCTTTTACATAATAACTGACTGACTTACGCTTGAGGATTCAGTTCTTTAATTGTGTGTCTTATTTTCTTTCATTTTGGGTTTGAGGCACTTGGGTGATGCAGTGGTTTATCATTCTAGCCCACCACCACTCAGATTCGGGCTCGAATCTTAGAGCTGCTATATGCTAACCGGGCCTCTACACCGACATGATTGGCTAAGTCTAAGGGGGGGTGGGGGGCGATGGCCAAAGCTCTGTGATGTATTGGTGCCCTATCCAGTCTCTTCCTGCTTTTCCAGCATTACCCAGTGGAGCCAGGCCCGTGGTGATTCTGCCCAGTATAAAGCAGTTGATAAATTGTTTTGTCTGTTTTCCAGGTTTTACCATTGTCTATGAGAGTGAGGATGAAAGCCATTTACCAGTTTTTAAGTTACTGCACAGGGTGAAAGATTAAATTAATTTAAGATTAAGAAGACTGGATTAAATAAAACAATGTTTGTTTAGATATTAAGGCATAATCTTTCCAAAATCACCAGTTGCACATCTGTGTTTTTGTTTCTGACACCTTTGATTTCATCCATGCTCCCTGAATCACAGATTTCTACTGGGGCCTATATTTCATTGTTTTTATTATTTTAAATAAAGTGGAACATCTGGAGGGCAGAACTGTAAACAGAATTGTTATTCAGTTTGATTGAAGCAAGTGTATAATGTCACGAACACTAAGCGTGAACACTAAGTCCACCATTAGCTTTACTGCTTACAAACATAGCAACCCTTCTTCCTTACGGTTGTCCCCATTATGCACCTTATACAGTAGAATATTTTTACACTCATGCTCTTAAATATAATGGTATACCACAGCCAACAGGAATTATACTGAGTGATGTATATAATTTGTTGCTGTTGGATTATTGTGTTTTGACATTTTGTTTTTTTAAATAGTGCTTTAAATGACCCACAGTATGCATGTCAGCATGGACTTACCATTATTATCTAATTTGTAAATTTGGGCAATTAATATTAACATTTCATTCATTTAGTTTCATTTATTTGATCTATTTTCTAGATTTTCATAATCATCATTTTTAAAATAGTTTGATCACATCTTTATTATTATTTAAGCTAATTGCGATTATTTAAAAGGAGTTTTACTTTGGTTCCACAAGCCTGTTTTTATTTAAATTCATTGGTTGTGCAGCCCAAAAAGGTTATTTTATTTGAGTAAAGACTGGTTAATTGCTTTGTTGTAAAAGTAAAATTTAGTGGAGTTGTAATTTGGAACTAGTTGTAATGACAGGGCCATGGCCTGTATGTCATTATCTTTTTATGTTGGAATATTGTATGTAGTTTAGTAACGTCTTAAGTATTTTTTTATTATATATTACATTATAATTTTTATTTGCCTGCTCTAAATTCAATTTGTAATGCTTTTGTTTTGCATTAGGTGTACAATAATTGAACTAAAGTTTAAAATAACTTTTCTAAAACTGCAGTTATGCATTTTTGCAACTTGTCGTCTTTGGCATTTTTTGCAGGGAGGCTAAATTATAATTTATAGTTATCAGTTGAAGTTACTGAGCTGAGTGAAAATGTTCTGACCTTTAGCGTGCCCTTTAAGTTACATTTTATTGTTAACATTAAAGTGGATTTATGGCATGCTTTCTAATAAAATAGATATTGAATCTTCAGTATTTTGTTAGTTTTGTAACATTGTGTGTATATTTGTGGTTTGCAGGCTCTGGTGGAATGAGCGTAGCGTGTGTGTTAAAGAGGAAAGCTGTGCTCTGGCAGGATTCGTTCAGCCCCCACCTCAGACTGCCTCCCCCTGACAGGCCATTACCCAGCATGCCTGTGGTGCTTAGTCCAGCGGGCCACGCCCCTCAACCTGGCCCTACTCCACAAGCCCCTCCCCCTGCACAGGGGGCAGGGCGTTCCCAAGATGATGCCATGGTAGATTACTTCTTTCAGCGGCAGCATGGTGAACAACCTGGCTACAACAATGGCAAACACCGTTGGCCTACTGGAGATAATATACATGCTGATAACCAGGTTAGATCAACAAACTCGCATTTATAACACAACAGCCACGTCAGTCCAGTCTGTAAGAAATGTTGGTCTATTGAGGGGCCAATATATTTAGATGGCTGCAGAAAGTGTATATAGTTCTATTTGTATAGTAGTATGCTTTCTTTTTGTAATGTTGTTTAAAATAGACTGATATGTGTGTAAACCAGGTGCGATCAATGGATGAACTCAACCATGACTTTCAGGCGCTTGCTCTTGAGGGACGAGCTATGGGAGAGGTTAGAATCTACACTACTAACAATTTCATCTAAATGCTCACAATGTATTATTTTATTTATTTACTTAATTTTTTTTCATTGTTTGTTTTTACAGCAGCTTCTCACAGGAAAGAAATTCTGGGAGTCTGATGATTCGGGAAAAGACGGACCAAAGGGGATCTTTCTGGACCAGTGGAGAGACAGTGCCTGGGGTACTTCTGGTAATTAAATTGCATGTGGATTAGTGAACGTCTTTGTGACCATGTATGCTTATCATTCAGACTGTTAATGGTGGGTTTTTTTTTTTTTTTTTTTTTTTTTTTTCTGCTTAATTGCTAGATCATTCAGTGTCCCAGCCAATTATGGTGCAGCGCCGACCAGGTCAGGGTTTTCATGGTGTTGGTGAGGCAGGCTCTGTACTTTCTCCCCGTTCTGAAAGTGGTGGTCTAGGTGTTTCTATGGTGGAATATGTCCTGAGCTCATCCCCAGCTGAGAAACTTGATTCTTGCCTGCATAAAGTGGCCTTTGTAAGTGTGCAAGACTTAAGACTATGTAATTAAGAGTTGTACTTATTGTGGTTGTATATATTTATTCATCTCTTATTTTTTAGGGTCCAAGAGATACAGAGACTAATGATTCTGAGAAGAGAGCAGAGCCAAAACCCAAAACCACATTTGACCCTGAAAGAAAAGAGCTGCAGGAAACTGAGCCTGATCCCATGGACAACCCCAATGGATTGGCTAGTCAAAATGGACTGGATGTGGATGTAAAGGACTTCAGGTAGAGCTCATACAGTTCTGACGGGGCAGTTTCCCCCTGCAAAGTCCCTTTTGGTAACAGTAAACTAGACATATGTTTTTTCTATTGGGAACCAAGTGCCAGAGTCTGGTTTGATAACAGTTGTTTACTGACCAGCATAAATGTTAGATTTTTCAGGAGTACAGCAGTTAACTGAGATCTTTTGTACTTTTTAAGAAAAATTGTGTGTCAACTTCTCAGGCGTATTTCTTGAGAATGTTTGGCATTATGGTGAAACTGGTCAAAATGGTTTAATTTTGTCAATATATTATTATCATTTTAGTCAGTGTTGTAGCAAATATGAGCTGATAAAACTAATATAGTGGATTTAACCAATCCCATTATTTGTCTTAAATGGCATATTGTGGTTTATTCAGTGACATCTGTCATTATATATATATATATATATATATATATATATATATATATATATATATATATATATATTAGTTGTTAGTACAGTTAGTGGAACTTGTACTTGAACTGTACATTCATATTCCTATTTGTTTCTGTTCGTGCCACTTTTTCTATATGACACCGTTATTTGTGTGTTTTAGTCGGACGCCTGGTAACTGTCCTGCTGGTCCTGAAATGGAGTTGGGTGGAGCTGACATGGCAGGAGGAACAGGTCCAAAACCTGCTGAAGAATTTTCAAATCTTGAGCCCCCAAATGTAACACTTGATCATATGGAATCTGTTTCCATGGAAACTCTACAGTTTGACTATTCTGGCAATCAGCTGCCTCTTGACTCCACAGCAGCTACTGTTGGTCTTTTTGATTACAACTCTCCTCAGCAGGTAAATACATTTCCAGCACTGTCTGCATGCGTGTTTACGCAATTAAATGTTGCCCAATGCCTCAATTATATGCTTTAATTTCTGGTCCATAGCCACAGATAACTTCACCCTTTTAGACAAACAGGATATGATCTAAGTAGAGCTGTGATGCAGTGTTATTAGGGAATCTGAAACTCTGTTGGTAAAAATCTGTTGGTAGCATTGTGCTCTATTCGGATGTTATTTACATACTTTTTTGTTTTCTACTTGAAATGTTCTGTAGCATATTTAAAAGGCATATTTGAAAATTACTACTTATGCTTTAGGCAAACTTTTAGATGACAGCAATATTACCATTGCTTGCTGTATGGTTACTGTGTATTTGCTAGCATGCAAAAGCATTGGTATCTTTATGTAAAAATAAAAATGAGCACCATGGGCTACCTTTCCTGTTATAAGCACCTGAGATTCTAGTATGTGCAAATATATTTGAGCACTGAAGAAAGTAAATAGTTGTTTTCAGACAGGCTAAACCGCAGCTCAGATTTATGTAAAACATAAAATGTTGTTTTAAGACCCATGTGCTACAATAATGTCAGCTAGACTTACAGCTGTTATGTTAACAAAGCTGCTAGGGCTAGCTGTTGCAGAAATTAACCAAGCATGTTAAGCAAGTTAGCTACCAGCTTGGAGAATCTTCTCAAAATATAACTAGGTTACATTGGAGATTACTCCAGAGTAAAGTCAGTTGGCTAACAAAGTATTTTGGAATCATACCCAAGCTGGTTCACACCAAAAAATCTCCCAAAACAAACTAACTAGCTATCATTAGAGCATGTTGTCAAACATGGCTTATATTATAAGTTGTTTTAAACAAGGCTGGATGGACTGTTGTGGGGATGCAGTACTAACAGGGTAGCTGACAAGACATGTGAAAAATAGGACACCATGAAAACCTGTCTTTTTTTCTAACATTAAAACATTTGGCCATTTGCTGTTTATTTGAAAAATATTAAGAGATTATTGGAGCTAGTATAAATAAATAAAAATGAAAAGGTTTTTTTATTTGTACAGTGTAATTCAAAATGATGACAACCTATATTTATTTTTTCTTTTTATATTTACTTTTTTTTTAGAATCAGGTGCACCACATCCACTATGCAAATGATAAGAACATTGTTACAGTGGGTTTTGGAGAAGGCGGTCTTATTTAAACCTCAGATTTGTAGTAAGGTTTGCTCTCAATTGTTAAAGTGAGTGGTATCACCATGGCAAGATGCGAAGAGCTCCTTGAGCCCTTTAGAAGGAGGGTTGTAGATGCATGGGTTTGGAAATGGATTTTAAAAAGATCTCAAAACAATTCCACTGCCTGCAGAATAATATACAAGTGGAGAATGTTTAAAACAATCGCCGACATGGCCAGGTCAGGCTGACCTAGAGCGTTTAGCCCAAGAGCAAGACAGCAAGATGTGTAGTTTCCAGCAATCCTAAAATGTCATCGTGGCAGCTCTTATTACAGTTGATATTAGAGTACATGTTTATTGCAGAAGTTCTTGTCTTTGTCTAAGTGTTTGCTGGCAATGTGCTTTGGACAAATCTTAATTTTTCCACTTGACTGTATATGATCACCTGTAATAGCTGTTATGTTAGTTTATACTGGGATTATGTTTATAGGTTTGGCAGTTGTAAAATATTTTGAAAGCGTATTTTAAATCTAATGGTATGAATAATAGAGTAGAATAAAAATAGTACACCAACTTAATTTCTTTTGAAATTTTTCAGCTCTTTCAGAGGTCTAATGCTCTGGCTGTGCAGCAGCTGACAGCAGCACAACAGCAGCAGTATGCCATTGCTGCAGCCCAGCAACCACACATTGGTGAGTGTATATGTCTAGTTGACATCACTAATTAGAATGATTGTCACGCAGTGCTGAAGTTTAAAGGCATTTTATAAATTGTATACATTTGTATGTGAATTTTAGGACTGGCTCCTGCTGCATTTATGCCGAACCCTTACATTATCAGTGCAGCCCCACCTGGCACAGACCCTTATGCTGCTGGCCTTGCTGCTGCTGCAACTCTCGGTATATTATAATAAGAAATCTTCAGCATACCCATGACTCCGTCTAACTTTATATGTGTTTTTTGTAATGAGATTTATTTCTGTGTTTGTATAACAGGTCCAGCGGTAATGCCCCCTCAGTATTACGGAGTAACTCCGTGGGGTGTGTATCCAGCTAACCTGTTTCAGCAGCAGGCCCCTGCACCTTCCAACTCTGCCAATCAGCAGCCAGCAGCACAAACTCAGCAGAACCAACAGCAGGTGAGTATGCAGACACATTTACTGACGGTATTGTCCTCTTAAAACAATTGAATCTACACATTCCTTGTCTGCTCTTTTCATTTGCTGAACTCTATATGTGGTCTGTAGGTAATGCGTACTGGAGGTAACCAACGACCTTTGACCCCCAGCCAAGGTCAGCCTGGCCAACAAACAGACCAGCTTGTTGCTGCAGCAGCAGTGAACTCTGCCTTGGCGTTTGGACAAGGTCTGGCAGCCGGTGTTCCTGGTAAGATTTCTCTTATTACCTAAATAAATACTTGCACTTGTTAGTCTCTGGACTGTCTTTTCTAGCAGCCTTAACCCTTAATAAAAAACCTACTCTCTACTGACACTCTGCTAAGTTTTTCTTTAAAGTATTTTTATGTAACATGCTGTAAGTAATGTTCCCAAAAAGATCTCACAACTACTCCAGGACGTTTGAGGCTTATTTGTGCTAGACTCACTTTTGTGGAAATGTGTCAGACAAATGTGCAAGAGAAGAGTATTTATGCATTAAATCAATTTTCAGGCATTAACTATGCAAATGTGTTTCAGTTCATGTTAAATTACCAGCCATCTGCATCATTGCATATTACTAGCATAGTATTGTGTGTTTGGAATGCATAACAGTTGCTACCACTTCTTAGCATAGCCTATGCATTAAAGGACTAGTGTTTTTTTTCATTCCCTGTACTGAGAAAGGAAGAGTAAATCAGTTGTCAAGTATACCTTTTTGTAATTAAAGTGAGAAACTACATGGCTTTTTATTTAGAGGTTGTAACCAGGTTATAATCATGTCTAGCATCACTTAATTCTTTGTTTATCTGAGTTAAAATTCTGAGTTTTGGCATCTTTTAATCATACAAATTCATACTGTAAGAATCAAGCTAAAACACACCAGCCTATAGGATTGCAGAGGACTGTGCTCTTTGAAATAATTACAAATGGACATGTGAATATAATGGCTGTAAACAATTATTCCAGGTGTATATAACATGGAATTATAGAAACATTTTTGATGTAAAATTATTGGCTGGTCGAACAGCACCCTTTTTGCCTACTGTGTCTTGCCCCAGTCATTCAAAATGGGCAGTTATTAAGCAAGTTTTTTTTAGTGGGGGCTCTCTACTGTTTTGTTGTTTACATTTAATCATAATTGCTTTCACTAACGTTGCACATCTTGCAGGGTACCCAGTCCTTGCTCCAGCTGCATACTATGACCAGACTGGAGCTCTGGTGGTGAATACTGGAGCTCGCAGTGGCCCTGTCAGACTCATGACTCCTGCCTCAGTCATCATCAGCCCTACTGGTATGCTTTTCAGGTTTTGGTGCATGTAGCCACATATATACTGTATATATACTGTATATACAGGGTGGGCCATTTATATGGATACACCTAAATAAAATGGGAATGGTTGGTGATATTAACTTCCTGTTTGTGGCACATTAGTTTATGGGAGGGGGAAAACTTTTCAAGATGGGTGGTGACCATGGCGGCCATTTTGAAGTCGGCCATTTTGGATCCAACTTTAGTTTTTTTCAATAGGAAGAGGGTCATGTGACACATCAAACTTATTGAGAATTTCACAAGAAAAACAATGGTGTGCTTGGAGTTATTTACAAGTTTCTGACCACTTATAAAATGTGTTCAAAGTGCTGCCCATTGTGTTGGATTGTCAATGCAACCCTCTTCTTCCACTCTTCACACACTGATAGCAACACCGCAGAAGAAATGCTAGCACAGGCTTCCAGTATCCGTAGTTTCAGGTGCTGCACATCTCGTATCTTCACAGCATAGACAATTGCCTTCAGATGACCCCAAAGATAAAAGTCTAAGGGGGTCAGATCGGGAGACCTTGGGGGCCATTCAACTGGCCCACGACGACCAATCCACTTTCCAGGAAACTGTTCATCTAGGAATGCTCGGACCTGACACCCATAATGTGGTGGTGCACCATCTTGCTGGAAAAACTCAGGGAACGTGCCAGCTTCAGTGCATAAAGAGGGAAACACATCATCATGTAGCAATTTCAAATATCCAGTGGCCTTGAGGTTTCCATTGATGAAGAATGGCCCCACTATCTTTGTACCCCATATACCACACCATACCATCAATTTTTGTGTTCCAACAGTCTTGGAGGGATCTATCCAATGTGGGTTAGTGTCAGACCAATAGCGGTGGTTTTGTTTGTTAACTTCACCATTCACATAAAAGTTTGCCTCATCACTGAACAAAATGTTCTGTGTAAACTGAGGGTCCTGTTCCAATTTTTGTTTTGCCCATTCTGCAAATTCAGTGCGCCGATCTGGGTCATCCTCGTTGAGATGCTGCAGCAGCTGAAGTTTGTAAGGGTGCCATTTGTGAGTAGCTAATATCCGCCGAAGGGATGTTCGACTGATGCCACTCTCCAGTGACATGCGGCGAGTGCTACGCTGTGGGCTCTTGCTGAATGAAGCTAGGACAGCCACTGATGTTTCTTCATTAGTGACAGTTTTCATGTGTCCACATTTTGGCAAATCCAACACTGAACCAGTTTCACGAAACTTGGCAAGCAGTTTGCTAACTGTAGCATGGGAGATGGGTAATCTCGTAGGGTGTCTTGCATTGAACTCTGCTGCAATGACCCGGGTACTGCGTTCACCAGACATCAACACAATTTCTATCCGCTCCTCACGTGTTAACCTCTGCGACATGTCAATGGCTGTAAACAAAGAGAAGCTTGTAAATAACTCATGAAAGAATAAAGTTACGTTAAAACCAAGCACACCATTGTTTTTCTTGTGAAATTCTCAATAAGTTTGATGTCACATGACCCTCTTCCCATTGAAAAAACTAAAGTTGGATCCAAAATGGCCGACTTCAAAATGGCCGCCATGGTCACCACCCATCTTGAAAAGTTTCCCCCCTCCCATATACTAATGTGCCACAAACAGGAAGTTAATATCACCAACCATTCCCATTTTATTTAGGTGTATCCATATAAATGGCCCACCCTGTATATTGCCTATATATATATTTTTTAATATGATTAGACCTCCCACTTGCATATTAGCTACAGTAGTTTATCTTTGCATTCTTGTAATTTTAGATTTTGTTTTTCCATACAGTGGCAGCTGCCTCTGCCAGTGGGGCTAATGCAGGCCTTGGCGGCGGGGCCAATGGGGCTTTTCGTGCGTTAAGTTCCCAACAAGCTCCAGGTCAGCATGGAGGTGGAGCTCTGGGTGGAAGTTCCTTTTATGGGAGTGGCTCTCCAAGCTCCTCTTCCCAGAGCTCATCCCTGTTTTCCCAAGGCTCTGCCCAACCAGGAAGCTCCTCCCTTGGATTCAATGGTAACCCATCTTCGTCTCTTGGTGCTACACTTGGAGCAACACTGGGTGGTTTTGGTACAGCTGGTATGTGTGAGTAAAGCTAAAATATAAACCATTATGAGGGGGGTGGATCTGTGCAAATGTGTCTCATAACCACATTAATATTTTCTTTTTTGACCATTCAGACAAAAAACTATTTAGTTTGATCTGTACTGAAAAATGCAATAGCATGCCTTACACATGGCTTTGGCCTTGTTAAGTCACACCATGTTGTACCTATGAAGTGTACTGTGTTAACTTGAGCCATCTGATACATTTGCATTAATATTCTAGTTTAGCCATTTGCTTGAAAGAAACCACATCCACTGTTGGCTTTTAGTATTGAGTGGATTAATTGCCTTAATAAATTTCTACAGTTTTAAATAATGACGTGTAACTAATTTGTATTGTTCCTAAGTAAACAAAGGGTCTTGGGAACCCATCGGCTTTGGTGATTAGTTAGCACAAATGACTGCAGTAAGCTCAAATAGAGACCGGTTGTCAAGAGGAAACTTGTTTAATAACTCCCGTTTCTGCAGCATATGTGATTTTGTACATTTTTACTAACATTCTCACTAAATGTCAGGAAGCTGTTGAAACAAGGTTTGTTTTTGGGAAGTGCATTAATTGTTACTTTGTCTGTCTGCAGTGGCTAATTCTAGCGCCAGTGTTTCTCGTCGGGACTCTTTGACAGGAAGTTCTGACCTATATAAGCGCACCCCCAGCAGCCTTACTCCTATTGGTCATGGAGGGTTCTACAATGGTCTTGGTTTCAGCTCCTCTCCTGGTCCTGTTGGCATGCCACTTCCCAACCAGGCTCCCTCACACTCTCTTACTCCTCCCCCCTCCCTTTCAACCCATGGATCCTCCAGCAGTCTCAACCTTGGTACGTTCCGACGTATGTGTGCACTTTTATCCAATTCTAATTAATTTTTGTTCAAACTAGAATATCAAAAAGTAATTTTTGCTTGCCAGAAAAAAATGGAATTCTGTAACCCCTCACAGGTGGGCTAACCAATGGCAGTGGCCGTTTTATCTCAGCGGCTCCTGGAGCAGAGGCAAAGTACAGAAGTGCCACTACTGGCTCTTCACTTTTTAGTCCCAGCAGCCAGCTCTTTCCATCACGGCTCCGCTACAGCATGTCGGATGTGATGCCGTCTGGGCGCAGTCGTTTGCTCGAGGATTTCCGCAACAATCGCTACCCGAACCTACAGCTGCGGGAGATTGCAGGCCATGTCATGGAGTTCTCTCAGGACCAGCATGGCTCCAGGTATGCCATCATACACTCTTAAACTCTTGTGCAACCATTCATTTCTCTTAGTACCATACATTAATACATGTGACACATAAGTTACTTTTGCTTTTTATTCTTTTCTTTCATTTGTTCTTTTGTAATTAGAACGCTTGAGTGCATAGATCATACCATTAAACATCTATAATTCCATGTGGTAACAATATGCCTTGCTTCATATTATAACTGGTAGTATTATTGTAATGTTCTACTTTTACAAAGTAGTAATATGTAGAATCTATATTAATTTGATTGGTTTGACATGGGGATGTGTGTAATGGGTACCAAAGTATTTATTATTTTAATCCTAATTAAATCGGTTATATTAGTGCTTTTTCTGGACTGCACATTTCCTTAACTGAAATATTATGCTTTCTTCTGTCTTACACCATGAGATGTTAAAATAACTTCCATCATTTAATGTATGCAAATGATAGGCAGATTTTTTTTTTTTTTTGATTGTTGCTTACCAGATAATCAAGTCCTCAAAGACTGTATATGTAAAATATTGCTTGTATTTGTTTAGGTTTATTCAGCTGAAGTTGGAGAGAGCAAGCTCTGCAGAGCGTCAGTTGGTCTTCAGTGAGATTCTGCAAGCAGCCTACCAGCTCATGGTTGATGTGTTTGGGAATTATGTCATCCAAAAGTTCTTTGAGGTGAGGCCAAAATTGCCATTATATAGACCAAGCTTTATTGTCTTAATAAATAACATGTTTGGTTCAATGACATGTGATTAATGCCTTTTTAATTTCTGTTAAATTACTGACCTCAGATATGTAAAATATTAATCTTGTGTTCGTTTCAGCATGCTGTTTATGTAAATGTTTGCATTAATGACATTTACATTACAATTAGGTCAGTTTTAATGCTGATGCTGGAGTCTGTTGGAATTACATAACCCCCCAGTTCACTTTTTCTGACTGTCTCCCCCTTTTGCTGATGTACATTGCTGTCTGATAGGTAATATGGGTGTAGTGACACTTACAAAGGTTTCATTTTGTTAAGCAGTATTCCCAGCATCACCCAACTAAACTAACAAAATAACCCTTTTATTTAGTGGTACATGACATGGTTTTGAATTTAGGCAGGGTGTAAACAACTTAATTAGCATGTGGCTTTATTTATATGTAGGCAGCATACTTTAATGATAATACATGTAAACAGGACTACTGGCAGAACCTGAGCTTTGTGTCAACAAAGCAAAGGCTGTGTTCTAATTTGGCCCATACTTACAGGGAAGAAATATGTGGCTGTGAGGGGTGAAATATGGTGGTTAAAAAGTGTTCACATGCATATAGTTAGATCTCTCCAGTAAGAGCTTTACACAGCACTGTTTTTTAGTAGTGTAAAAAGCTTTCTATAGTAAACTAAGCAGTCCATAAAAAGTTTATGTTGCTCCAAGGAACACTGGTCCCAGACTTTAAAGGTAAACATTAAATAATTAAATTGCTAAAATTATTAGTGGAAATAATCTTTTTTAAACAGTTTTTATTGTGTGTGTGTAGTTTGGCAGTCTGGATCAGAAGTTGGCACTTGCTGAGCGGATCCGTGGTCACGTGTTGTCTTTGGCTCTGCAAATGTATGGCTGTAGGGTGATCCAGAAGGCTCTGGAGTTCATCCCTTCTGAACAGCAAGTCATTGTGAGTGCATACTTACCCAGTTCATACACTTACTATATAACTTTCATTAAACACATCCATATGACTCCAAAGGTTTAACAAATATTGTAATTTAACACTTAACAACTTTATTATTTTTTATAATTTCTAGTTGTATAATAACCTTCTTTTAGTCAACAAATTAGAACCTTTCAATCTTGTAATGCTGACACATCTCAGCAAAACTAAACCTTTTTATGGAGACTATGCAAAGTGTTCCAGTATTGTTTGGTAAAAGTATTTGTTGTGTGCAGAGTGATATGGTACGAGAACTGGATGGCCATGTGTTGAAGTGTGTGAAGGATCAAAACGGTAACCATGTTGTACAGAAGTGCATTGAGTGTGTGCAGCCTCATGCTCTCCAGTTCATCATCGACGCTTTTAAAGGGCAGGTATGTCACCATAGCAACTGGTCACAGACTATGCTTAAATGTCAGCTGTTAGATTAAACCTCTAAAGGAGTGTGTGCATTGTGTGGGTAAGGGCTTTGCTTTGATGTGCTTTAATGTGATCAAAGGGGTCCTTACAGATGAAAGGCAGTTTGTCTGTGTATGTATTTACCGTGTGTGTGTCATGCAGGTGTTTGCTCTGTCCACTCACCCCTATGGCTGCCGGGTGATCCAGCGTATTTTGGAGCACTGTCTCCCTGAACAGACTCTGCCTATACTGGAAGAACTGCACCAACACACAGAGCAGCTGGTCCAAGTAAGGAAGATTTTTATCTTTTAGGACCTGATTAACCATTATCTTACTAAAGTTGTTGTGCTTCTAAAACAATGCCTCATCTCCACTCTCCATTCGTGACTCTGATGACCCATAAAAAGCTTTGTTTTTGACTTCTCTGTCATTTCATTTACTGTTTTTTTTGTTCATGTGTGTAGGATCAGTATGGCAACTATGTAATTCAGCATGTATTGGAGCATGGCCGTGCAGAAGACAAGAGCAAGATTGTCTCCGAGATCAGAGGAAACGTTCTCGGACTCAGCCAGCACAAGTTTGCCAGGTAATCTTAGAGCGCAGTAATTATTGACATGTACAGGCAGAGTATCTTTAGGTACAGTAGGGCCATGTTGCATACAAGTGTACACACTCACACGGATGGGTTTTTTAATAGATATAAAAAGAAAAGACTGATCCTGCCATTAATGTAACCAATGTGTTGACATGGCATTTTCTAGATTTTTTTTCAATCTAGACATTTTCAATTCCCCTTATGTGAATCTCCATGCACAGCCCCTTATGAGAGCCAAATCACCACACGCCCCTTGACAAGTGATTAAAAAGCAACTGCAGAATAGACATTTCAGTGTTGGGTTTTCACACAGACCCTCCCCCATCCCAAATGGATCTGGATCAGTCCTGGATATTGTATATCACAGTAGGAAGAAGTCCTTTTTGACCTTTTCTCCCTCAAACCATGCCTGGTCAGTGATTCTGCTAAAAGTCAAAAACATGAGCCAACACTTTTAGACTGTTTTAGCCATTTGAGTGCCCCATGTTTTAGAACTCTTTTGTATTTTTGAAGTCCCCTTTTTGTTGTAATGTCTGCATGCAGTTGAGCAGACATGGACTTCACAAGTTTGTTGATAAATTTTAGCTCAGCAAAATTTACAATAATCTTATGAACTTCTTGTGATATTACTGAATGCTTGACTTTCTCTATCAAGTGAGATACCTATCTCCCACATTGTGGATGTATAACTGCTGTAAAATAATATCCACTGAAAATCAAAGATTGACAATGTTAGAGACTTGGCCAATAAATGTATTGGATGTGAAAGGTTCCAACACACCCCAAAATAAATAACCAACTATTAATTTGTTGGTGTTTCATGTGATATAGATGTTATGGCTTAAATATTTGTTTACTCACTATAAAAGTAAAAAGGAACATGCACTGTCATGTATTGTCAGTATATCATTTGCATAATGCTTGTAGAGTAATTATATATTCAGGCAGTGTGGTGTTAAAGCTGCCATTAAAACCTTTCTCCCTGTAGTAACGTGGTGGAGAAGTGCGTGACACACTCGCTGCGGGCTGAGCGGGCCATGCTGATCGATGAAGTCTGCAGTATGGCAGATGGGCCTCACAGTGCCTTATACACCATGATGAAGGACCAGTATGCCAACTATGTTGTGCAGAAAATGATTGACGTTGCTGAGCCAACACAGCGCAAGATCGTAATGCACAAGGTGAATATTAATACATTTTCCTGTAGTTTTATCAGTGTTGTCTCTAACAGCATCATGTGTGCCATGTTCGAAACTTATACTCACTCCTTGCATTATGGGACTGATGTTTAATGACCTGTTCTGTGTGTAGATCCGGCCTCACATTGCGACCCTTAGAAAGTACACATACGGGAAGCACATTCTGGCCAAGCTGGAGAAGTACTACATGAAGAATGGAGTTGACCTGGGCCCGCTCTGCGCGCCCCCTAACGGCATCATGTAAACTCTTCTTGTTTTGAAAAGGCCGTGTCTACACCTGGATTAAAGGTGATGGTCTGGGATCACTGTAAACCCTTTCTAACTTGTGCTGAGTGACCTATCCTGGTCCTTGTGAGCTTGTTCTTGTTTTCTTGTTTTACCCAGTCCCTTTCTTACTACTGCTAAAACCTGGCTCCTCATCTTCTGTTCCTGTATGTATGTCATGAAAGAATATTTGATTTGATCCCAGTTTGAATCATGGAGGCTTCTGCCTATAAACACTTAATTGCTATTACACATTTCTAACACACACTTTCATAATGCACACATTACACGCTAACACTCTATTGCTGACATGGCACAGACATTTAGCATGGGAGACGTTTTTGGTCTTGCTTCTATAAATATTTAGTGCATACTTGGTGTAGAATTTTGCATATATATAAATATATATATAAATCTTTGTAGTTTTTTTCTGGTTTTTGATGTCCAATCTACTTATAATTACCCTATTAGTGAATACATACTTCTAATTGTATAATTGTACATTTGTAAACCTTGGCTAATGTAAATGTGGACTTGCTTCTACAGCCCTTTTTGGTATAAGAAGGAAAAAAAGAAAACGGGGAAAAAGAATCTTGTGCATTTCAGTGTAAATTCTCACCTTTTTGGTTGTTGTTCGAGTTATAAGTTGTTGTATATTGTAAATTGTAATATCAGATTTTTTGTTGGTTTTGAAGCCCTTTGGATTAAAATGGCATAGATGTACAAAGAAGACAAACATGGGCACATGCTTTTAGCCATTCACCAGCCATTTTTCCACATCTGCTCATCCTCTTTTTTTAAGATCTTTTATAGTCCCTCCCTTGCTTCAGGGCAGATAGTAACGAGTGTGTGTGTATGTGTGTGATGCGTAGATTGCCCTGGTTGCAAGGTGTGTACAGATTTGCCATTCTTTTGTCTACTTGTAAGTGATTGTAACATTTGATTTGGAACACTGCGGTGTATATTTAAACAGCCTTGTGTATATTTCCTATGATCTCTTTATGCGAGCACACTTGTAACCATAATGTGTATAGTTAACAGATGCTGTGTGTGCTTTCTGCCTGGGCAACTATTTTTTGTAACTCCAGTTGTAGATTGTCTCTAAACAATGTGTGATCTTTATTTTGAAACAAAACATGGATAAAAAGCTCAAAATTTAAAAAGGTTTCTGACTCTTTCTTATTATTTGAAGTGTTCGTTTTACTCAGTTTGTTTCGTTAACTGCACTGCTCTCAAATCTATTGTGCCCTGGATTCAAAAACACAAATCAAAGTAAAAAAAAAAAATGCAGTAAATAAACTTAAAAAGAGCCTCACAGTAAAGATAAACCGGAGCAGCGTGTGTGTGTGCCTTTAAAAGAGACGCAGTTACAGAGATGCAGAGTTCACAGTATCGCTATAAGTGATTCATTGATTCATGAGTTGATTCGTTTTTATGTGAAGCGTAAGTTTCTCTTCTCAGTTATCTCTCCGTGTTTACTGTTATTAATTAAATGTCGTGGTTTTAAATAAACACCAGCTACTACAGAACATTTTGTGTGACTCTTACATTAAATGAATAAACTTTTGCCTCGGATTGGCTCTGTAACGTTTTCTATTCTCATCTACATCACAAGTAAGAACCGCTTCCGATTTACTAAAGTGAACCAGGAGTTTATATAACGTGCTGATAGAATCGACTCTGATGTGACCGGGTTGAATTATCTTTTTAAAGTAAATATTACAATCAGCAAAATTACATCGTAAGAGCTTTCACCATGGTTTCTGTACGATTGTTGATGAATGGTGATGTGATGGTTGGTGCTTCGTAGCTCAAAGTCTGGATCAATCCGCTGAGCTGTTAACTTAACATGGTCTTTATATATCACACGATCGGATCGGCTACTTTTAGGAAATATCGCCGATAGCATATTTTGATTAAAAATCGGCCGATACCGATTCGTAGCCGATCGATCGTCCCATCTCTACCGCAGTGTGTCTGTATTTGTCATTTGCTCACTGTGAAACTGCTCGTCTGTGAGGAGAATGACGCACCAGTGGTAGACCTGCCAGTTCTGGTGTTCAGCTGTGAGTACTGGTCCCACCTTCATGCCACTCTCATGGAGTCTGTTTCTGACAGTTTGGCTCAATTTTAAGAGTGTGCACATTTGTGAAATGTGGCTTTAATTTTCCCTGCTAAATTATTTAATTTTATAGCTCACTTTAAAGGTGGAAATAAATCTGAAATTTTTTTTTTTATATAAATATATATCTTAACATGCACTATGTAGACTGTGTATAACAAACCCTATTTTAGTAAAACACATGAAATATTTGATTTGTCTTCTCCTAAATTAGAATTCAACTGATAGAAGTAGAAAGAAAATATTTCCACTGTTTTCACTGATCAACTTCATTTGTAAATATAAAAACATTCAGAATTTGGTGTCTGCAACACACTACAAATAAGTTGGGACAGAGGCATGTTTATGTCTATCAACTTTTGAAATGATGAGTTTAATCTTTTTAAAGAAATATTTCTCCATTTATGCTTGATACAAGAATTTACCTGCTCAACAGTCTGTGGTCACCAGTTTGATTCTTTTGTTCAGGTAGGCCAGTCAAGCACACATTCTGTACCATACAAAATGCGGCCTTGCATTGTCTTGCTAAAATAATTATGGGCTTTCCTGGAAAAGATGTTGCATATGTTTTTCTAAAATCTCAATATACACCTCCATGTCTTAAACCTTCACACATATGCAAATTACCCATGATGAATGTAGCACCTTCCTGCATGGTCCTTTGCATCTTTGGTACAAAAAAACTTGACATCATTTGTGTATACTGCTTTTGTACCAGATAATGAAATCACATTATTATTTACCTCATTACTAGCTTTAATTTGTCCCCATCCCTACTCTACTTTACCCTCTGGAGGCAAAGATTGGCTCATACAATTGTTTACTCCTTAATTAGTTTTTGTTTTCACCCATTTTATGATGCCCAACAGAATCTTCAGTCTTATATGTCATGAAAGTATCTGGTCTTGCTGTCCTAATAAAATCTCTCAGTGTGCTGCATTTGGTCCCTTGGCCAAGCTTTGGACAAGATATAAAAAGGCATGCTCCTACAAGCCGTGTCTCATGACACTTTTTGAGCCTTGTCAGACATTTTAATGGTACCAAGAGAGATTTCAGTTGCTGCCTGGTAAACAGCTGCAGCCACTATTGCTAGTCTTACAAAATCAACAGCTGTCGCACCACAGTTTTAACTGGCCTTTACTTGTGTATTGTCTTGATGTAGTTCAGTACAGTTGTATTTACTGTAACTTGAAACTGTAAGAACAATGTACAGTGCACATTCAGAGATGCCAATTTGTATTTTTTTTATTTGCATTTTATCAAAAGCTTTTATACAAATGTACAAAATGCACATCTTTTACTAGTAAGAGTGAACGCTGCTATAAAAATACCCTGATTTACATGACGATACATATGTGGCTCAAAAGTCAGAGGTTTTCTGTTGGAGAAAGGGTATTGAGGATGGAGCTGGCTGGCAGGGGGAGGCAAGAAATGCCAAAAAAAAAAAAAGGTTAATGGATGCGGTGAGGGAGGACATGCAGGTGGTTGGGGTGACAGAGAATATTGAGCTGGCACTTTTGACCACCATCACTGAGTTTTTTTCTCAATTTAGTTGTATCCAGTTACCCAGCTGTTTCTTCTGATTGAGAAGGGCCATACCAAACACATGCCTCCTCCAACAAGTAAGCAGTTTTGCCAAATGCTTTTTTTGCCAGCACAATGTGAGTTCAGTGTACAGAGAGTTACGCACTGAGGTCCATTATTCACCCTCTCTGTGCTGGCCAGCCATCAGAGGCCACAACTGTAGCAGCAACGAGGAATCATTTGGCTCACTCACCCTGAGACATAGCCTATCGTGTGTGTAGGCACAGTGGTGGGCTATCTTGTTTTACTTCTGAGGCACTTGAGTGCCCATTGGGATTTTTTTTTAAATGACAGACAAAAAAGAGTACACATACACTAAATGGCCAAATGTGTGTAAACCCACCTTTTAACTAGTAAATCTCCCAATTTACCGCACCAATTGCAAATTAATAAAACAGACAGCCATTCAGTCCTCATAGATAAACACACTGTTTAAACTAATAGGGTCAGTAAGACTGCGGCAGGGCAGTGGTTAAGCTACTGGACTAGTTATCAGAAGGTTACTAGTTTAATCCCACCACCACCAGGTAGGCACTGTTGGGCTCCTGAGCTGCTGCCTGGGGCAGCAGGATTAAGCTGCTGAGTGCCACCAAGGAGTAACAACAGTCCAGAAGTGATAAAATAGACTGCAGACTTAAAGGGAGTATTGCAGAGTGCTAAAGAATGCAATGCATAATACTTGATTGTTGCAAAGCTATCAGGTTTTTAACTGACTCTGAAAGCAACATAACAGAAGCCTTAAATCACCATGTACAATGGCAGGTGTTGACTATATTAATGCCTTTGGTTTTGGAATAACATGCACACATAGACTTGGTGTTTGAATGTCCACATATTTAGCTCATGTGCTGTACATTTTTTGTTTTCCGCCTTGAAACCTGATGACGTATTTGCTATTTCTTCTGTAATGGTGGAAAAAATGGAGCATAAAAAGATCTTTCCTTTTATTCACCTATCACAGATTCATTACGTAATAAGTCACATAGGCCTGGCATCTGAACTGCTGGACTATGCAACATCTGCACAGCACTTAGAAGACATGCTGAGGCATCCATTCCCATAAGACCCACTTTGCCACAAAGGTCCTGGGAAAGTTTTTTTTGCAAAACCAGTAGCTATCATTCAAAAAGCAAAGATCAGCACTTTCACAGACAATGTAGAGTGATCCATTAGAGTTAGTTTTAGTTATTAGTTTTAGAGGTTGTTTAAAGTTAGGCCTGATTCTGTTTTACAACTTCAAGTGCTATATTGTACATTAATATTACATTAGTTCATAAATGTACTTGACTTTGTAGAAAATCTTGTAAAGGGCAATGTGGCAAGCAATATGCAGATGAACATTTACCAGACTTTGTGCTTGCCAGAGTTGTTTGCATGCTGTTCAGCAGACTTAAAGCACCATTCAGTTTTTAATTTCTACTTTTTTAAAGTTAATTTTAAGATGTTTATATCTGATCATTTTCTGTGATTAAGTGAAGATTGAATGATAAAAAAATCCATTCAAAATCAAATCCACATCACAACGCCAAAGAATAAGCAGCTTTACCAAGTCCTTTGTTTTACAGACACCACAAATGAGCTCAGTCAGCCGGTGTTGCAAAAACAGTTATAATGTGGTAAACATGAAGTAGTACATCAGGCAGCAGAGAATTAATCCCATAGGACAAGAATGAAAAATCACAAAAAAAAAGACTGACAAATTAAGTAATTAGCCTAAACTTGCCATTCCTGATAGATCCTCCAAAAAAGAGCTTAGAATTTGAAATATTTAACTGGTTTTGAATGATTTAACCAGTGATTTTAAATGTAATGTAGAAGTGTGTCAACCGATCCTTATTTATAGTTGCAAATATTCCACCCACTCTCACCTTAGAAGGTATAACGATGATGTGTATAGAATTGATTAGATGTCTCAGTTAACAGTGAAAGTTATTTACTTTTTACTATTTAATTTTAAGAAAATAAGTTGACAATTTTGAGTTTGAATGAAAAACATCTAGTTGTAAAGCTCTCAGCCTCAGAATTTGGTGGAACATCCTCTTACCTCTAATAGCGATATCAGTAAGTGTTAACCAGCTTCTGACACATCTCTTGTGGAATCTTTACTCATTGTTCAGGTGCAAAAGATTCCAGCTCATTGGGGTTTGATGGCTTTTGTGCTGCAGCTGCTTTCTTTTAATCCCACCAAAGATTTTATATTAACAAATTCTGGAGACACTTTAGGATATTCCAGGACTGATTCCTTACTAAGCCTTGGTTGATTTGGAAGTGTCATTTGGGTCATTGTTTTCACAACAGAAATTATAACATTCTTCCTTAAAATAGATTTGGTATTTCTGTGGACTCATGATACCAGACACACAATAAAGTTTACCAGTTCTTGCAGCAAAAAACTATTTTATTTCACTAATTACCTCCAAAAATCCTGAACCTGCTTCCTTAAAGAAATGCTCAGTTATTAGATTGTAATGTGAATGATTTATCAGATAACATTTTGTTGATGTCATATTTAAATTTGGCTCCAAAAGTGTGCTGCTGTTTTTAAAATACAGTACATTTCCACTTTTTTGAAAGAAACGATCAGACTAAAAGTAACATTTCTTAAGTGTGCTGTACTTTTATTGATTGGAGCCATTCTTGCACCCAGTAATTCCAGGTGGCGCCAGACCTGTAGTAGGTCTTTTCATTATTCGTGGCTGTATTCTTTATCAGTGGTAGCCTAATGGATGGAGCTTTGAGCTATCAACTGAAAGGTTGAGAGTTTAAATCCCAACCACTGTTGGGCCCTTGAGCAAGGCCCTTAAACCTTTTTGCTACAGGGGTGCCGTACAATGGCTGACCCTGCTCTCTGACCCCAGCTTTCAAACAAGCTGGGGTATGCGAAGAAAGAATTTCATTGTACTGTATATATGTATATTAAAGCAATAAGCTTATTGCTTTTATAAAACAGAGGTCAACATAAAATATAATAAAATACAACAATGCTCAATTTATAAATGTTTTTATTTACAAAAACACTTACAAAAAGCATTCTTCCGCGAAATCAGGTAGTCAGTTAACAGTGTTGCTAGGCAACATAAGGGCGAACATAACATTGGCAATAAGAATTCCTCCACAAACAATATTACACTATTTCTAGGACTAATGATTAGGATTACTGTTTATATTAATCTGGACATTTCCATGTATAGTACATGACTGAAAATAGAGTTCTACCAAGTTTGTACTTTTTCTTTTCAGTGGCGTATTAATATGGAATGATGTGAGGTGGTCATAGGTGTGCGTATATCAGGGATTATACAACAGTTAGTTCCGACCTTACAATCTGATTGGTTGAGAAGCGTTCTAAACGTGCTGATATTCGTGATAACAGCACGGTCTTTTCACACCACAACTGTATTACTCCGCTGACGAGTTGCCATTAACGACAAGCTTCATGCACACAAACGCGCACGCAGGCGACACAGCCTTTATTCCCGATCGCGTTTTAAATCCGTTATCTGATATACAATCTAGCGCACTGTGTAGGGAACATAACCAATTGTCTAATTCACTATCTAGTGCACTATGTAGGGAACATAAATCCGCGATCTGATACACAATCTAGTGCACTATGTAGGGAACATAAATCCGTGATCTGATACACAATCTAGTGCACTATGTAGGGAACATAAATCCGTGATCTGATACACAATCTAGTGCACTATGTAGGGAATGTAGTATTAAACTTTATATTCGTTGTGGAACTACTTTTTGGCGGAAGGCATTGTCAATATTAAAGCAAATTTAATATGAAATTCAGGGCTTCTTTGATTTATTTTCTTTCTTTATTTTGTAAAAACTGTTGTATAAAAGCAATAGAACACTTGAGGTCGTGTGTTATCGCCAATAACATCACGGCTATGATCTGGTCGCAGGCACGAGCCGAAGGCTCTTAAAAAATTAAGATTTTCTATTGCTTAATTTTACAACGGCTTCGAACGTGGCTCAGCCAATCAAATTTTAGGACCGGAACTATCCGTTTTATAAGACAAATTATGGCATTCTATATGTGGTAACTACTGTTACAATATAATACATGACCTTGGAAGGCAAAGTCAGTGATGGTTAAATGAATGATTGAATGATTTAAAAATATTGTGATCTGTCAGCTGTGTGATCTGTTTAGTACGCTTTCAATGGTCAAATCATGGCAGATGCTTAAAGATACCGCACACACACGTTCTCCCTCACAGTGTGAGTAGTGATGGGAGGAGTGACGAGCGCAGGAGAACCCCTGACAGGCTCTTCCCTGATTATAATGTAATGGTGGTTATACATAGGCGGCCAACAGGAGGCGCACTCTTTCACATGAGAGGAATCCGCCCGGAGCACATCATCCTACACAGACAGACGAGAGCGAGAGAGGGGGTGAGAGAGAGAGAGAGAGAGAGAGAGCAGAGGCTGGATGTGGCTAATTGGGTGTCCAACAGGACTAGAGCACCAAAAGTCTGGGGAAGGATTAAAGATCGGTGTGAGAGGCCGCATGCTGCAGCTGCTTCTCACTGCTCTTTGTTTGCTGTAACGGGGAATTAAAGACAACAGATCCCGGACAGGACGGATGTACCCACGGTCGCTCGCACTGAACTCGGATAGTGAGAAGTGAAGACGCGGTTTTGGCGTTTTGTTGCCAGGTTTTGGAGGCAGAGCGGGGGTGCGAGTAAGAAATCTGCGGTGCTGCTGCTGTAGGAGTGTCGGGGCGGAATGAAGCTACTGGGCTGTGTGTCTCCTGCACTGCTGCTGCTACTGCTGCTGGCGCACTCGGTGTCGGTAAGCTGAGACCGCATGCTCTATTGTTACCTGCACACAAACGTGGATGGAGCTTGCTTTCAGCACCTGTGTGTGAGGATAACTTAATGACAGTCAGAAGTGCACTGTGTGTGTGTGTGTGTGTGTGTTTATTGGAATCATAAATTGGGGAGCTTGTGTATGATATGGTTTAATATTTGCATACATCGGTTGACTGCAGTTCGTGTTTGATGAATAATAATCCCCTTATTGATCAGTGAGTGGCTGGTGGGCATTGTAGGTCAGGGACACCCATCTGGCTCACGCACCCCCTCCCTGTGTCTTTCCAGGCTCCTGATGCGTAGTAGCCCCTCACCACTCGCCGCCTGTGTGTGTGCGCGCGCGCGCGTGTAGGCGTGATTGCGCATGTAGGCCATAATTAACGCATCACATCCAATTACGTGCCTTCCGCCTTCATTTGTGCGCGCAAGCTCCTGGCGCGACTGTAGCATAATAACGCGTTGATAATCCAGGGTGGGGTAGATGGTGTAGCATGGGGTAACAAGGGTAGGTTAGATTGGAGGGGGTGTAGCGGAACGGCTGGCTGCGGGCTAGCGCCAGGGAGGATGACGTCATTGGGGACTTGCAGAAGCCGAGGGGTATGACCACAGGCTGCGTCTCAAAACGCACACTACCGCACTAAATAGTAGGCTACACCACCTGTGGTTTTTTAAAACACTACTCTTATCTGTTTCTCAAAATACTATGCGGCGTTTGTGGTAGAAATGTAGCCGAAGATGATGAGGGAAGCACTGGGAGTACCTTCCTGCAACCATGGCTAATAATATTAAGCATTTCATAGACAGTTGTAGCCTAGCAGTTAAGGTACTGGACTAGTAATCAAAAGGTCGCTGGTTCAAGCCCCACCACTGCTGCAGGTTGCCACTGTTGGGCCCTTGAGCAAGGCTCTTAACCCTCAATTGCTTAGACAATATACTAACACAGTACTGTAAGTCGCTTTGGATAAAAGTGTCTGCTAAATGTTAAAAATGAAAATTTCTGAAAGGATTGCTTCGGGTCATTTTAACATTGAAGGACATCTTTCTGTCTTTTTATCGGAATTAGTAAAATATAAGGTGGGGCTCTTTTGACAGCTTACATTGGCACTTGGCTAGTTGTTTTTTTTTATCATAATCGCAATATTATAAAGTGTAGCATGATGCCTCTATAAAACGCTGAAACTCCTTCCTGTGTTTTAAAATGATTCATTCATCCATCCATCTATTTATTTTGACTTACTGCTTTATCCTGATTAAAGTTGCAGTGGGTCTGGCACCACCTGGAAACACTGGGTGTGTGGCTGTGGCATACTCTAGACAGGGTACCAGTTCATCGCAGAACACCATTCACTCACACCTAGGATAAATTTAGTGTAGCCAGTTTACCTTTCACATATTTTGGGAGGGGGGGGGGGTTAAACTGGAATAGATGAAGAGGGTGGGAACTCCTACCTTGTGCCTCAGATAAAAAAATGAAAATATATCAAAAACACATAAACCTTTTTAAAGTAGGTTTACCAAACATATTTTTGTTCTGTGATTATTTTTGTTAACTCACTTGCTGTGCAGCACCAACTACCAGCTTCGTTTTCTTAATTTTTATTTCTTAATTAAAGAAAGATTTAATTAAAGAAGTAAATTTAATTTAATTAAAGAAAGAAAGATTTTATTTCTTAATTTAAAATGCTACACATGAATGTTATTTATAAAAAAAAACCCTGCATGATAAAATGCTTCATAAATAATTGGATTGACACCCTGTCCAATCTGCCTTGCATCAAGTGCTTTCAGGTCGGTTTTGAACCCACTGTGCGCATGTTTAGCATAAAGAGGTTATGGAAGAGTGGCCGCTCAGGTGGCGCAGCGGTAAAAACACACGCTGAAACCAGAGCTGGGATCTCGAATACATCGTATAGAATCTCAGTTCTGCTTGCCGGCTAAGGCTGAGCGGCCACATGAACAACGATTGGCCTGTTGTTCAGATATGGGCGGGACCAAGCCGGATGGGGTCTCTCTCTCTCATGACTGGCGCAATTACGACCTCTGCTGGCTGATTGGTGGAGAGGAAGCATGAAGCAATCGGGCAATTGGATGCGCTAAAAAGGGAAGAAAATGCATAAAGAAAAAAAAAAGATCTATATATATATATACACCATATGATTAAAAGTGGATGGACTCCTGATCGTAGGCTAGTTACACATCCCATTCCAAAACCATAAGCATTCATGTGGTGTTGACACAGACCCTTATTCCCTCGTGGCCAAAACTGTTTTGAGAAAGGTTATTGAGATTGTGTTTTCAGGAATGTGTGCCCATAGTCAAAAGAACATTTGTGATTTTGAATGTGAAGTATATCCAAGAGATGTTTATAGGGATTGAAGTCAGGGCTTGGTTCAGTCCACTGCAGTTCCTCTGCTCAACTTGTCAAACCACTTGTTCATGGTGTTGCTTTGTGCTTATGCACAATTATACCGGAACAGGAAAGGGTCCTTCTCAAATTGTTTGTTACAAATTGGAAAGATAATATACAGTGTATCACAAAAGTGAGTACACCCCTCACATTTCTGCAGATATTTAAGTATATCTTTTCATGGGACAACACTGACAAAATGACACTTTGACACAATGAAAAGTAGTCTGTGTGCAGCTTATATAACAGTGTAAATTTATTCTTCCCTCAAAATAACTCAATATACAGCCATTAATGTCTAAACCACCGGCAACAAAAGTGAGTACACCCCTTAGTGAAAGTTCATGAAGTGTCAATATTTTGTGTGGCCACCATTATTTCCCAGAACTGCCTTAACTCTCCTGGGCATGGAGTTTACCAGAGCTTCACAGGTTGCCACTGGAATGCTTTTCCACTCCTCCATGACGACATCACGGAGCTGGCGGATATTCGAGACTTTGCGCTCCTCCACCTTCCGCTTGAGGATGCCCCAAAGATGTTCTATTGGGTTTAGGTCTGGAGACATGCTTGGCCAGTCCATCACCTTTACCCTCAGCCTCTTCAATAAAGCAGTGGTCGTCTTAGAGGTGTGTTTGGGGTCATTATCATGCTGGAACACTGCCCTGCGACCCAGTTTCCGGAGGGAGGGGATCATGCTCTGCTTCAGTATTTCACAGTACATATTGGAGTTCATGTGTCCCTCAATGAAATGTAACTCCCCAACACCTGCTGCACTCATGCAGCCCCAGACCATGGCATTCCCACCACCATGCTTGACTGTAGGCATGACACACTTATCTTTGTACTCCTCACCTGATTGCCGCCACACATGCTTGAGACCATCTGAACCAAACAAATTAATCTTGATCTCATCAGACCATAGGACATGGTTCCAGTAATCCATGTCCTTTGTTGACATGTCTTCAGCAAACTGTTTGTGGGCTTTCTTGTGTAGAGACTTCAGAAGAGGCTTCCTTCTGGGGTGACAGCCATGCAGACCAATTTGATGTAGTGTGCGGCGTATGGTCTGAGCACTGACAGGCTGACCCCCCACCTTTTCAATCTCTGCAGCAATGCTGACAGCACTCCTGCGCCTATCTTTCAAAGACAGCAGTTTGTCAGGATGTGACGCTGAGCACGTGCACTCAGCTTCTTTGGACGACCAACGGTCTGTTCTGAGTGGACCCTGCTCTTTTAAAACGCTGGATGATCTTGGCCACTGTGCTGCAGCTCAGTTTCAGGGTGTTGGCAATCTTCTTGTAGCCTTGGCCATCTTCATGTAGTGCAACAATTCGTCTTTTAAGATCCTCAGAGAGTTCTTTGCCATGAGGTGCCATGTTGGAATTTTCAGTGACCAGTATGAGAGAGTGTGAGAGCTGTACTACTAAATTGAACACACCTGCTCCCTATGCACACCTGAGACCTAGTAACACTAACAAATCACATGACATTTTGGAGGGAAAATGACAAGCAGTGCTCAATTTGGACATTTAGGGGTGTAGTCTCTTAGGGGTGTACTCACTTTTGTTGCCGGTGGTTTAGACATTAATGGCTGTATATTGAGTTATTTTGAGGGAAGAATAAATTTACACTGTTATATAAGCTGCACACAGACTACTTTTCATTGTGTCAAAGTGTCATTTTGTCAGTGTTGTCCCATGAAAAGATATACTTAAATATCTGCAGAAATGTGAGGGGTGTACTCACTTTTGTGATACACTGTATGTATAGTGCTTTGAAAAATATTAGCTTCTCACCAGATTTCCTGTGTTTTTGCGAATTTGTCACATTAATGTTTTAAATCCTCCAACTAATTTTAATAAAACAACAACATGAGGAACCACAAAATGCATCTTTAAATGATAAGTTCATTTACTGAAGATAGTGGTTCATTTAAAACCTGTACCCCACAGAAATGAAATGTTTGTGATGAGTCTTTTATATCGTGGCAGAATTTTGGCGCATACTCTTATGCAGAATTCTTTTCTTGGCTACACTGGAGAGTTTTTGAGTATGTACTGCCAGTTTAAGGTCTTGCCACAGGACCTCAATAGGACTCAAGTCAGGAATTTGACTCGGCCTCTCCAAAACCTTTGTTTCCTTTGAGCTATTCAGACGTGGCTTGTGTGCTTCAGATCATTGTCCTGCTGAATAACCCAGCTTGAGCTTTAGGTCACAAACATACCCATCACACACATTCTCCTTCAGGATTTTGAGATAAAGAGCAGAAATAAAAGGTTCCATTAATTATGACAAAGTGTCCAAGCGAAACAGCCCTAGACCTTCACACTAGTGCTATCATGCTTGACTGCTGGTATGAGGTACTTACTGGAAAATATGGTGTTAGTTTTATGTTTGATGCAACATAACCCATGTCTTTCAAAAAATCCACTTTTGACTTGTTAGTCCAAAGAAGTCTTGAGGTCATCATTGTTAATGCAAGATGAGCCTTTGTGTTCTTTTTAGTCAGTAGTGGTTTGCATCTTGCAGTTCTACCATGGATTTCATTTTTGCCCAATGTTATCTGTAACATATAAGTGTGACAAATATGCAAAAACATAAATGTGACAAATACTTTTTCACAGCACTGTAACTAATTTATGTATCTGTTAGCAATAGGTGTGATGGAAATATCTGAACTCAGTAATAAGCCACATATCCACATGCTTTTGACCACATATTTTCCAGATATTCTGTTCTATAGAAAATCATTACCAATCTCACAGCAACCCTGACCAGAATAAAATGGCTAATGGAAATTAATAAGCATTTTTCACATCACATGTAATTACAGCAATTTCTTTAGATTTTGTTGAATTTTTAGGATGTTTTATTTTAGTTTATATTCCTTTACTTAAACACTTTTTAAACATGATCTCGACTTGATCTTTTCAGCTATAACAGATTTTCTTTCTTTCTTTCTTTCTTTCTTTCTTTCTTTCTTTCTTTCTTTCTTTCTTTCTTTCTTTCTTTCTTTCTTTCTTTCTTTCTTTCTTTCTTTCTGTCTGTCTGTCTGTCTGTCTGTCTGTCTGTCTGTCTGTCTGTCTAACTGAAATCCACTTTTGCCATTTAAACTGGGTCTGAAAAGGCCACTGTTGTCCTGTCCATAATAAAGTTGTTTACTTGCCAGATGTTGAGGCCTCTTCAAAGGAAGCTGAATAACAATCAGTTCAGTAGCGTCATATCCTATATTATCCAGCCTGCCAAAACCAAAGTTTAATTTAGATCAAACTGAATACACATACATCCCCTCCTCTCTTGTACTGAGTGAATGTGTTTTTCTGCTGAGGAGCATTGGTGGTCAGTACTGAATCATTGTTTTGTACTGCAGACGACAAAGACAAGCATAGAGAGAAAGAAGGAGGAGAAAGAAATGGAAAAAGGAATTTATACAGCTGTTTGACACAGATTTGTATTTCATAACTGCACAAAGCTTCATTGAATTAAAAAGGAGACAATATCCTTGATTTGAAGCACCGGTATACAAGGTCCTGACAAAAACAGGAGCTGTTTAAAAAGTGCTCACTGGTACAGTGCTGCTTCTAGTAAAGAAAAAATGTTAAAATGAACACTTCTCAAATAGAGCTGCACCCCTGGTTTTATCTTGTTATATTTTGTTGATTTTAGCAAAAGCTTCGGACACCTTTCTATTTGTAAAGTCTCAAAACTTTACAAAGCTTTTTAGACCATTATTATTTGTTAGGACCACATTGCTCATCTGCTAAATGAATTCCGTGTTACCATTTTGGCCTACAGAGGGGGCACAAAAGCGCAGATGATGGATGTGTCGGTTTCTCTTGATTACAGTTGGACGTTCTTCCATACATCATGGTTTCTCCCTCTTAGTTTTGCCAACTACTTTGTTGGCACTTTTTGTTGGCGCATTTCTCTAAAGCTGTGATACTTGGTCTTCCACTGGTGTGATGCCAGCATTCTTTAGTTTTCTGGGAACTCACCCCGGTGTCGCAGAGTTTGAGCCTCATAATGGAACCGCCCTGGGAGAGCATAATGTTTCTTTTCTGAAGAGGATCCAACTAGTAAACACACATTAGACAGAAGGCGTGCCAGTTGGTGGGGTAGGGGTTCTGCTCATGAATGGCCAAACCAGATTCTGAAAGTTCATAAATAATACTTATTTGACAATCTATACATTGCCTTGTTTATGCTGTAAACACTTTTATATATTTATTTTCATTTCTAAAGCATTTTTTGCAGAAAGTGGGCTCAACTATTGTGAGGATGCCAGTATTAGATTAGTATCAGATTTGGAATATAAATGGAAAAGTAGAGCTGGATATCAGTGTACTAATTAGTACATGAAAGAGGTTAATTAATGGAATATGTAGATTCTTTGAAAGAATTGGTATGTTCTAAGAAAGTGTGTCATTTTTGTTCACAATATTGATAGTATTATATTACATTAAAGAATTATATTTATTCTGATTCGCTCAGATAAAATTCTTTTCTATATTATTAGATCATGTAGAGTGGATCCTGCCTTGATTAATTTCCCAGATTAGCTCATGTTTTTCTGTTATATTAAGGAAGCATTGTATTGTGTTTACTTGACACACTTAGTTTTAGCAGATGGTGTTGAAGCCAAAAAGAAATATCACAATACCCTTATCGAATGGCACTGGCAAATACTGGATCATTTAGAGGTGTCAGGTGGGCTGATGCACCTCATAGCTCTGTGGTGTCCCCACAAAGTAAATGAGCTGCTTCACACTTACCTCCCTCTGTGTATCCTCCCTATCCCTCCACTAAGCCAGGCCTGAGGGGGATATGCCTTTGTTATTTGAACATAGTCATGAGATCAGTACAATAAAATCATTTTTATACGATACGTAGCCCAGAGCAATAACCACTGCATTACCACTGTCCACACTAATAAATAAGTAGTGCAGTATTATGATTAATTTTGGGAGAGGCTTATTTTTTCCATCACATGAAGAATTGTCTCTGTAAGAAGAAATTATATATAAAAATATTTCATGCATTTCACACATGCACATTTACAGTGTTGACAATATGTACAAAAGCGTGTTGAGTAAACGGACAGGGTAAGTTACCCGGTTATCCTAGTACAAATGCCAGGTAAAAACAGCGTTGGTTTATGGTTTATTTAACAGTTTTTTTAACGTAGTCCTCAAACGTAAAATATTACAGTCCTGCAAAAAATACATCTGATTAAATTATTTAGTTTAGCAGGTGTATACAATTGCAACTGTAACCCTTTGACCATATGGCATGCCAGTGTATATATATATATACAGTGTATCACGAAAGTGAGTACACCCCTCACATTTCTGCAAATATTTCATTATATCTTTTCATGGGACAACACTATAGACATGAAACTTGGATATAACTTAGAGTAGTCAGTGTACAACTTGTATAGCAGTGTAGATTTACTGTCTTCTGAAAATAACTCAACACACAGCCATTAATGTCTAAATAGCTGGCAACATAAGTGAGTACACCCCACAGTGAACATGTCCAAATTGTGCCCAAATGTGTCGTTGTCCCTCCCTGGTGTCATGTGTCAAGGTCCCAGGTGTAAATGGGGAGCAGGGCTGTTAAATTTGGTGTTTTGGGTACAATTCTCTCATACTGGCCACTGGATATTCAACATGGCACCTCATGGCAAAGAACTCTCTGAGGATGTGAGAAATAGAATTGTTGCTCTCCACAAAGATGGCCTGGGCTATAAGAAGATTGCTAACACCCTGAAACTGAGCTACAGCATGGTGGCCAAGGTCATACAGCGGTTTTCCAGGACAGGTTCCACTCGGAACAGGCTTCACCAGGGTCGACCAAAGAAGTTGAGTCCACGTGTTCGGCGTCATATCCAGAGGTTGGCTTTAAAAAATAGACACATGAGTGCTGCCAGCATTGCTGCAGAGGTTGAAGACGTGGGAGGTCAGCCTGTCAGTGCTCAGACCATACACCGCATACTGCATCAACTCGGTCTGCATGGTCGTCATCCCAGAAGGAAGCTGACGCACAAGAAAGCCCGCAAACAGTTTGCTGAAGACAAGCAGTCCAAGAACATGGATTACTGGAATGCCCTGTGGTCTGACGAGACCAAGATAAACTTGTTTGGCTCAGATGGTGTCCAGCATGTGTGGCGGCGCCCTGGTGAGAAGTACCAAGACAACTGTATCTTGCCTACAGTCAAGCATGGTGGTGGTAGCATCATGGTCTTGGGCTGCATGAGTGTTGCTGGCACTGGGGAGCTGCAGTTCATTGAGGGAAACATGAATTCCAACATGTACTGTGACATTCTGAAACAGAGCATGATCCCCTCCCTTCGAAAACTGGGCCTCATGGCAGTTTTCCAACAGGATAACGACCCCAAACACAACCTCCAAGATGACAACTGCCTTGCTGAGGAAGCTGAAGGTAAAGGTGATGGACTAAACCCAATTGAGCACCTGTGGCGCATCCTCAAGTGGAAGGTGGAGGAGTTTAAGGTGTCTAACATCCACCAGCTCCGTGATGTCATCACGGAGGAGTGGAAGAGGATTCCAGTAGCAACCTGTGCAGCTCTGGTGAATTCCATGCCCAGGAGGGTTAAGGCAGTGATAATAATGGTGGTCACACAAAATATTGACACTTTAGGCACAATTTGGACATGTTCACTGTGGGGTGTACTCACTTATGTTGCCAGCTATTTAGACATTAATGGCTGTGTGTTGAGTTATTTTCAGAGGACAGTAAATCTACACTGCTATACAAGCTGTACACTGACTACTCTTAGTTATATCCAAGTTTCATGTCTATAGTGTTGTCCCATGAAAAGATATAATGAAATATTTGCAGAAATGTGAGGGGTGTACTCACTTTCGTGATACACTGTATATATATTGGCATGCCATCTGGTCAAAGGGTTACAGTTGCAACTGGAAATATTTGACTTACCCCCACATAAAAGTTATTATGATGATGTGTATAAAATTGAATAAAAATATACAAGTATAATATTTATCTTACAAGCAGTTTTGATTAGTTCACATCATTTTGAGTTTAAAAGCAAAACATCTAGTTTCCATGACAACTGTCCATGTGCACTAATATTCAAGCCCCAGCCTCAGGACTTGATGGAACAACTTTAAAAGTGATTTTTGTAAGTGCTAATAGAATCTTCATCTATTCTTCTCGTGCAAAACATTCCAGCTTATTGAGTTTTGATGGCTCTTGTGCTGTAACTGCTTTCTTTAAAACCCATCAAAGATTTTCTGTCAGATTTAAATCCTGAGACTGAAAAGGTCACTCCAGGATATTCCAGGACTGATTCCCTAACCAAGCTTTGGTTGACTTGGAAGTGTGTTTGGAATCATTTTCTTTGCGGAAAGTGCAATTATCATCAAGATTCATTTTTACCACGTAAGGCATCACATTCCTCATTCTTTCATAAATCACTGAAGCCAGTTACACAATCCAGATTTCCAGTTCCTGCTGCAGGAAAACATCCCCATTTCACTGACCCACTTCCACGATGATAGTATTCTCCTTTCTTGTGCAAGACGAACGGTTGATATAAGTCACTAAACAGTTCCAGTTTTGATGTGTCACTCCAAAGTACTGTGTCCCAGAAACTTGCAGGCCTATTCAAATTACTTCTTGATCTTACTTTTTGATCAAGAGTGGCCAGCCATAAAGTCCCTAGTTGTTTAGGTATCTTCTTTTAGTTACCACTGACAACTCTGCCGTCTGAGCTCTCATCAGGTCATCCTGTAAGACTTTTGCAGTAACACAGCAACAAAGTCACTGGCAGCTAACTTTTATTAGCACTAGTTTTCCTAATTATAGCAGGCCATGGAGAAAATAAGTGGATTTTTTTGCTGTCAGAGACTTAATTCAAATTCTTAGTGATTTACCAATAAGAAATTGTTTAATACCGTTACCACAGCAGCCCTGGGTAAAGCCGCTTTAGACCCTGTCCATATGAACATGTTTTTAAACTTTCCTCTTGTCACAGCAAAGCATTTTCCATCTACATCTTTTCTTCCCTACACAAAAACTCCACACTGCTGTGAATGCAAGCCTGATTGCTTGTTAATGTCTCTGCCCAATGGTCTACAGATGCAGTAAATGTAAACTTAAACACAATGTTGTTCATCACAAAAATTCAAACCCTGCTGCCTACTGTTTTATGCAAATGCCTTTTTAGTACTTACTCATTTTTCTTATTCAAACAAAGGAAGCAACGTTTATTATATTTACACCCTGGACTATGTTTTTTAAAAGCTTTGTTATTAGTGACATACTGTGTTTATATAAAGTGTTTATATAAAGAGATGTTAAAAACTGTTTTTAAAGATATATTTATGTGGATAGGCCCTTTGTCTTAGTTATACATTTCCAGTTTAAAGTGCTTTGTCAGCTGAAAATAATAAGCATATTTCATATGATTGTTTTTAGTGACATAACCCTAAAAATGTATATCCCACCCCATTATATTTTTGATCAAATCTCTGTATAGTATGAAATATAATCAGAATTGGCCAGTCAAAAGGTTTATGTAAGATAAATCAGTATTCCTGACCTGTCCCTGACCTGACCAGGTCTATTAGCTTTTTTAATTTACCTCATTTTTGCTGATTGCCCCTATTCTAGTACTGCCCACTCTAACTGGGAAACTAAATGAGTGTAACTGGTACTTTGATTGATTGTTTTATTGCTGTATAGCAACTTTAGCTTTAATACACTAAAAGCAGTAATTACTCATTTGATTCTTCAATTAGCAGCCGCTTTTATCTAAAGCAGATTTCAATCTAAATATAATCCAATTACACTGAAAATGGAAAGAGGGAAAGTGAGATGATCTGCTGAGAGAGCCAGTGAGAGAGTGAGATGGAGAAGTGCAGGGTTGCTAGCCCTTTCCCAGGAGACTTTGCTTTCTACCTGCTCACTACCATCACTATGACAACCACAGAGCACAGTCGCAGCCATCTACGATCTCTCTCACTCCTCTTTCTCTCTCATTCTGTTTTTTCCTCCCTCGGTCTCTCTCCTCTCGTTAATTCTAATGCGACTGCGCTCTGATGGGGGAGGGGAAATCCTCGCTGTTTATACCTGGGCGACACAGACAATGGGGGAGGGCTGAAGGGAAGGCAGATGTAACCGATAGTCTGTCTGCGTGGGTGTGTGTTTAAATGTGTACCTGAGTCTCCACAGATAGCAATTTGTTTTAGACGTGGTTCTGTAAATTCTAGCTTGCCATGATGTGTCCCTGAAAAGGCCTTGGCGTACTGTAGTGGTTTTTCTTTGCTGAAAACACTGGGCTCTCATGTGCCCCACATTTAGTTGCATTTGTGTTAATGTTTATGTGTGTGTGTGTTTACTGAGCTAAAATAAGGCTTGAAATTAGAGGGTACAAGTGGAGGGACTAAAAAACCACAATGAATTTAAATGTTACATCTATATGCTGGTTAAATGTAAATACAGTTAGCTAAGCCAGTAGGCCACTCCTTGAGTTTGTGTGTGTGTGTGTGCGTGTGCGCTCACGCATTTGTTTGTTCTGCAGATATACTGAGTCCTGTGGTTGTAGAAAGGTGGGGTTAGTGGTGCATTTCCATGAAGATAAAGTACTGGTTGGTTTAATTGGCTTAACGAGAGGTCAGGGGCATTTCAAGGCACTTGGGATTTTCTAGAGTAGTTAACTTTGGCTGGCAGGGTGGGGCACAACAAGCATTTAGGAAACATTCCAGGCGACACAAGTCCTAAAGGGAAGATTATGGCACTTATGGTTCATGAACTAATGCCTTAATGACAGACAGTTTCCTCAGATCAGATCAGATCAAAAAGCACAATATAAAGAATAAATTACACTGCAACAATAATCTGAAACTGTTAACAATATCATATTTTAAGAAAGTAACATGAATTAGGGTTTTTTTCCCTTGAACAGATTTAATACTTCTTAGAATGCTGTTAATAATGTTCTAAAATATGTATTATGTTTAAATGTTTATTATATGTTAAATAACTTCTTTGTTTGATGCTGAAATCTTCCATATTTTTGATTGGGAAAAAAGTTATCTTTACACTCTGTCTCAATTCTTTACATTAATCACATGATTTAATCACAGTTACATCTGGTCAGTTAAGAGTTCATGGTAGTCCCTTGACATTTTAGTTGTGATCAAACCATTCTTGAATATTTTTAGCATTTTGTTTAAGAGCATTACAACTGCTCTTAAATGATAGTAATATCATAAGAAAAAGAAAAGTTTGCATCATATTTCCTGTGAAATTCTTCCATATTTGTTAGCTGTTATAAAAATATGTGAAGCATAATTAATCACCCAGTGTAGTAAACATTTGGTGGCAGACCTTTGTTGGCAACCTTTAGCTTTCTTCTAACAAAAATCCATCCAGATGTAGGAAATATGTTAACACTGGCTTATAGAGATGCTTGTTTAATTATGTGGCTGAACACTTGGGCCATTACCAACTATCCTGTGAAGTATCTGTTTACCAAGCAGTGAGTTTCCACCTGCATGTGACTGACACATCTGCAACTCTGTCGCTTGCTGTTATTCTGTAGTGTAGAGTGTGGGAGTCCTACTCATTCCTTCAATTAGTGCCACCAGTATGGAAACCAGTAACCAGCAAGCTGCTTTAAAAGATGGTTATCAGTTATTAGGTCTTTATATTTACAATGATCATCATGATAAAAAAGTAAGAACTCTTAAAGGATGTAAAAGGCAACATTTTAACAAGCTGATACTCTTGTGTAACTATACTATTCCTAATAAAAGTTCACTACCAACAGTCTAAGTGTTGCCATGGGGCTTAACAAACTAATTTTGACAAAGGACAAAGAGGGTTCATAAAAAGAATGAACATTGACTGCAGGGAAAGAGTAATGAAAGTGATCACTGTATTTTAAATTTGGCTTCAAATAAGTGAAATGGCATATTTTACAAACTGTGATCAGCACAGTATGTCAGTACATACTGGCCTTTATTTGAATTTGAAAGGTCAAAAATAATCAATCAGGACATAAGACCATTTCTTATGAATTACAAATGCTGGTGTGGATTTACATTTACATAATTTAGTGGACACTTTTATCCCAAGTGACACTAGTTACTGAATACAATGCAAGCAATTGAGGATTAAGGGGATTGCTTAAGAGCCCAACAATGGTACCTTGGTGGTGGGGACTTGTACCAGCACCAGGTTTGACAAAACAATCATATAATTAATAAACAAACAATACTTATTAGCTTAAAAGTGCCAGCTGAACAGTTTAAAACTCTTGATGTTTATCTTTTATGTTTATGTTTTAAAAATTGCATTTTATTTACACTGTTATAATATTTTTACAGCACAATCCTACCATATTAAAGATTAGCCTTGTATTGTATTGTATAATGTATATATGTTGTACTGATATACACTGCCTGGCCAAAAAAAAGGTCACACACAATAATATTTGGTTGGACCGCCTTTAGCTTTGATTATGGCACGCATTCACTGTGCCATCATTTCCACAAGCTTCTGCAATGTCACAACATTTATTTCTGTCCAGAGTTGCATTAATTTTTCCCCAAGATCTTGTATTGATGATGGGAGATTTGGACCACTGCGCAAAGTCTTCTCCAGCACATCCCAAAGATTCTCAATGGGGTTCAGGTCTGGACTCTGTGGTGGCCAATCCATGTGTGAAAATGATGTCTCATGCTCCCTGAACCACTCTTTCACAATTTGAGCCCGATGAATCCTGGCATTGTCATCTTGGAATATGCCCGTGCCATCAGGGAAGAAAAAATCCATTGATGGAATAACCTGGTCGTTCAGTGTATTCAGGTAGTCAGCTGACCTCATTCTTTGGGCACATAACGTTGCTGAACCTAGACCTGACCAACTGCAGAAACCCCAGATCATAGCACTGCCCCCACAAGCTTGTACGGTAGGCACTAGGCATGATGGGTGCATCACTTCAGCCGCCTCTCTTCTTACCCTGATGCGCCCATCACTCTGGAACAGGGTAAATCTGGACTCATCAGACAACATGACCTTCTTCCATTGCTCCAGAGTCCAATCTTTATGCTCCCTAGCAAATCGAAGCCGTTTTTGCTGGTTAGCCTCACTGACAAGTGGTTTTCTTAAGGCTACACAGCTGTTTAGTCCCAATCCCTTGAGTTCCCTTCGCATTGTGCGTGTGGAAATGCTCTAACTTTCACTATTAAACATATCCCTGAGTTCTACTGTAGTTTTTCTACAATTTGATTTCAGCAAACGTTTAAGTGATCGCCGATCACGATCATTCAAGATTTTTTTCCGACCACATTCCTTCCTCGAAGATGATGTTTCCCCACTGTCCTTCCACTTTTTAATAATGCGTTGGAAAGTTCTTAACCTGATTTTAGTAGTTTCAGCAATCTCCTTAGATGTTTTCTCTGCTTGATGCATGCCAATAATTTGACCCTTCTGAAACAGATTAACATCTTTTCCACGACCACAGGATGTGTCTTTCCACATGGTTGTTTAACAAATGAGAAGCCACTCACTGCATCAGTTAGGTTTAAATAATTTGTTGCCAGCTGAAACATAATCACCCATGCAGTAATTATCCAATGGGAGGCTCTTACCTATTTGCTTAGTTAAATCCAGGTGGTGACCTTTTTTTTGGCCAGGCAGTGTATTAACAATATATAATGCATAAACACTTTATAAAATGTATTTTATGTTTTTATCATGAGCTTAGTATTGTGAATAACAATAATAATGTAATAACCACAATATGTGCTCACTCTCAGAGGTCTAAGAACACATCCTGGGAAGAGGGTTTTAAATAATTGAACACTTAATACCATGGAGGCAGAAACAAAATGGCGACTGTATAATAGAACATGCACACACACTTGAAAAGGTCTAATGTTACTTGTGTATTGATAAAAAGCTGGATTTACATGTTTTTTTAAAAACATTCAACATTCTGTTTTGATGTCCGTCCAGACTAGTGGAGTGTGTAGCCTTTAGAGAAGATCATATTTTCCATGTACTGCATTAGTGACATATCTTTGACTTGAAACACACTTACAAAGATAGTATAATTGTCATTGTTGGAGCATTGGCAGTTATTAAATATTTACTTGTGCATTATGGATTATATGGACTTCAGAGGCGAGTACAGATGATACAAAATCATAGGGAAAATACACGACCAGAATTACTATGCTTTGTCAGTTGTTTATAAAAAGGCATAAATACAATTACATAAGACATTTTGTTATGCTGATCTTATCCTAAGATCTTGATTGTTACAGTAAACTCCTCATATATAATAACCTGATTAGGGTTGAATTTAAACCTGGACCTGCCTGGAGGACAGTGAACACAACATGTGACCTTTCAAGGACATAACAAACTCATCAATTAACACATAGAGACAATTAAGTACTAGCCAATACAAGTACAGCAGAGCTTTAAATTTACAGTATTTAAGTAAATATGTACTTTTTTAACCTGTCATATTTGGTTGACACAATGGGGCAACAGGATTCCAGTAAAGAATCTAGAATTGTGAGTAAAATGCTAAAACTGGATCTTCACAACAATTCCAAATTTTTAATTTAGATATATTAAGTATTTAACACCTGACCAGAATAAATAAAAAATTTTAAATATATATATTTCTGGTGCCCAGGTGGTGCAGCGGGATATTCCGCTAGCACACCAGCACCGAGTTTCTGAACTCCTCGGTTCGAAACTCAGTGTTGCCACCGGTCGGCCGGGCGCCATCTGGCGGGCATAATTGGAAGTGCCTGCAGCAGATATTCATTGGCCACCATATCTGCAGGGTGGGGGCCGGACTATGTGTGGGTGAGTGGGTCTTCATACGCTGTGTAAGGACCCTGATTGGCAGAAGAGACGCCTGTGCAGAATGCAGGGGTGAAAAGAGGAGGGCTGTACACATCGAAAGAGGTGTGTACAGTGACGTGCTCTCCTCGGATGCAATCTGGTATCTCTCAGCGGCGAAAGACAAGCTCCTCACGTGTAATTCTGGACTGACCTCACCTTTCTCAGAATCATTCTTACCCCACCAGGTGAGCTCCAGAGTGAGGGTGATTGACTGTGATCTTGTATTTCTTCCATTTTCGAATGATCGCACCAACAGTGGTCTCTTTCTCACCAAGCTTCTTGCTCATGGTCTTGTAGCCCATTCCAGCCTTGTGCAGGTCTACAATCTTGTCCCTGACGTCCTTTGATAGCTCTTTGGTCTTGCCCATGGTGGTCGAGAGATTTGAACGGAAGAAACTGATTCTGTGACAGGAGTCTTTTATACAGGGACAGGACTAATCTGTGTGCCTCATGGGCACATAACCGGTCTGTGGGGGTCAGAATTCTTGCTGGTTGGTAGGGGATCAAATACTTATTTCCCTTAATTAAATACAAATTAATTTATAACTTTTATTTAATGTTTTTTTTCTGGATTTTTTGTTGATATTCTGTCTCTCTCTGTTAAAATAAACCTTCCATAAAAATTATAGACTGTTCAAGTCTTTGTAAGGGGGTAAACTTACAAAATCAGCAGGGGATCAAATACTTATTTCCCCCACTGTATATATATATATATATATATATATATATATATATATATATATATATATATATACATACACACACACACACACACACACACAAAATGGCCACTAATGTTTTTGGTTTGTTTTTGTTTTTAACATTTTGATGTTACATTGGATAAAAAGACAAAATTCAAATAATCTAAAAGTAAATTGGAAGTACAAAAATATGCCAATCACACAAACACTTGTACATGTGTCTAAATCTGGTAGGAAGCTATTACTAGAAAAACAACAATTGGTGTCCTCAGTTCCAAACCATTACAAGGTATAATTAATAGTGTAATTATTTGGAGTGTGTTGCAGGCATTAAATTCTGAATTTGTTTATATTTACAAAATACAGTTGGGTTAGTCAGCTATAAAGTCACTTACTTTTTGTACTTTTCACAAATGTCAGATTCTTGTTTTTATTGAATTTTTTAACATTTTTTAGTTTTCCAGAAATGGTTTTTTTATTTATAACATTGTTTATATAAAGCTCTGATTCCTTTTATGTGTGAATGATGTAGGAGGTTTATGGAAACGGATGTGCAAACTGATATGGCATCTTTAAATCTAGGTAGCCCTGCCCAACACACCCTGCAGGAGCACTCGATAAGCTAGTAGATCAAATCAGCAGCCTATAAATGTCAACCTTGAAATATCCCTCATGCAGAGCAAGATTTGCAGCATTGGCTATTTTCTACCTTTACAGCCCACACTTTTTTTTACCAGTATTTATAATTTTTTAAGTTTAATCAGATTGAACAAAACACCTTTATTTCAACACAACATCTGATGCTTTTAATTTTGCAAAGTTTTGGTGGAAAGGGCAACACACAACAATACAATTTGTGTATTGACCCGTCAACTAATTGTACCTGTTAGACGTTAAATTAAGGCTATTTTAGTTTTGGACTGCTTTAATATTCCTTGAGTTATTCCTTTATTTTGTCTGTGCACAAAGATCATATAAAAAGCATTGTGTAGCTTCTTGTCAGAATCATCCTTACCATTTTTATTTTAAAGTTAAATAGCAGCTGGCCAATGTCACCTTCAAAATCTTGGCCATTATTATGGTGCATTATTTGCCTGTTAGTATGTTTTCACTCCAAATTTCAATGATAATGTAATTACAGATCTTCCAGCTGTCTGCTCATGGGTGGCTTGATAAAAATCCACAAGCGATTATCAGTTACCAATATTATTATTACAATGTACATAATATTAGGCTTATATGAGGCTGATCAGCCTTAGAAACCCAAACCATGACACTCCTGGTTAAAAAGTGATGATGGTGCTTTAAGAGGCAGTTTGGAATTTGTCACCATTGCAATCGTGCATTTTTACTGCCTAAACAGTTCAGCACTAGGAGATTCATTCTATGTGCTTATGTGGTCTTCAACTTGTGTGGCGGTTGAGCTGTTGTTTAGCTGGCAATTAGTTACCCTGGCTGGACAGAATTTTGGCCTACTGGTTTGTTAAAGAGGTGGCATTCTATAAAAGTGGTACTTCGAAAGTCACTGAGCTCTTTGATACAACCCACTTTACAGCTATTGTGTGTCTGAATATTACTTTATTTTCACCTCATTTGAATTTTTGTAGCCCAGTCTGCAAAAAAAAAAAAACTGGACTGCTCTTGCTATGACATGGTGTCATTGTAACCGTTTACAATACTTCATCCTGGCTTTTTCGTTTTGAATTTCTCATCTTAATTCTTAAACACACAGCTTCATCCATTTCACAAGTTCTATGCAATAGCACAACTGTCGCAAAGAACAAATCTTTTATTTACTTTTGCACAAAACATTAATCGTAATGTAAAAACAGCTGTTAGCTTAAGTCTTAGCTTACATGTTCAGTTTACAAATGTGTGATTGTCCTTTTGAAGTGTAGTGTATAATACTGTTACAGCTTTTCTTTATTAAGCAATGACATGCTGCAAGTGTGACCAGACTGGCACTGAGTAGTGCTGGTACTAGCTATCAGCCCATGTTTGTTTAGGTACTCTAGTTTCTAGTGGTTGAATTCTTGTTCTCTCTCATTGTGTACACTGCAGTCTATGTAAAGACCATGAGGCTAATCGTAGTGGATCATATATACAGTATATATACAGTATATATATAGTGGCTCATACAGATAAAGTGCTTTTAAATATACACTTCAACATCAACTAGAATTAGTAAATGTAAACAACATTACTGAATCTAACTACATTAAAATGAATGGAATCTTTTAAAGTGAATAATTAGTATAAACTAACAAACCCAGAATTGAAAACTGTGTAACTCATATTGCATACTGGTATCATCAGTTAAGGTAGGAACTCTTGCATCATGTTATTCTAATGAGAGTTGCATAACTGATTTCAGGCACAGTGTGTCACACGGCTGGCACACAAGATTGAACCTCAGTAGTGCATCAGAATAGGAGGAGGAGGAGAATAATTCATTTTGCTCTTTCACATTTTGCATACACTTCAGTCGATGTGATACCAGGAATTGGGTTAATGCTTGTAGGGCAAAATGTATTTAGTTTAATGTGTTTTCTGAGGTCGAGGCTTAATTAAAATGTAATTTTACGAACACCATTGATACTTTTATTTTGAAACAGTCAGCATTATGTGGGGTACAGTAATTGCATTTATATTAAAAGCAAAAGCATGACAAAAACATGACAGATAACTATCCAATTATGCCTGCCATGTATGACATAAAATATAAATGAGCACTTGTGCTTCTGTCCCTGCTAAATTGCCATGTGTAGTTTCAAGATTACAAAACTAAAACAGTCATGCTGTGAAGGGTCAGATTCTGAATAGATACATGCATCATTTTAAACTAGAGATAGGACAATCAGCTTAACTGAGGCCAAAACCAACAGCTAATCATTCATTAGTGAGATTAGCTAAATGCCATTTCTGATAGGGTTGGAGGTGTATTAAAAACAAACTCACAAGATGCAGCACAAAAACCTTCATTTTGTGCACAAATTCTGGAGTGTCAAAAAAGATGTGAAATAATGAAATATTTATGATCTGTAATTGGTCCACTTGCTGTGGAGATAGACAAGAGGGTGCACGTTACTTAATCAGGCTCATCTGCCATGCCATTAGAGCCAGCGGGGGCATGGAGGCATTGATGACTCATTCGCTCGGTTCCTTTAACCGACAATCTCTGCCTCACTGAGCGATCCAGGTGAAGGTCCCTCTACTTATTTAATTTTCCCCACTGAGTTGCTGGCTTCTCTGTTGGCAACCATCTTTTCTCTGGAGACTATGATGCCGGGCCTGATCTGGTTCAGTTTTCCACCAACACAGATGTCGACACTTTGGGAACTCAGCCAGTGTTGAGCAGTTTCAGTCGTCTCTTGCGTGGGTCTTACAATGGGATCCATGCTGGGTGCAGTAGGTGGAGAGGCTGGCGCCTGTACGCACAATGATTGGCGCATTCAAGGGTGTAAATGCCAGAGGAGATTTCTCATAACTGCTGCAATTACAAGATCTGCTAAACATGTCAACGTATGCCTTGGTATTTGTAATTGAATATGTTAACACATAGCTCATAGGCTGGTTAGCCACAGCTAATTGGGATGGCACAGTGGCTAAGTGGGTAGCAACCTCACAGCAGGGTTCGATCCCCAGGTGGGGCGGTCCGGGTCCTTTCTGTGTGGAGTTTGCATGTTCTCCCCGTGTAAACGTTTACTCCGGTTTTCTCCCACCGTCCAAAGACATGCAAGTGAGGAGAACTAGAGATACAAAATTGTCCATGACTGTGTTCGATATAACCTTGTGAACTGATAAACCTTGTGTAATGAGTAACTACCGTTCCTGTCATGACTGTAACCAAAGTGTAAAACATGAAGTTAAAATCCTAATAAACAAACAACCATGGCTAATTAAACAGTGTTATCACTTAAACAGAAATGACAAGCAAGGCTATGTTTAAAAAATCAGTGTGATCTAAGAGTATGTATGTGAGTTGTAAATTTTAAAAGGTTAACTGTTAATTAACATATAATCATCAGACTATCAGGATTTTAACAATTCTGAGATCAAGCAGTTGTCTGTGGTCTTCTATAAAATATGTGTTCTGATTTAAAGGCATTACTGTAAAATGTTTATTGATCCACACTATTTCCATTACACAAGCTGAAATAACCTCAGTGTTGAAAACCAAAAAACCTAACAATAAAATAGATTCTTTGTGGGTGATGTATTGCTGTAGACTTTATTTTGTTAATGCATGACTAAAGCCATGTAATCTTTTTCTCAGTTTGCTGTGCTGTTTGTTAATGTATCATTTTTGAATCAATAATGAAACTTTTTCTCACATCTGCAGAGGTGTGATTGAGTAAGTGAAATCACTTGGAGGCTGTTAAGACCTCCTGATGGGCTGATAACAGAAATGGGCTGCCAATTATTTTCTAACTCTTCAAAAGTATTTGTCAGGTATCCCCAAGTGTGATGGCCATGAAATGAAAGTATAAGATATTGAGCTGTCACTCTTGAGCAGAATCCTAGAGGTGCATCATTTATGTTGTCACCTTGAATTATATTTATTTATTTTCTATGCAATGTTTATGCAAAGCAGCTTACAAGTTAAGGCAGTGAGATTCAAATCATAAACAACAGCTGGTAAACGAGCTGATAGGAATACATGTTGCTTCTATCCCTTCTCCCCATGAGCAGGTTGAGCAGACCAGCCATGACTGCTCTATTCCCAGTCATAGGTTTCAGCTTGATGTTCCCAAGCCAGCTGTGAAATTGAATTTTGCCATTGAGTCCTGGGGAATTTACCTAAAACAACCCCAGCAGGAGCCAATCACGGTGCATCTTTGCAAGATGTCCAAACCACTTCAACTGGCTTTACTAAATTAACTGTTTACTGATCTGAAAGAACTTTACTGATGGAAGATGTTGGAAGAACAGTACTGTCTGAACACAATAGTTAGACGTACAGTGAATCTAAAGCCTTTCACAAACACACTGGGAAGAAACACACCTTGGACAGGGTATCAGTTAATTACAGGGCTTCACACACATTATCAACAATCAGCATGCCAAGATTTACACAAGCAGCATTGATTGGACTTAATGTGCTGGAGCTCTGCAGCATGTATTTTTGTTGGTAGGGTTTCAGCTTTTGTATCATTCACACTTGCACGCTTCAAATATTAACTCAGTTGAACTTATTTGTACATTTGCCTTGTGACCTAAGGCAACCTAGTATCAACCCTCACATATGATGGATTTGGTAAAAGACTGGGCCTTTGCTGATGTATCTCTCCTCAGGTATTTTAGTTAACACTGTGCTTTGTGGTGGATTTGCACATAAATAACTTTTAAATAAATTATAACAGTTGGATATAATTTATTTAATAGTCAAGAATGCTTTGATTGTAGTATAACTCCAATTTGGGGAAGTTATTGTTTGTCATCTTGATTGAATTTAGGTACTGTGGTACTGTTTTAAATCAGCTTTCTCAAAAGATGCTGCCAGCATTTATTTCCTTTTAATTGCTCAGCTTCTGTTTATACAAGCCTGTTAATTTTATATGTTCTGGTATATACCTGAAAATTGTTTTACCGTGAAAAACTGCTGCATCATTCTACCTAGTATTTCAACTCAATCTCTAAAGGACTTTAAATAAACAGTTTATTTAATTTTTGTTTTTTATGCATATGAACAGTGTTTTCATAAGCATTCAATAAAGAATAATAGCTAATTAAAAAAATATTAGCTGCTTAACATATGTTAGCATAATAAATGTGCATTCAAGCCAGCAAGATTGTAGGAGCAGGAGGAAAAAAACAGAAGAGGCAGACAGCAGTAATTGATCTTTCAGTCTTATTTCCTCTCATCTACTAAATCAGAATTTGCTCACTTAACGTATTGTGTATGGAATGTGATATCGATCGATGTGTGAAACCTGAGACACATGCTCACATCCTCTCAGGCAGTCCTACCGGTAATGGAGATTACTCTATAATTCAAAAAGTGTGCTAGATGAGAAATGAAAACAAAATCACCCGCTGTGAGGATGGGGTGGGGTGGGGTGAGAGACAGAGAGGATGTCATGGAACAATGTTTAGAGGGCAGCTACTAAAAAGCTTACAGTGGTAAGCAGGATACTCACCATATCCTATACTACACGCACAAAAAAAGAACAGTGAAGGAATTGGAACAGGTCACTGCTCTTGCTCTTCCTGTACACTACTCTATTTTGTTCTAATAGTATAACTTGTCTAAGGCTTTGTTTAAGATTCAATGGGCATTAAAGGCACCCATGACCAACAATGAGGGCAGTCCTCTGTAATATGCTAATCATGCTTATAAAACAAAAAAGATAATATGCAACCAAGATCAAATTTATATATACCCTCTAATGCTAAAAGTATATTTTCAAGGTCAGATGTAGAATGTTCTATGTCATTTAACTTTATTACATGACCTCCTAATTTCTTGGTAGTGATTGATTGAATATAGCTGATGAATTTCCTGTGTGCATATAAATAGATCCAGTTGAACAGCACCATTAAAATGTATTAAGCTGAAAAATTAGATCTCTTTAGATTTGACATTTAAAAAAAAGTCACCAGTTGTAGGCAATCATATTTACACATTTTATGGCCATGCCTTACACCATCAAATTAATAATCAAAGCTATTGCATTTGTGGCCAATCATAAATTGTTTAATGAACTTAAGTTGGCAAAAGAAGCTTTTTGTATTAATTAAAAAAATTTGAATCGAATAAATGTTAATTTCTGGCTTAATTGTATAAACAGTTAAAAGATATTTCACTTTGTCAGTTTGATTCTACTAAGTGTGCCATGCTTGTTTCTGTAGAATTCAGCAGTGCATTTTCAAGCTCCAGAGAGCAACTGATACATAAACATGATTCAGTTTCTGGCCATTAATATGTAAAAAGCCATGGGCACTGTGGAGGGGGAGAAACAAATGGCTCATAAGCAGAAATAGACCCACATGGAGTAGATCATTAAATTGGTTTTTAACACAGTGCATTAGCAAAATAACAAAATAAAAATCTTTTAGATCCTTTTAGATATTGTGTAGTGGCTATCCCAATAATCTCCACACATAGACATGTAGTGATTTAGCTTATTTTGTGTCTATTGGACCTAATTCAAAAAAGGATTATATAAATAAAAATTATTTGCTTTTGTTACCATTTCTTCATGTTTTGTGCTTGCCACAATCTGTATCTAGTGGAATTTCTACATCATATCATAGTTTGATAAGCCTGTTATATGAATAGACATAAAAGTGACTTTGTTTGTTAGATGCAAATATTAACTGATTTGGATCTGAAATAAACTTTTATATAAATTATGTTTATTTGTTTATTAATTTGTATGATTTTCAATTTAAGCATATTCCTTCCTAGTTTTGTTTGTGATAGTCAATGCTAAAATGCAACAGTTTGTAGGAAAGAGCTGTTAATTTCTCATAAAATGGATGTGTACTTACTTGAATATGTTACCTTTTGTATTAATACAACATGGACTTGATGTTGTTGGATTTTGTGGAATTGTTTTGAACAATACTTTTTAATAGTTGATTAAAACTAAAAATGGCTTAGATTATGGCTTATTGGTTAGGTAAGATACTAGGGAAAGAACATCATTGTCATTGGCTTGGACCCTGATGGTGGTGCTTACTAATCATATCAAATGAAATTCGAACTGTGCTGATCCATCAAAACAGGGTTGGATGGCTGTTGGTGTTCCTTTTTTCAGCTAACCCCAGCTATAAGAAAAGTCAGATTTATATATAATACAGAGTCTCACGTTTTTGAACACTTAGGGGAGTAATAGGTTTAACATACCAGGCATTGATCAAATGATTAAATATCTTCAGCTTACTGTACTGACCAATGTCTTTCTAAAGTAAACATAATCAATGACAGTGTGCTAATGTCGGATTCTAAAAGCACACATGAATCTACAGTGGTACCAGAGTTTATAGGCACAGCAGATAATAAACATAGCAAGTGGAAGGCAAAAGAACAAGCTGCTGGAGCTCGGCTGGCAGCCTCTAATTTTTAAATTACTTGGAACTGGAAAGCTTTTATTTAACAGTCATAGCATTGCGGAGAAAGTCTTACTGGGAATGTAATGAAAAAAACACACACACAGAAACAAATATACAGTCACAGGAAGCCTTTGTATTGTGAATTCTGTCTTGTGCTAAGCTTCCTTTCCGTGACTTAGCCTAACATTTAAAGCCACAGGTCAACAGGACATAAGGACATGAGTTAAATGTGACTAAATCTGGATCTGATCCCTGTAAACTACCCTGTGCAATTCATACATACATACATAAATACACATATATGTATGTATGTACTGTATGTATGTATGTATGTATATAGTATACTTTCGAGTATTTATTGTAGTCATAGGTCATAGCTTTACAGAGTCTTCAAAAGAAGTCAGACCCAAAAATGATTGTCTTAAGCAAGAACTGGATTTTTTTTACTTAAATTTAATTTTGAATTTAACATTTATATTTAAATAAATACCAAAAATATAAAAGTTAGCAATTTATCATTGCATATCTTTTTGTACTTGATTGTACATTTGGCATATTCTGCAATGGCGTTGTAAACCTTCCTTGATTTTTAAGACAAAACATTGCCTATTTTATAATGATTGTTCTTGTCACAGTCAGGGATATGTTAAATGTTGGGCTAATGATAGTTACTTATAGTAAATACAGTATGTTGAATAGGTACTCACAGGTGAGTACTTACTGACAGTGGTCCACGGAGGGACAAGTAACAAGTTGTTAGGTGGCCAAGACTCATTGATGCCAGATTTGATGAAAGGTACAGTGGTGTACATTGCATTAAACCCTTATGTGTATGGGGCTGTAATTAATTTTAGCCCATGTTAACTCCAGTTCACTGAAGTTAATGTGGATGGCTGGACACGTGCATGGTTTATCTGTGGAAGAAATGGCACCAGGATTTACTGTAGTACGATCCACCTTGCAAAATACAGAATTTAGAAGACCTGTTGATAATGTTCTGATACCAGATACTATAACTCCTTCAGATGTCTTGTGGAGTCCATGTCTTGTTGGGTCAGAGCTATTTTGACTAGATGTTAAACAGGTGTTCCTAATGATTTACAATTAAACAATTTCTGTCTAGTCTAAATCTATATTAACTTTTGACCTTAACTGTATACACAGGTTACACTTTAACATGTCTGAAATTTCATTTAACAAATGTGTTCTGTTTACACCTCATTCTGTTAAATGTGTAAAATTACGTTTTGATTGGACTCTTTACTTCTATTAGGTGTTATACCTTAATGTTTTTCTTATTCCAGTGAAGCTGTTAAATAGATTTTCAGACCGTTGAAAGGTTTGCTCTTTTAATATTACAATATTCATTTCTTTTCAGGACTCGAGGTTCTGTAATGAGGTGTCTCAGCCTAACAGTAACTTTTCTATATTATAAAGCAAACTGACTCGGCTGTGTTACTCCTCTGGGTTTGCTTTTCTAGTTAACACTGAATATTTCTCTACCTCTTATGAACCCTTGTGGGCAATGTGTGCAATAATATTTCACTTCAGTATTATTATATGTGAGGCAGTGCGGCAATTTTTATCATTCTGTAACTATTTTAGAGAGGTAATATTAAGATTTTTCAACAGGTGTGGCATAGAGTTTCTCTCAGCATATTTAGCATAGCCAATTAGTCTTCCGATGCTGGGGACCTCGGTCGCATCCGAGGAGGGTATATTCGCCTGACACACACTTGCACAGGCTTTCTCTTATTTGCCCGCCTTGGGGCGGCATGGTGGCTCAGTCACCTCACAGCAAGAAGGTCCTGGGTTCGATCCCCAGGCTGGGTCTTTTCTGTGTGGAGTTTGCATGTTCTCCCCGTGTCTGCATGGGACTCCTCCAGGAGCTCTGGTGTCCTCCCACAGTCCAAAGACGTGACTGTGTTTGACATTAAACTGATGAATTTTGTGTAACGAGTAACTACTGTTTCTGTCATGAATGTAACCACAGTGTGTAAAAACGTGACATTAAAATCCTAATAAATAAATAAACAATCTGGCCTTTTACCACACAGCAGACTTAGTGGCCAATTTTGTATGCTGCAGGAACTGCCAATTGTGCCTGCTAGGGGGTGCCCAGCCGACTGGTAGCAGAGCTGAGATTTAAACTCGGAGAGTTCAGAATTCCAGCGCTGGTGTGCTAGAGGAATATCCCACTGGGCCACCTGGGCGCCCAGTTTTTTCAAAAATACATTCAATTCATTTTTATTTACAGACATATAGGAGAACCTTTGTGGGCGGCACGGTGGCTTAGTGGGTAGCACTGTCGCCTCACAACAAGAAGGTCAAGAAGGTCCTGGGTTCAATCCCCAGGTGGGGCGATCCAGGTCCTTTCTGTGCGGAGTTTGCATGTTCTCCCCGTGTCCGGGTGGGTTTCCTCCTGGTACTCCGGTTTCCTCCCACAGTCCAAAAACATGCCACCAGGTTAATTGGAAACACTGAATTGTCCTATAGCTACCTAGCCACTAGATGCACTAGTGCATTGTAGTGCCGGTCCCAAGCCCGGATAAATTAGGGAGGGTTGTGTCAGGAAGGGCATCCGGCATAAAAATTGTGCCAAATCAATGAGCGATCATGAGGATGACTCGCTGTGGCGACCCCTGAAAAAGGGAAAAAGCCGAAAGAAGAAGAAGAAGAAGAAGATAGGAGAACCTTTGTAGGGACCCATTTGACAGCAATTACAGCTGAAAGTCTTGTACACATCTTTAAAAGCTTTGCACACCTGGATTTGGGCAGTTTATTCCATTGTTCATGGTGGATCATTTTAAGCTTCGTCAAATGGTTAGCAACTGTTAATTGCATTGAGGTTTACATCTTGACTTTGGCTGGGCCACTCAAGGACACTCTGAGATGTGCCCAAAATTTACTCTACTGTTGTTTTGGCTGCATGATTTGGGTCACTGTCATGTTGAATGGTGAGCTGTCACCCATTTTGTGTGTGCTCTAGAGGAGTTTTTTTTCCCAAGGATTTTGTATTTGCCTATATTTATCTGTCCCTCAGTTCTTACCAGCTTCACTGTCCCTGCCACTGAGAAGCACTCCCATAGCATGATACTGCCACCACCATGTTTCACTCTAGGGAGAGTATAAGCCAGGTTATCTGCTAATCTGCCAAAAACTTTAATTTTTCATGCTGCTAGACTTCCTTACAGGCTGTTTAGCAAGTTCCAACTCAACAGTGGCTTCTGTCTTGCCAGTCTGCCATAAAGGCCTTATACACTGATCAGCCATAACATTAAAACCACCTCCTTGTTTCTACACTCACTGTCCATTTTATCAGCTCCACTTACCATATAGAAGCACTTTGTAATTCTACAATTACTGACTGTAGTCCATCTGTTTCTCTATATACCTTTTTAGCCTGCTTTCACCCTGTTCTTCAATGGTCAGGACCCCCACAGGACCACCACAGAGCAGGTATTATTTAGGTAGTGGATCATTCTCAGCACTGCAGTGACAATGACATGGTGGTGGTGTGTTAGTGTGTGTTGTGCTGGTATGAGTGGATCAGACACAGCAGCGCTGCTGGAGTTTTTAAATACCGTGTCCACTCACTGTCCACTTCATTAGACACTCCTACCTAGTTGGTCCACCTTGTAGATGTAAAGTCAGAGACGATCACACATCTATTGCTGCTGCTGTTTGAGTTGGTCATCTTCTAGACCTTCATCAGTGGTCACAGAAAGCTGCCCACTGTGTGCTGTTGGCTGGATATTTTTGGTTGGTGGACTATTCTCAGTCCAGCAGTGACAGTTATGTGTTTAAAAACTCTATCAATGCTGCTGTGTCTTATCCACTCATACCAGCACAACACACACTAACACACCACCACCATGTCAGTGTCACTGCAGTGCTAAGAATGACCCACCATCCAAATAATACCTGCTCTGTAGTGACCCTGGGAGAGTCCTGACCATTGAAGAACAGCATGAAAGGGGGCTAACAAAGCATGCAGAGAAACAGATGGACTACAGTCAGTAACTGTAGAACTACAAAGTGCTTCTATATGGTAAGTGGAGCTGATAAAATGGACAGTGAGTGTAGAAACAAGGAGGTGGTTTTAATGTTATGGCTGATCGGTGTATATAGAGAGCTGCAGAAATAGTTGTGCATCAAGTAGGTTCTCCCATCTCTGCATGGGACATTTTAAGCTACAGTATTTTATAGTGACTGTTGGATTCTTTTTCATATATTTGATCAAGGCCTTCCTGCAGGAAAGTTCAATTTGGCCAGACAGCTAAAAAGCTTTTTCCATTTCAAAATTAATGTGGTCCCACTGTTGTCCTGGGAATCTTTTGACATTGTTTTTTATGCTTGCCCTGATCTATGACATGATCATAAAGTTTTCTTGATTTTTGTTGTGGACCAGATGTGCGCCTTTCCAAACTTTACTCAATCATTTCAAATTGCAACAGATGGACACCAATTTATGGACAGCTCTAGACACATCTCAAGGACCATTTAGGCAAACAAGATGCACCTGTCACAGCCCAGAATTCTTATTTAAAATTTAAAATAAGATCTATTTGAATAAGAATAAGATTCATTCAAAATAATATTCACAACACAATAAAGTGCACAAAAGTCAAGGGGTCTGAATACTTTCTGAATCCCCTGTATGTCACTCCTTGGTCTTTTAAACAAATTCACACCCTGAACAGCAGGAGCTTCTGGGAAAGGGGGAGGGCTGTTCACGAGTACAAAGATGGTCCACACGCATGCACACACTCACACAAAGCTAACTATTCCAGAGCCGCGAGCTGCATTTTTTAGCCCCTCTGAAAAGTTTCTTAGGAACATGAGAGTTATGATCCACAGGAAACCCTGACCCAGCTGCCTAAAAGAAAGAGTGCATTCAAACATGCACTCACACACACTCACACCCCAGACAGCACCCATTACATTATAAACATTTGCCCAACTCCTATATAACCTAAGTAACAGAAAGCCACACAAACTCACTCACTCCTGAGCACAAAAAGTCACACACAATTATACACACATACAGACTCACAAAGACACCCTCTTAAACTAAACTCCACACTGCAATTTGACCCCACTCAACCTGTGGGTGCGGGGTTGTCCCAGGCAGGGTGGAGTGTGTTTATATGTGTCTTAGTGAAAGATAGCACAGAAAGCACAGAGGGAATTTACCAACATAATTATCCTTTAGAATGTTTCTATAGCAACACTTTACTAACAAACTAAGGGGAACAACCCCCACACTAAACAAGGTCAGCTTTGATCATTTGAAATTTCATTAAGTTTAAATGTAGGCGCCCAGGTGGCGCAGCAGGATATTCCGCTAGCACACCAGCTCCGAGTTTCTGAACTCCTCGGTTCGAAACTCGGCATTGCTACTTGTTGGCTGGGTGCCATCTAGCGGGCATAATTGGCAGTGTTTGCAGGGCGGGATGACTGGACTATGTGGTAGGGGTCTTCAAACGCTGTGTAAGGACCCTGATTGGCAGATAAAGAGTTGCCTATGCAGAAGTGCATAGGTGAAAAAGGGTTCCGCTAAGGGCTGTGTGCGGGTCGGAGGAGGTGTGAGCAGCAATATACCCACCTCAACTGCAATCAGGGATCTTTCAGCAGCGGAAGACAAATTGACTACACTAAATTGGGAGAAAATGCATAAATAAAATAGAAAAAAAAGTTTTGAATGTAAAATGTAAACACTTTAATATGTAGGAACCTGATATGCTTTCTTTAAATTTTGTTTCTTATATGTAACAAGCCTGGCATGGCTTGTTGAAACATGGCCAGTAGAGGGAGCATGGAGGCACAGATGATTGATGAATCAGTTCTTAACTGATAGTCACCTGCACTTTGTTGAGTGTTGATGGAAAGTGCAGGTGGAAATGGAAGTGCTTCAGTGCTGCAGATGGAAGTGCTTCTATTTATCACTGCTCCTTTTTACAGATTACAGGAACCATGATGCTGGGCTCTCTAAAGTCCAGTTTTCAGCTGGCATAAGAGGCCAGTGCACTTTTATCTGTTTCTGGGAACTCACCCGGAGTCACAGCAGCAGGATGTTTGTGTGTTTTTAACTACTTTTATTTTCCCTTTACCTTCGTGGCTTTTTAGGCACAGTATTGTTTTACTCTGGTTAAAAATGTGTGGGGCACCTCAGTGGTGAGGCAGGACCCGCCACTGTACATTACAAGCATTCTTTTAAACCTTTTCAGTCTAATATTTTCCAACATAGTCTAATATTTTCTGAATCTTTCATTAAAGTATAATCTTTTCAATATAGTGTATGGGCACGAACAACAATTTTGACATTTAAAGTAAGAGTGGAACTGGGAAATAAAGTTAAGCTCTTGCCCTGCTGGATACAAAGATATTGATATTAATCTGTGTAGTTTTCTGTTGTTTTTTCTGATTTTATTATAGCATTACACAGCCTGACATTAATATATAGCCAAACTACTGTTTAAATAATTGCTTTTTTATTATGTAACGTCACTATGTCATGTTTTATATATTTTATTACACTGTTGTTTTAACTACACTATTTTTGGGGTAATATAGACAGTAAGCTACAGTTAACAATTTTAACCAGCAGAAAAAATAGCTTCTCATTTTCTCAATTTCCCTCAAAATTTAGCACACAATTATGTTGATTCAAATGGGATTTGTTTTGGTCAGTAGTTTAGCATACAAAACTAAAACAAGGCCAAACTTTGAAATTGTTTAATTCTGACCAATTATTTTTTTATTGGTGACCAAGAGCTGACATCTACAGAAATGGTACTTTATATTAGCTTATAGAAGCTGAGTGACTTTGACAAGGACCAAACTGTGATGGCTAGACGACTAGGTCAGAGCATCTACAAGCAGCCGATCCTTTGGAGGTTTCTCATATGAAGTGTCTAGTGCCTACCAAAAAAGGTTCAGAGAAGGACAAGTGGTGAACTGGAGACAGGGTCATGTTTGACCAATGTTTGTTAATGTGTGTGTAAAGAGAAGGCTATCCTGAGCTCTCCCACAGTAACTATCTCACTAAGAGCTACTGTAGCACTAATTGCTTAAAAATAATTCTGGCTATAGTAGAAAGGTGTCGGAACAAAGTGCATTACAGCTTATTGTGTATGAGTCAGAGTCAGAGTGCCTGTGTGAACCCTGTCAACCACTGAAAGCACCTACAATGAGCATGTGAGCATCAGAACTTGACCAAGAAGGCTTGCATGTGTGTGCATTGCTAACCCAGGGCAGTGGTGTCTTTAGGCAGGATAATGCTTTCTGCCCCACCACAAAAATCGTTCAGGAATGGTTGGAGAAACATGACAAAGTGTCCAGGGTGTTCACTTGGCCTCCAAATTTACCAGGTCACAATCTGATCAAGCATCTTATGAATGGAATGTGCAAGACACAAAAGTCTGATTCATGGAGGCCCCACCTCACAAGTTATTTAAATGAATGTAAAGAATGTAGAGGTCAAGATAATCAATTACATAAATTTGGTCTACACATATGTTACTGGTCCAATAACCACCTTTATATTTTCATACACTCAAAGATGAATTTCAAGTTATTGTTCTATTTTTTTAATACTGGAAAGTATGAAAATTGCTGCTTGGGGTTACTAAACATTAGATACTTATAATAATAATAATAACATTTTATTTGAAAAGTGCCTTTCATGACACCCAAGGACAAAAAAAAGAATAAGAAAAAATACAAATGAGAATACACATTTACAAACATGAACAAGCACGTAACTCAAGAGGGAGACCATTCCACATTTTGCGGCCAGTGACACTGAATGCCCTGTCACCAAATGTACGTAATTTAGAGGGCGGAACTTTGAACTGGTGGTAGCGCGAAGAGACTGAGCTGGAGAATATGATGTAGCAGATATATATAAGGAAAGACTTAGGGTTACTCAAACACTAATGATACTACAGTGGTAAGGGTAGTTTAAGCATAGAGGAAGTGTTTGAAGTCATAATTAAGTGCCACTTTGTATAACTAAGTATCCTGCGCTTAGAGCAGTTTGCATCGTCATGTCTGTGCATCTGACATGGTTCTAATCCAGAGGAATAACAGATTGCTTGCTGCTGGGATTAAGAATTGCCAACAGAATGTGTCCAGTTCGTACACACACACACACACACCACACTTTACACACATACTTCACTGCAAGACATAATACACAATAGTGGCGTGTGTGTGTGTGTGTGTGTGTGTGTGTGTGTGAGAAAGAGAAAGAGAGCAAAAGAGATGCCGTGATGAGGTCTTTACCTAGTGACCTTTACAAAGCTTAACAATGGCTTTCAGTAAACGTTAGTGAACTCTGCCTCCTGCTCACCCTCTATTGTTCTCTTCGTCTGATGCCTTTTTTCTTTCTCTCTTGTTCACAGCTGTTGTGTCCAAGCTGTTGACCAGCAGCCAAAAAAACTCTACCAAGTCAAACTAATTTATCATAGCAGAGTGGGTCAGGAGGTGGAGAACAGTGAGCCATAGAATGAGAGAAGAGACATAAATTCCCATGAAATCTTGTGTTTATGCTTTGTGATATTGTCCTGCTAGCATATAATGTTTTGTACTGTTTTTAGGGGCCAGTCACTTTACATTTTTCTGTGCAAAAATCTGGTGAAACAAGGTGAAAGCAAGGTGAAACACCTGACTTGCAAACTCACGTCTATAAACAATAGCACAGCTGGTCTGCTGGGTTGATATATGAAAGGCCAAGGCTTTGCACTGATTGCTGCTGTTCCAGCTAAGATTTAATAAAATATTACCATAATTAACAACAAAGTTTTGACTAAACCACAGTGGTGGACTTTTTCCGGCTCGGTCTGACCAAGCCCACTTTGCAAAGCGAAGTTTGTGGTATGACCATGCGTTTGCTCACCGATGTGCTAAAACATACACACACACACTGCCCATTAGTGAACGCTCTCTCACTGTTGGCTACAGACCCACCCCTTAATCATGCATTATACCAAATTACACTACCAAACAGGCTATTATTAAAGTGGCTACACAACACACACAGCATTTAGTGGAACTGCAGCATATTTAAGCTGAACCCTATTATGTTGACTATATTATTTCTTAAATCTATCAATTAATTATACATTAAGAAGTGTTCAACCATTTATTTTTATGTACTTCCAGTGCATAAAAATTTTATTAAAAAAATTATTAATTCATGAGCATTTATTAATAAGTTTGTTGGGAATTGTTGCAAAACTGTGATTGGCAATTATAGCTTTAGTAAGAAAGAATGAGCTTTTTGCAGCATTCGGGTTCAATATTGCTCCATTCCTCCTAGCAAATTCAAGTTTTAGACTTACAACTTAATATTATCCATCATTTTCATAAGATTCTGAATGCAGCCAGTGATGCACTGACTTCCATACTTTGGGTATGGGTTTTTTAGGATCATGGGTGCAACTCCTCTTTTTCCAAAAATGACAAGCTTAAATAATGCTTTTTCTGCTTTTTCCTTTGATCTGACCATTATCATTTATTTTAAAGCTTGTAGGCAAAGGTATTGAAGAGGTGTAGAAAGAAAACACTTGGTGCAATATATTGCTTAATGTTTTCTGTGTAACTGTTGTTCTGGCTGCTTTCAGGTCTTTTCAACACTTTTCAACAGAATGCTAACTTCTCTTTGCCTTGCCCTTCTCTCTCTTTCTCTTATTATTCCAAATTGTAAAACATTGTGTGGATCACCTGTAAAATCTTTTCAAACAATGTATTTTGTAATTGAATATGGCTTATTTATTTATTTTATTAGCAAGAAATAACTTTGCTAGAGTTTAAGTCAAGCACCCACCCCATTTTTATTAGAAGAATTTATTCATTTAGCAGGTGATTTTATCCAAAGCAACTTACAATTGTCAAATTGTAATCCAAATACGATCAAAGCAATTGAGGATCCAAGGCTTGCTCGGAGGCCCATGAGTGGAAACTTGGCAGTAGTGGGGCTTGAATCAGTGACCTTCTGATCACTAGTCCAGTACCTTAACCATTAAACTTTAATTTTAGAAACCCTTTAAATGATTTAAAATACACAACTAAAATACAAAACACATGCTGAGTACGCAATATTGACTTTAAAAATAATGTTTTGAAATTAGGCTTATTTTTTTCCTCTTTATCTTTTAAACTAGTCATCTCCAATGCTGCTTGCACAACCCCCAGTCAGATCAAAGAGAGACGGCACATGTCCACACCCCCTCCGGCACATGTCTAATCTGTGGCTGCTTCTTACCACCTGGCAGTGTTGGGTTCCCATACAGAGCCGTATTCCACCCTCTTTGTGTAACCCCCCAAACCAGTCTTGGAGATCAAAAAGAGACCCAGTTCCAACCTGTCCTCTCTCAAACATGGCCAGCTGTGTGTGTGGACACCGAGCTGGTGGCTCTAATGAGATTCGAACTTGAGGTGTTCGAATACATTGCAGCAGTGTGCTAGCATGTTAGACTGCTGCATCCCACTCAAGCTTCCTGAATTAGTGTTATCTTTTAATTAAATTCTCTTGTTTTTAGCAGTGTTGTCTTTGCTTTCTTTTTGTGGGTGACAGCAAAGCACTAAGCACCAATTTAAATTCTAATGTTGATATCTTATGACTGTAATTGCCGTTGTAGTATATATAAACATTACATAATAACAAGTGGTGTTAGTGGTGTAGTGTTATTTTGCATTACTACCTAAAGAGCAGAACCATCAATCTATGTCTTGAATTCCAAGCTTTGAATGGCTATGCTATTGTTAGGGTTTGAGAGCAATCACTTGATTACACTGAAACTTACTTTAGTGTTGTGCTACTTCAGCGCTCTGAAAACACTTTCAGGCTTTCTACAATGTATGTAGTGTTTTTATTGTTACACATTCAACTCAGTTCAGACAGTACAGTGGTAAAAGTAACCTTTAGTTCTGTTATATGACACCTTCAGGAAGGCCGGCAAATAGGGTCAGCACTCAATCACTTGATGCTGAAATTACCTGCTTTAATATGTTTGTGTGGGAAACATCACATGGGTCGGAATGTTTTAAGGTTTTTGGCTTTTTCGGGATAGCTTGTGTGAGTGTTTGTTGGGGGGGGGGCGGTATTGGGGTGGTTGTGTTTAAAGGATGCAAAATTGTATTAAACTTGCTGATACACTGTCCATCCTTTTATATAAAGCATTGGAAAGGACAGGGAATCATAAAGGAAGTACAGAGAGAGGGCAAACAGAGATGCCGCTGGACAAGTGCCCCAAATGTACTTAAGTGTTGTAGGCTAAACATACAGGCATCATTTTTACTGCATGATAAAAATGCAGTTATTTTAATATAATTTAATATAAATATATAGTTTAATATAAAAATATTTTAAATATAAAATATTTTTATATTTTTATAAAGTTTTTACGTTTTTCCACTTATTGAAAGTAAATAATAAACACATTTATTTTAGCTGTTAAAAATATATGATGCAGAATAGAAAAGCTTTTAGAAACAGCAATTATTTGTAAATTATAGATATCGTAATTCAAAACCATAGATGGCCGCTCTTTGGTTTGGGTGGCCCTATGATGGGTTGAGCAGGGTATTCCTGCCTTATGCTAAGTGTTTCCTGGTAGTACTGGATCCATCTCGACAGTTGGTGTAAATAAACCCCCCCCCCCAATACTTCATGTTTTTAAATGTTAAATAATGAATGATGTTTTGGCTGTAGACCTCAGTGTTGCCTCTGAAAAGAATTTCTCGCTGTACTGTTGTACTGGAAATTAAGCTGACATCCTAGGTGTGAGGAAAGCTTTTTCTCATGCAGGATCTGCGACTCTCCTTAATTGGGAAACTGGGTTAAAGGCAAGGGTTGCCCTTAGCAACAGGCCTCCCTCTAAAATGGTTCCCCACGCTAGACCCTGCTGTTCACACATCCTTGAAAAATCTCTCTCTCTTCTTCTTACACACATACACACTAAACAGTGCTTAAATATATTAATGAAAATTCATTAAAACAATGCAAAAGCAAGCATTTTATGTAATATGAATTATTAATATTCCAAAAATTTTAAGAAGCATTTAATTCTGTATGTAATGTATTAACAAGATTCTGATGGTCAATATATGTGTACTGTGTAAGTAAGGCACATCGTTGTATTAAAAAAAAACTGTATGAAACTCAAATACTTCTTTATCGTTTTCTTATAGACACAACTTGGCCCACCAGTGGACCAGGAGGGCTCGGCAGATGGTTTCCTGGATGATGAAGACCTTCTCTCTGGTTCAGGATCTGGCTGTAAGTGTTTTTTTTTTTTTTGTATTTCTCAGTGTGAGAATGTGCCTGCATATTTTTTCTGATGAATAGTACCCAAAACCGCATGGTATGAGGTTGTATCAGGTGCATTATGGTTGTTGAAATTACTGGGCCCAATTGTGGACCCTCATAGTCCCTGATGTAGGACTTTCCAAACTATGTTCATTCGATTCAAATTGCAGTAGGTGGGCTCCAGTTGTTTACAAAATGTAATTTCATCAGTTGTAATATTATGATTTGTTTAATGATCTAAAATCATTAAAGCATCATTCACAAAAGGCACAATTACGTTTGTATATCTGTGTGTGTGTGGGAGGGATTTGTGACAATAAATAGCAAATCTCTGATTATGAGTGTGTGGATGGCAGCTGTCTCATTTTAAAGTCCTGTGCAGACCTTCAGTTCCCACACCAGCTGGTATGATTTGCTCAACATCTTTTTTTCTCTCTTGCCCACCCTTTTCCTTTTTCTGCACACTACACAAGTACTTTAAATGCTTGACATCAAGGTATACAAAACTAGCATTGTTTAAAACATTAATTAACATTAGTTTGAGGTGCATGGAGAGAATTCTTTCTTTATGACTTGCAAGCTAATAGTTAGCAGCAGATTGCCTTTTCCCCACTACCATAGTATCATTAGATGTCAGCAGTCTGACCTGTTTTTATTTGTAGGCAGGTTGGTGTTATAGGCTCTTGTGGGGCATGTCTACAATGTCCTTAACACAACATTATTGTGTCCATCAAATATTTTCATCTTAATTTTATAAACCCAATTCAAAAAAATGTGACAGTAGGAAAAATGTAAATGAAAACTGACAGTAATGATTGAGATTTTTTTTACCTGTAAAATAATACAATTACAAGATTATTAATGATTAATATTATTATTTTTTGTATAAAGTCTAAATAAAAAAGCAAGACCCCTTCCATGAAAAAACACCTGTTTTCTGTTTTTATATGCATTTTAGCCAGATTTTAGCCAGTCTAATTTTGATATTGGGTTTGTAATATATTTTAGTACTATATAATATACACTGATAAGCTAAAACCACCTCCTTGTTTCTACACTCACTGTCCATTTTATCAGCTCCACTTACCATATAGGAGCACTTTGTAGTTCTACAATTACTGACTGTAGTCCATCTGTTTCTCTACATACCTTTTTAGCCTGCCTTCACCCTGTTCTTCAATGGTCAGGACCCCCACAGGACAACCACAGAGCAGGTATTATTTGAGTGGTGGATCATTCTCAGCACTGCAGTGACAATGACATGGTGGTGGTGGTGTGTTAGTGTGTGTTGTGCTGGTATGAGTGGATCAGACACAGCAGCACTGCTGGAGTTTTTAAATACTGTGTCCACTCACTGTCCACTCTATTAGACATTCCTACCTAGTTGGTCCACCCTGTAGATGTAAAGTCAGAGACGATTGCTCATCTATTGCTGCTGTTTGAGTTGGTCATCTTCTAGACCTTCATCAGTGGTCACAGGATGCTGCCCATGGGGCGCTGTTCGCTTGATATTTTTGGTTGGTGAACTATTCTCAGTCCAGCAGGGACAGTGAGGTGTTTAAAAACTCCATCAGCACTGCTGTGTCTTATCCACTCATACCAGCACAACACACACTAACACACCACCACCATGTCAGTGTCACTGCAGTGCTGAGAATGACCCACCATCCAAATAATATCTACTCTGTAGTGGTGCTGAGGGGGTCCTGACCATTGAAGAACAGCATGAAAGGGGGCTAACAAAGTATGCAGAGAAACAGATGGACTATGGTCAGTAATTGTAGAACTACAAAGTGCTTCTATATGGTAAGTGGAGCTGATAACATGGACAATGTGTGTAGAAACAAGGAGGTGATTTTAATGTTATGGCTGATTGGTGTATAAAAAAAGAACTATTGATCATTTGTCCTTAACTGGTTTTGTTAGAACGAGTTAACATAAATTTAATTTAAAGTTTAGGATGCAATGCAATACCATAATTAATCAACACACTAAATTATTGAGCTTTTTGATGTTATTATACAGTACTCTACATGACTGCTCATGAAGCAGATGTTTATTAATGCTGTTTCTTTTGTGTATTAAAAATATAAATTCTAACCTTTGTGTTTATAATGTTAACAAATTCAACTAAGTAGTGTAATTATGATCTAAATAATGTTAATTTGGTGAGCCTTAATGTAAAGTAAACCTAGATCTTTATAGTACAATATACTGTTCTATAAACAACTCCACTGTGTGTCCTCCTGTGTGATCACCTGATAAGTAAGTTTTATTAATGCACTCACTTGTGTTGGGTACAGTGTGTTCGAAGTGTTATTCATAAATGATAAGTGCTAAATCATAAGTGCTGTAATGGGGAAGTTCAGATTGCTGGGCATTACTTCCAAAGAGCTACACTGTTGCCTTCCAGTCAATTTTATGAAGGTATTGTATCGCACATTATAACGATATCGATCTCTTTCTGTCTCTTGCTATGTACAGTATCTGATATTGAGCCTGAGACTACTAAAATGGGTGTGTCCTTCACTACATCGGAGCCCCTCCCCCTTTCAACCACACAAGCCACTGGACAAGCTCCCTCGGCTCCACCTGCCGCAGAGCCCAGTAGCCCCCCAGTGCCAGAAATGGAAAATGAAAGTGGTATGGAGATGGAAAGAGAAATTGAGTTGGAGAGAAAGCAAGAAAATGAGAGAGAGCAGCAGGAAATAGAGCAAGAAAGGGAAATAGAAGCAGAGGATGAAATGCAAAGTGTGCGAGAAAAGGAAAGACAAAGGAAACTAGAGAGGGATAGAGAACAAGAACTTGATAGAGAGAGAGAACGTGAAAAAGAACTGGAACGTGAAAGAGAAATGGAACAAGAACGTGAAAGACAGCGAGAAAGAGCAAGAAGTACAGTTGCACCCAGGTTCCATCTGGTTCCAGCAATGACCACAGACTCTTCTCAGACTTTGTCTGAGACTGCCATGGCAACCGTCAACATGGAGGACCTGAGCACCATAGAAGAAGATTTGGACGAGGATTTGTACATCACCACAGAAACCTACCCTACCAATTCATTCAGCACTGACATAAGCACCACTGAAGCTCCTCCCACCACTGTTGCTTCCACCACAGCTAAAACCATTCTGAATCCAACACCCAGCATTGCTCCTCCACGACGACGAAAACCACATCCCACACCCAGTGTTGCCCCTCATCGACCACAGAAACCACAAGTTGTTCCCAGTGAAGCCACACCCACTGAAAGCATCACACATCCAATGACATCTACTTTACAGGTAATATACAGCATTGAAAAAACAGGGGGTTCAAAAAAATTCGGGAGGTTGAGAATTCTGATGGGGACTCGAAATTAAATCTCTTTGAGGTGAAGGGTGGGGCAGTTAACCTATCAAAGTGGGGTTTTACTTCACTTATTTATTCTTGGTGTAAATTGCAATGACTGTTTAGGAAAGAAAATATAAAATGTCAAAGGTTTGCTGTAATAATATTAAGGAACAATGACACCAATAAGGTTGTCATAGGGACAAGGTGGCAGCTTCAGCAGGAAATCCTTCACCAAAAGATGTTGCCATTTTCGCTCATGCACTCTGCACAGGTGCCTCTATCTGCTAACCAGGGCCCTTACACAGCGTAGTGCTGCAGGCCCTGCCAATTATGCCCGCTAGATGGTGCCCAGCCGACCGGTGGCAATGCCTAGTTTCGAACCGAGGAGTTCAGAATCTGGTGGGCTAGTGGAATATCCTGTTGTGCCACCTGGGCGCCCGCATGTTGCCATTTTTTGAGCGAGAACAAGTTTAATAAATATTAAAAAATACATTGTTTTTAAATATTAGATATACAAAAAATAACTCCACTAATTTTATACAGTAAAAACATGTCCATGTCATGCTTATTTACTGAGTTACAACTTTATAGGGAGTTTCATTTTGTTATCATCAACTGCTTTATCCTGGTCAATATAATATTGAAAAACACTGGGCGCAAGGCAGGAATACCTTGGACAGGGCACCAATCCATGGCAATGCCTCAAGACATAGCCAATCATGTCTGTGTACATGCCTGGCTGGCCAATTGCACCACTAAGATTTAAACCCAGGTCTCTGCAAAGGTGGACAAGCATAACAGAATGATGTGCCACCCAAGCGCTTATTTTATGAGGGTTTTTGTCATTTAAATCTGTGGGAAAAAATGCTAAAATGTGTCTGTAGTTTGGAGTGTTTATATTTAGAAATACAAGATACATTTGTATATTAGATGTGGTTATATTTAGATGTTTAGAGAAAGGCATTTGTTGGGGTGACAAATTGAAGGTGCTGACTCGCTTGCACAGCAGCCTTTAAGCCCAGGGTGCTCACTGTGTCAGCTGTGTTTATGCAGTTTCTTATTATTTACAGAATAACAGCATTTTAATTGCTCTCAAATTACATCTGACTGTTCAGAAAAATTTGCTTTTTGTTTTAATCAATTGTTTATACTGATGAACTAGAGTTGCTTAGAAATGGCTGTGTGCTCTATTCCAGACTTAAATTAGCCTTCTGATAACAGTCTAATGGGTGCAGTCAAACTAACCATATTTATATAGGCACAGAAAAGGCACCAGCTCTAGTCAATGAAACAGCTGCAGTCAATGTAGTAATGATAAATTAGGATGCTGTGCCAGAAAAGTAAACAACATTTTGGAAGGATGTGTTTCATTTCATATAGAAAGCATTGAAAATCCAAGGTACATCGCCCAGTAGCTAAAGTCATCCTTAATGTTCTGCAATCACCATTCAACATATGTTTTTCACACTGATATGTCCGATTGGCATAATAGGGGAGGCTTTTTGAAGTTGCATGCAGTTACTTATCAACTGGGTCACATGACTGCTAAATTCACTTAAGGTTATTAAATTGCACACACAGATCAGCATTCTATGTTTGGAATCTTCATGTCATTTTAACTTGAAGATCAGGGCCAAAGAAAGCAAATAAAAAGTAAAAATAATAATGAAAATGAAAAATGAAATAACACTAATATACATTAGGTTGGCACAACATAAAATGCTACAAAGATGAATGTGTTTTTTGAGTCTTCTTCTTTTTTGCTTTTTTTATATTTCCCTTTAGGTAAGAACTACAGAGGCAAGCATAAACAATGAAGTTGCAGCAGCTGGTCCCAGTGGGGACTTTGAGATCCAAGAGGATGGAGGTCGGCAAGGAAACGAAGTGGGGCAAGGCAAAGGTGTGCTAGACGTGGGGATGGAACCTGACTTGACTGGCAACACAATAGATTCAGGAAGTTCAGCTGCTCAGCTTCCTCAGAAAAATATCTTGGAGAGAAAAGAAGTGTTGATAGGTGAGAAAACTAGCTGACTTCCAGATGTTTCTGCATTTTTTAAATTTGTTCCAAGCAATGTGTCACAAATCATGTAAATGTTTGCCTAAATTAAGTGTGCTTATTATGTGTTTCTTTTTATAGTCATACAAAAGCAAGAACTGTACTGTAAATATGAACATGATTTCACCAATGTATTATATTTAGCCAAAATAGTGTGGTTGGGCCAGGGCAGTTTACAGTCAGTTTATTGTTTAATCCCAAAGATGTTGGATGAGGTTGAGATCAGGGCTCTGCATTTCAGTCAAAATCTTTCTCATCAAACCCATTTTTGCAAATCTATAGTAACCTTGCATTCTGCAAAGGTACTAAACATGATAGTTTTAGTTAGACGCAAACACTGTAAAATATTTGTAAATACTGTAGCATTAAGATTCCCTTTAGTGGTATTAAGGGGCCCAAGAAAACCCATAAAAAATGCCTCAGACCATTATTTGGCATTATAGTCACAAACTGCAAAATTCTCCTGGCATCCACTAAAGCCAGATTTATTCGTCAGTGTCAGATGGAGAAGTGTGAATCATTACTCCAGGGACTGTGTTATCACAGCTCCAGGGTCCAGGACCAGGTTTAGCAGTGACAAACTGAAATTTGACAAACTGTCCAGTTGGAAATGTGGCATTTAATGACAGTGGCACTGTTCCCGAGCTTCACAGTGTGAATTAATCCATTGCCAATGTTTGTCTATTGAGATTTCATTACTGTATGCTTAATGTTATCTACCTCTTGAGAACAGCTATGACTAAAATATATAAATTTACTATTTAGAGAAAGTATACAGAGTATTAAGTACAAGAGAGAGTGTGTTTGCACAAATATGTGCAAGTGTGTGTGGGTGGCATAGTGGTGAAGAAAATAGTATAGGTGTCACACAGCACCAGGCTCCTGAGAACATGGGTTTAAACCTCATGTCTGGTTACTGTCGATAAAAATTTGTCTACATAGGTTTTTTTCCAGGTACTCCAGCTTACTCTTACCTAAAAAAAAAACAGGGTTGGATTGGCATTATTAAATTGCCCCTAGGTTGAGTGAGTAAGTGAATGAATATGTGAGTTGGTTACGTCCTGTGGTGGACTGAGTTTCTGTTCAGGGTAAAAATCCAGTGTTAACACAGTGTTAAAAGGTTGAGTCAAACCTCCCATGTACCTGATCGGTTTAAAGCACTTACTAAAAAGAGTGTGTTGCAATCATTATTTAAAATCTCTCTCACTGTTTTTTTATTTTATCTAGCGGTGATTGTTGGAGGTGTGGTAGGTGCACTCTTTGCTGCATTCCTGGTCATGCTGCTGGTATACCGAATGAAAAAGAAGGATGAAGGAAGCTACACACTGGAGGAACCCAAACAAGCCACAGTCACCTATCAGAAACCAGACAAGCAGGAGGAATTCTATGCCTAAAACACATACAGTTTCCTTATTTACATCCTAACAAACGATCCTTTTTCCCCTTGTCTTTTCCTCCCTTCATTTCTCTTCCTCTGTTTTTTCCTAACTCCCACTTTTTTCCATGAAGAGTGCCTCTCACTCTGTGGACTTGGAACTTTATTTTAAATGGGAAAAAAGATAAACGAGAAAAAAATGAACGTTGCTATGGACAGAATTGTGGCAAATGGGCTAAGAGTAGGGATTCCATACCTACAGAGAAATAAAAAAAAAAGCTTTTTTTAAAAGAAGTATGTGTTGCTATTAATAAGTTATGGATTGTTGTTCTAAAATTATGACAAAAAACTTTTGTAAAGACACATTTGCTCTTCAATTGCACAATAATTCTTTTCACTGTAGTCAAGAAGCATAAACAAAGGAGTGAGGAAAGAAAAGAGGATGCAGGGGGTCATGGAGGGACAGAGCCGGCTGAGGGGTAAACTTAAACGGATGAAAGGGGATTAATTGTTGTGTGTTGCCTTCCATTTCCCTGGTGCTAGAAGCTGAACTCGGGCGTTGAAGTGTGCGTGCTTGATTGTGTGTGAGGCTGTGTGGCATGAAAGTGCTGCCATCTGTGTGACCTTAGCCCAGCCATACAGCCACACAGCCACACACGCATGAAGTACACAGGAGTGCTCCCTCTGCTGGTAAACGTGTATGTCAGCAGGCCTGGACTCGAGGACTAGTACTAATATTTTCAAGTAGGGAGGCTAAAAAGCTGTATGTCTAACACAGCATATTTAAGCATTGATGAACCATTTGCTGTGAAGGAGCGCATGCTAAGAAACAAAGGACTAGTTCTGTATCTGTTCTGTACAAAGACAATTAGTTATCAATAGGAAAAATAATCAGTAATATATCAGCAGCTCTGAATGGAAGGTAAAAGATAATAATATTAGTAGTAAAGGATATTATCTATTTAGCTGTGCAGTCAAAGTTTTATTGGTGTAAATATCAACTCTTTTTATTTTAACTGAACATGCTTTTATGCCTTTGACTTAATGAACGTCTTCTCTTACACATATGCTATCACTTTAAATATACTGTTTCAGTCCCATCGGCAACGTTGCAGCAATCTAATAAGCAATTTTATTTATTCCATTGAGGTAATATGCCTGTTTTCAGTATTTTGTTAATGTTTATTCAGGTTATTGGACTTTATGTAAAAAGCACAAGCTCACATGAATGTCTCAATTGTGCATTGACACTTGCACAGCCACATATTCACACACACACACTGCAGCACTTGATGTTTTTGTAAAGGTTCTCCGAAAGGTTATAAGGCATTTCCTTTTAACCCGTAACCAACTCTTATTAGTTGATGGCTAACCAACAAAAATGAAAATTTTTTGTTGTTAGGGCTTTGGATGTCTACGAAAATTCAGAGCATGACCTAACTTAGCAGATAGTTATGTAGCCTAGATATGGGTAGCACGGTGGATCTGTGGGTAGCACCATTAGACCAATGGGTAAGAATACCCGATGTGTCACTGTTTTGCTGAACTTGTGCATGCATGCACATCAAGGTGACTTAAATTGTTTGAACTGTTAGCTACTGTAAATATAGTGATTTTTAAACAAATGACATTGACTAAACAATTGTTGGTTACTGGATAATTGGATAATTAATGTTGTTTTTTCTAAGGGTTGGATTTTGTGTCCAGTTTAAACGTAGCAATGAAAAAGCAATGGTTCAGGACAAATATCATGTTTAATACTGGGACATAATAGCATTTAATAGTACACAAATGATTGTGAGAGAAGTATGAGATTTTTATCATTTTGTAAGTGCTATACATTGAGGTCACAAAAATGGCTGCACCATTAGTAAGGTAAAAGTGCATGATGTAGCAATAATGCAGCTGTTAACATACACACCATAATGCTGTCACTCTCCGGTGCTGCAGAAGGAGAATGTACACAAGCTCTCATAAAGATGCCACTGCCTGGCCTTATGTAACCTTGAAAATCACTAAAGTAAGAGACTGATTGGCATTTCCTGTAGGTCACGTAATCATTCTGTGTGTCACAGAGGTGGGTGGCAAATAGCACAATCATTAGAACCACAGTAAGTGACATTTTCTGTAGTATATCCTCACTGCCCACTGTAGCACTAATAAAGTAACTCATTGAAAACATATCACTATGATGGAGGGGGCTTGAAGTGGCAAAAACAGTAATAAAATGCACTTATTCACATTTCTAAGTACAGCAGTTTCATCTTACATGAACACATCCATGTTATTAAGCTGCAATACTTCTGAGCTCCTTTAAATATTACACATACATTCTAATTAAATTAAAAATACATTTATAGTTGCTGTGGTTTTATTTAAAAAGAAGGTGAGAGACTCCAGAGATTATCATTCTACACTATGTGGTCAAGTGTTTAGACACTTCGCTAAATCAGCCACACCTATTATTAATGGGTAAATAGAATCAACACTACAGCCATACAGTCCCTATTGAACACTGAATGGGTAATACTAAAAAACCCATATATTTTTAATATGGCACTAGGCCAGTTTATTAAATTTAAACTGTTTTGACTAGCATCGTGTGTAGGGCCAATAATGTATTGTTTGAGATGAAACTGTTGTGCGCCATAAAAAACTTTATTACTGATATTTGTTACTGATATGTAACTTTATAAAATAACCCTGCCAGACACCTTTCACTACTGTCAAACTGTCAAACCCATGACTGTAAACGTCCACCCACACACACAGCTCTGAAAACACTGGTTTCTATGTGTACATTATACTCACGGCCTTGAAAAAATATTTATGTGAATAAAAAGACCTGACAGTCAGTCATAATTGAAAACTTTGCCTTCACAATTAGGATCCTTTAAAAAAACCAATAAACCATACACCAGGGATCAAAAGTTTTAAACATGTCAGCATGGCCAGAAACTTACATTACCAGTAAGAATGAGGGTTTTTTTTTTTTTTTACATAAAATACACACTGCACCTGGCACCTATATAACCCAACAAAAATATTCACTCAAATGCTTCCCAACACATACACACAAACACTATCTATTCACTCGGGAATGTCTGTCTTTCACTGTGTTCAGTCTGAATAGATTTGTCCCAGTGCAACTCTGTGTCGATAATTTATGTTTTTTTGTTTTTATCTACCTGAAACCTGTCATTTTTCTACTCATCGCCAAATCAGAAATGGGCCTTCCTGTGTCTGTGCCAGTCACAGGCCAGCATGGTCTTCATATGATGGATGCCCAATGTGTTTTATACATGCACATTTTTTAAAAGCTGACTTTTTTCATTTTGGTTGGTTTGTGTATTTGAGGACATTATGTCACTAATATGCCACTCTGTTCTAAATAAAAGACCTGACTGGGTACTTGTGTGGCTCTTATTTTCTTTGTTTCTCTGAATTCAGTTCAACATACACTACATACATGGTGGTGTAGCTGGTAGTTTGGCTTTCAAGACTTTAAGGAATTGATTTTAATCCTTGTCTTTTTTACTGTATGTGTTATATTTGATGTGTTCTCCGCATGTCTGAGCTTCCTACAAGTACTCTGCCCAGGTGTATTTCTGCCTTATGCCCAGTGTTCTCCAAAAAGCTCTGGATTTTGAAGAAGAATTAAATCATTTACTGGACTGTTTTATTACAAATGCTACATTGTATTCCTTATTACATTCCAGCCCCAAAGCCCAAATAAGGTTCTGTTGCAATTTAAACTGATAGAACATCATGTTTTGACTTGTTACATTAATGACAGGACAGGTAGTTACAGGTTATACAAGATTAATCAGTTCAAGTTTAATGTCAAACACTTGTCACAAGCAATTTTGGATCTCCAATCACCTAACTTACATGTCTCTGGACTGTGGGAGGAAACCAGAGCTCCCTGATAAAACTCACGCAGACAGGACCCGGACTGCTCCACCTGGGAATCAAAGCCAGGACCTTTTTGCGGTGAGGTGACAGTGCTACCCACCAAGCCACCACCATGAGAATACATGCCATAAAGTCCAAGATAATTTATGAGGATCTCCAAGGAATAGATCAAAGTGAGAAAATGACTAGGCAGGCATTGGTCAGGGAGGTAGAAAAGAACCTAAAAAAGCTCCAAAAATCCCATGCAGTGATGAAGGGACTTGTTGGTTGAACAACCATCTCTGCAGCACTCCATAAAATTGGCCTTCATGGGAGCAAGGCAAGTCGGAAGCCAATGTTGATTAGAGGCATTTTGACAGAATCCCCAGTGAAGACTTCTGACAACATCTCTATATTGATTTATGCCACCACTCTCCAGCTACTTGGTGGAAGTTTTGTAAAACTCAAAATGAATTAAGACATGCAGCGTATTTTATACTTTAAATAAATTAAGTGCATTTTGATAAAAAAGGCCAACAGTCAGTTTTGTTTTGTTCTGTATACTGTTAAAACATTGCAAGGGAGACCTCAGTACTTTCATGGGCTTCCCACTGTCCATATACAAACCTTTGCTAATTTGCTAAGACTATTTATGCACTTTCTCAACAGTGCTTCTTGAAGGGAGCAACTGATCCTCACTACATAAAGTGTGTGCTTCTGAGCTGTTAGCATACACTGATCAGCCAGAACATTAAAACCACCTCACTGTTTCTACACATACTGTCCATTTTATCAGCTCCACTTACCATATAGAAGCACTTTGCAGTTCTACAATTACTGACTGTAGTCCATTTGTTTCTCTACATACCTTGTTAGCCCCCTTTCATGCTGTTCTTTAATAGTCAGGACCCCCACAGAGCAGGTATTATTTAGGTGGTGGATCATTCTTAGCACTGCAGTGACACTGCCATGTTGGTGGTGTGTTAGTGTGTGTTGTGCTGATGTGAGTGGATCAGACACAGCAGCACTGCTGAAGTTTAACCTACCTAGTTGGTCCACCTTGTAGATGTAAAGTCAGAGACAATCGCTCATCTATTGCTGCTGTTTGAGTTGTTCATCTTCTAGACCTTCATCAGTGGTCACAGGACGCTGCCCATGGGGCGCTGTTGGCTGGATTATTTTTGGTTGGTGGACTATTCTCAGTCCAGCAGTGACAGTGAGGTGTTTAACAACTCTATCAGTATTGCTGTGTCTTATCCACTCATACCAGTACAACACACACTAACACACAACCACCATGTCAGTGTCACTGCAGTGCTGAGAATGACCCACCACCCAAATAATACCTGCTCTGTAGTGATCCTGTGGGGGTCCTGACCATTAAAGAACAGCATGAAAGAGAGCTAACAAAGTATGCAGAGAAACAGATGGACTACGGTCAGTAATTGTAGAACTACAAAGTGCTTCTATATGGTAAGTGGAGCTGATAAAATGGACAGTGAGTGTAGAAACAAGAAAGTGGTTTTAATGTTATGGTTGATCGGTGTAGTTACAATCACTTCAGGATGAACTGCTGATGCGCGTGCTGGAAACACCGCTCATGCGCGTGCACTGATCACATGTCTAAGGGTGCTCAGCTGTAGCTGCTGATTTCTGTGATTAATGAGCAATGATGTGATTTAGAAGAGACTGACTGCATTATCTTTCTCTTTAAGCTTTAACCTAATTCATATTGCTAGTTAAAATAGTTTTGCCCAACAAGATGGCCGAAGACTTCCTCTTTGCTAGTGATTACGGTGCGTAATTTAAACCTTAATTACCCGCCTACTTAAATAGTTTGATAATTGTTTAATTAGTGAGTAATGACACTAATTATGAGTTCTTTAGGGCGGAAGTTAGGTGACGTTGGTCTACTGTGTGGTTGGTTTGTTCAGTTGACACGGAAGTTTGAATTGGAGAAATACATTTTGGATAGTGTTTCCAGTTTTAATGTGAACTGAAGTAAGCTGTGTTTAGTTCGTTTTAAAATACAATGTAAAACGGATTTTGGTGTTTAACTTGCAAATATACTTTAATTCTGACAGCTAAAAGCCTCAAACAGAAACACCAGTCATGTTAACTCACAGTATTCCACACAGCTGATTTATCGTTAAGCTTTTAAAAATTAAAAGAAAAACAATGTCTTTTTTATTTTGTGTTTGACTGGTAGTTTTAGTTCTTTTTCTTAAATGTGTAAAACCTAATGATAGACGTCAGCTGTGACCATGTACTACAGTTTGGACTGTCGTGGTATGCGTTTACGCACTTCAATTAAATATCAGGGTATTTTCCAAGCAGGAATGACTGGCTTTAATAATGCTGTAGAATATGACATTTGATTCAGAGATTTAATAATGTCTAAAGCGGTCTGGAGTACAAACAAGATAATTGTTTCTGTATCTAATGTGTGTTTACTTTCACTCACAAACAGTCAAAATAAAAAGTATTTTGTTTAAATGTAATGCCAGTAGGTGAACTGGCTGCTCTAAATTGGCCCTATAGTTGTAAGTGCATGTTCGATCATTTGTTGTGCTGTGAACTGTCCCCTCTGTTTAATGTTTTCTTACCGTATGCCCAGTGTTTCTGGGTGCCACTGTGACCCTGACTAACCAGTTAATGAAACTAAAATAACAAATAAGTGATGGTAAAATTAAATAAGATTTACAGCAGCAACAACAAAAGAGTTTAAGATGCAGCAGTTTACTATGACAGCCCACTGCCAAGTCTTGAGTTCAAGGTTATTTATATTATGTTTTATGCGTTATGGAAATAAGAATATAAGAAAGTATTATGTACGTTTTGTCTTTAGTTAAAGCTGTTGGGGAACTATAATAAGCTAATGTAGTGAAACCAATGGAACTTCATTACTATGATATGTATTTATTTATCACATTGTCATTAAATGTAACTATTTTTATGTGGCTTATTCTGTATTTGCGTAAAATATGTACTTTTATGTAATTATCAATAGAATTCGCCCATCAAAAAAGTATTCTATTAAATGTAATAACTTTACCTACTGTAACTTTAAACAGCAGGTTTAAAGGATTTCTTTTTGCAGTTAGGAAACTGCACAAATTGTCATGGGCTACACATACAAAAAGTTTTCATCCAGGACCTTCCATGCTTTTTAAAAAACAACAACATTATTTACATTTAAATACAAATATTTTCCTCTTTTTAATTTATGTTCTTTTGGATATTTATTTTTTAATTTTTTTTTTTTTTTTTATTAAAAAATGCTAAACACTCCTTCAATTACATCATTCATCAGTTACCTTTAATTGATAAATGGGTTCACATCACTTAAAAATGACTTTTGGTGTGAAATAGACTATAAGGTCTAAAAAGGCAGCACACTGTAAAACACTTTCAAAAATGTTACTAAGCAATTTCTAAGACACTAGGACACCAAAAACACTCCCAGTGAGAGCTATTGTTATTTGGCCCATTGTTAAGATGGCCCACACATCTTTTGGAATGTGTTCAATTTGTACAGTTTCTAAAATTTCTACAATTTGTTGAATTTATCCAGTAATAAAGTCCAATTTCCCCTGGCTGTTAGTTTGTATGGAATACTGGTAACAGGAGTTACAGCTAATACATTCAAAATTCCTTCTCCTTAGTTTAATCAAGGCTGAAAATGGATTAAGAAAATCCTGGTAAGATTGATACAGCCATGGTACAAGTTCACCTTGGGGCGTCTCAACCGCAGACCAGAATAAATATATACAGATTTTATGTATACATTAAATCACACAGACACACAAGTGAAGTAACCCTGGGGCTAACAAAGTCTAATGTACAGGTAAGTTATGGGTACCATGACCATTAAAACATGTTCTTTTTTTAGATGGCTCATATCCCTTATGCAAGGAAGAAGTGGATAGGCCTTATCTATCACTTGGAATCTTTGAGCAACAGAGAAATGAGCAAAACAGAAAAAAAGCCGAACTGAAAAGAGATGGGAATGAAAGTGATTCTATAGCTAAAAAAATAAAAGAAGCTGAAGAAACAAGAAAAGAAATAAGCAATTTACAACAAAGATGTATTGAGACACATGATCACAAGTATGATCATGGGAAACGTGAGGTGTTGGAAATGGATAAAAGTAAGGTAGAACTGACTAAGGTGCAACAAGAAAAGAGTAATGAGCATGAAGTAGGGTGTGATATGGTCCCTCCCCCTCAGAAAAAGAGCATGCTACAGCTCGACAGCAGTTCTCCACTAAACCTGATGATGATGTGTGAGGAGTCTGTTGAGAGATCTTTAAGTGAAGAGCTCATGCTGTGTCCATCCAAGTCTTTAACTATCCCACAAGTTTCATCGGCATCCTCTTTTCTCTCTCAGACCTCCCTGCCTCTTACAGTCACATCTTCTATTGACTCTGTAATTCCTCTACAAACACAGCCAATGGTTCAGAGCCAAGCTGCAGTAACCATGACTGTTCCAGCTGCTCCAAATCTGGGCAATCGATCGTTTAGCAGCAGCCCATTTGCAGAACCTAAAACATTTGTTCCTCCTGGGCAGCTGGAGGTGACATTAAAGCATGTATGCACAACTCGTCGTTACACTCGCTTCACCAGCAGACCTACACCGCTGCTGCCATTACCATCAGTTCACCCAGAAACAAGCTTGCAGCCCTTACCAAGCGTCAGCAATACCTCTATACTGCCACCTGGCCCCAAGAAAAAAACACGCACCTCCTACAGCACTGGTAAGTGAGCAAGTTTAGGGGTTGTAACTTGTAGTCATTTGAGGGTTTGCCTTGCGACATTATGCATGTGTGTAGATCAGTTGGAGGAGTTGGAAAGGGTGTTTCAAGATGATCACTACCCAGATGCAGACAAGCGGAAAGAAATTGCAATTTCAGTTGGTGTCACACCTCAAAGGGTCATGGTCAGTGCATTATTTAATTTTGTGGACTTTTCTTGGTATTTTTGTTTTTAAATTCCTAAATTGTTTGTTCATATCACCATTTTTCGTTTTTAGGTGTGGTTTCAGAATCGTCGAGCCAAATGGCGCAAGACGTCCAAAGCGGCAGCAAAAAAGGTTTCAGTGAGCCGAGTCCAGGCTCCTGCTCCAGCCCGTGTTCAGGTTCCTGTAAACAGGTTATTTCTTAAGTGTTTTCAGATCATTTACAGACATTCGCTGTGATTCCATATTAACTGCAGATTTTGTGCAGGCCTGCTCTTTTCAAAGGTCCTGTAATTGCACCTCTGCCTCCTCAAACCGGCAACAAACTCCCACCTCATAGCACCCTCCTCACCAGCTGCACAAGCCCACCAGGTCTCTCATTTATAAACTCTACCCTAACAAGTTTAAATGAAAATAAAACTACATTAAAAAGCTGATAACTTGTATATAGTAAATAGTAGGATGGCAACAAAACCCATAGGACAAATGACACATATTAAGAAATTACTTTGTTTAAATATGTTAACAAAGAATATGAGGAAAATGTATCTCTTTTAAATATTTGAGTGTCCCAAGTACTATTCTTAGTATAGGGGATATCTTTAAAATATAATTGTGATAAGATATCCTTATTGTGACTGCACAAGTGCAATTAGAAGTTGATTTGAGCAAGCATGTAGATGCTTAATTAAGGTAAATTATGTAAAACACGCATAAACTACAAAATCTAGCAAAATAGTAAATAAGGATAAAAGACAATTTCCTGTTATACTGTTGATTTAGTGGATAGAAAGCAAACAGGTAAGGCAAAATATCCTACCCTGGTAAGCCTAGCGCACACTACACAACTATGATTTTGCTGTGTAGACTGTACAGTGATTTACATTTTTCAGGCATTTGCAATCAATCATTTTAGGATCACAAGATGCGATCCATATCTCAGTTGTATTCTCTAACGCAACTATTATCAGTCTACTAATCAGACTTTTAAGAAAAGTTATGGAAATGCCATATAAGTGCTGAACTATTGTAGGAATAACAGCAGTTAATGCAAAAAATGAAAATTAGCTAGAAAGTAGGGTAGTTGTTATACTTTAGCTTATAAAATTTGGATGTAATTTTGAAAACAGTATCAAGCTGTACATGAAGCAGACTGCTGCGTCAGTCAGTGTACTAACAGGGTGTACCTCCAACCTTGCACTATTTGTTACATAGTATGCTCAAAAAAGTAATGCCACCACTGGTGGCTAACTATCTTGGCACACTATTTAGTTATTAGTCAGGCATTTGTGAATTAAAGAGCTCAGCTTTACTCCAGGTGCTGCCTGATGGAGAAAGTTTAGGACAGAATATTTAGAATCAGAATGCTTTTATTTAAGTAAAGGATAGACAAGGAATTTTTCTGATACTCAACAGTGCAATAGCGTTACAGTAATGCTGATAATACAATATTAAGAAGTAACACTATATCAAAATGCAGGTATGCTTTGTGAAAGTATGCATGAAACATTTTAAAGTACAGAAATGATAAGAATAAGCAGCCATTGTAAGCTAAAGTTATAAACCCCATTTCCTTTAAGATATTTTGTAAAATACAAAGAAAAAATTTAATATATGATTTGTCAATTATCTTAATTTTTTATTAAACTTATAAAAGTACAAATAATTTGTCATGTTAAAAATATGTTGGCTGACTTGGAGTGTCTTCGAGAAAGCACATGTTATTAGGATTGATAGCTGTCATGTGGACAAGTAAATTAAGAAGGATTATTTATAACCAATAACCTTAAAAATTACATAACCTAGTTTAGTTCAGTTTTCAAAACATTATTTCTAAAACTTAATGTCAAGATCTATAATTAAATAAATATATATAAATTGTATTATGTTTATGCATGGGTGGTACAGGCTGTGTGGATGTGGCCACGACTTGCGTCTCCCAGGCTGGTTTAGGTGACTTCATGCCCCCCATTATGCAGAGTCCCCCACCTCTTCGCCGAGCCTCGTTGCCCTTCTTTGCTGCATACAACCCCCCCAACTACGCTCTGTCTGTGTTGCTGGACACACCGGAACATAGTGAACCTCAGCCTTTCAGCATGCACACAGACACTGGGTGAGTACCAGCATCAGCACCACATATATTTACTACTAGAGAGAGTAAAACTCAACATTTACATCATAAGCATGGGAATTTATACTGTGTTCAGTTTTCCACCCAGTACAAATTATTAACAAAAAAACCACGAGGGGAAGAAATTCAGAGGGAAGAGTTTCTGTTCATCAACCAAACTATACATTGATTTATTAATTCATTCATCCAAACCTCATCATCGGCTGGGGTGGGTCAGGTGCCACCCAGAAATACTTGGTGTACAGCAGGAATACACCCTGGACACAGCATATCACACGCTCTTAGTCACATAGCCAGTCCACCGTTTTAATATACTTAAAGTGCATCCACTTCATATGTTCACACAGTGTCCTTTGATTTAGTAATTAGAAACATTACCAAAACAGCATGTATTGATTAGCATACACAAAGGTATATTTAAAAATATAATTAATAGAGAAGACACATATTTAGCCACAATTTTTATAATATTCTTTAAATTAACATTTGTACAATCTCATTTTGCTGTTTTGTAGGTTTAACTACGATCTTATGGGCCCTTCATCTAAATATGAGGCTGGAAATGGCACTCAGCCCTACTTTCTCACTACATACCCCCAACAGTCCAGTTTACTTCCCCAGCAATCTAACGCTCTCCTTTCTTCACAAAGCAATAATGTACTCTCACAGCAGCCAAACGCGCTACTGCCACAGTATTCGCGTATGTCATACCTCACCCCATCACCTTACCTGACCCCCAACCCTAGTGAAGGAACCACCAGCTCTGGCCTGCCACTGAACCCCAGCACCAACAGCAGTCTACTGGCCTGTTCTAATGGAGGACATTCCTATTTTCATAGCCAAAATGGCAGTCAGATACTACTGCAACATGGAGTGCAAGGTAAGAAGAGCATGTGTGTAAACATACAGTAGTGTTCAAAAAAATAGCAGTGATTTTAAAAAAAGTGAATAAAGCACAAAATCATTCTAATAACTTTTATTTCCATGAATGCAAATGCACTGAAAATACTACACTTTCAATTCTAAATCAAAACATTAACAACATTTAGCCAGTTTGTGTTCATCATTTACAGAAAATTAAGAAAAATGAATATTAGGCTGTTCAAAAAAATAGCAGTGCCAGCATTTTTCTTAAAAAATGTATCTATAAACTAAAAATGTTTGAGGTTTCACTTTACTTTAAATTACTGAACTAATATTCAGTGGCATAACAATTGTTTCCGAGATCTGTGTTGAATGGAGTCGACCAACTTCTGGCACATCTGAACAGGTATCCAGTCCAGGATGATTAGACTACATTCCACAGTTCTTCTGCAATTTTGGGTTTTGCCTCAAAAGAACGCATTTCAGATATCAGAACACAAGTTCTCTATGAGATTGAAGTCAGGGGATTGGGCTGGTCACTCTATTACCTCAATCTTGTTTGTCTGTAACCAAGATGTTTTGGGTCATTGTCATGTTAAAACACCCATTTTAAGGGCATTTCTTCTTCGACATAGGGCAACATGATCTCCTCAAGTATTCTGATATATTTAAACTGATCCATGATCCCTCGTATGTGATAACTAGGCGTAACACCATGGTATGAGAAACATCCCCATATCATCATTTTGTACCACCATGCTTTACTGTCTTCACAGTGAACTTTGGCTTGAATTCAGTGCTCAAGGGGCGTCAGACATACTGTCTACGGCCACTAGACCAAAAAAATAAAATTTTGCTTTCATCAGTCCACAAATGTTGAGCCATTTCTCTTTGGACCAGTTAATGTGTTCCTTGGCAAATTTGAACCCATTCAGGACACGTCTTTTTCTTAACAACGGGACTTTGCAAGGAGTTCTTGCTGTTAAATTGGCTTCACTTAATCATCTTCTGTACTCACTGGTAACTTCAGATGTTCCTTGATCTTTCTGGAGGTGATCATTGGCTGAACCTTTGCCATTTTGGCTATTCTTTGATCCATTCGAACAGTAGTTCCACGCTTCCTTCCGCGTCTTTCAGATTTTAGTTGTCACTTCAAGACATTTGAGATCATTTTAGCTAAGCAGCCTATAATTTGCTGCACTTTTCTGTATGTTTTTTCCCTCTACTATCAACTTTTTAATCAAAGTACGCTGTTCATCAGAACAATGTCTGGAACAACCCATTTTACCCAGTATTTCAAAAGGAAATGTGCTATGACCAACCTGTGCAACATTTGCCACCCTCCTACATTAAATAAGGGCCAAAATTGACACCCGTTCTTCTGCAGAATGAATGGCTTCACCAATTGAAATTCTCACTGCTATTATTTTGAACAACCCCCTTTCAATCAATGCTTCGATTACTCAGAATGAGTGTCATGCATGTCCTAATTGTTGGGTTTTATTTTTTTTCATTACTCTACTACACTTTCAAGTAAAATTTTTGCTATGTAGAAATAGCATTTCTACTAAAAACAGTGATTTATCAGGTCAATGGTGTTGGACTGCTATTTTTTTGAACACCACTGTACATATAAACCAGTAAAGGGTCTTTTATCAAGTTATGTGTTTTTGTGTCTAAAAACAGCTATGCAGGCGTACTCATGGGCTGGTGATATCTACAGTCATTCGACTCAGGTTCCACACTCACTCTTAAAGCCCCAGTTCACATCTGAGAGAGAGAGCCACTATCCTCCACTGGTTCCATCCCAGCCCTACATCACACCACAGAGGGCAACCAGCCTGACCAAATCTGCCACCCCTGACCCCATGCTACCTAGTGTGAAAACGGAGTTAGAGGAAACTGGGCACAGCCAACCAGCCAGAGTATCTGAGCCAGAGACCATTTTCCACTGTGATTTCTCACCCATTCACTTCTGACAGGTGTGTGCATTGTTTGAATTTTGTAGGGAATTGGGGATCTGACCCTTTTAATTTAATACTTGGACCCCAAAAAGAGGTAAAACAACATTTTCAACAGAAACTCATATAAGCAATGAAGTGTATTAAACAAAGTAGATAGCCACTTCCATTAACATACAGTGCTTTCTCTGGCTTGCGCAACCGCAACCAATAATGGAAGTGAAGGCAGGCAGATAAGACTAGAAATAGTATAGTCCACTTTAAGGACCTGAAATTGTATTCTACCAAGCATTAAATATATCGTTCGATAGTTTAGTATTATCAGGTTCACCAACTCTGTTAAAGCACTTTGTATATGTACAGTAGCACCTCTCTTCTGTGTAAAATATTCCAGCCACACAGCAGTTTATACATGCAAAGGGACAGCTGTAAGAAATTAGCTGTCATCCATTATACAGCAATCAACCCTGTGGAGAGGACTTTTAGGAGATAATGAGTTTAACTTAAATTAGAAAAAGCATTTTCATTAAATCAAAATGTTAATACTTGAAGAAAACAACTGATGTTTACTTCGTTCTAAACCTAACAGAGTAAGAAATAGCAATGAAGTTCAAGTAGGAGCATAGTGGCATTATTATTTAATATTATTAAATGTAAATCTATACAGGCTATAATACTGGGTGAACTTTAGATCCATGTTCATCCAATGGACATTCATTTTTGCTATTCTAGCTATGCTCCATCAAACCGTATTTGCTTCTGTTTCTTAGCCTACTTTTCAAAACCAGGCTCTGCAAATTGAAACTGGTTAAAGGTTTTTGATGTACTTATGGGCCACTGAGTGGCACTGTAGGCCATCGCATAATAAAGTGGGTTTCTTAAATTATACATTATTTGGATACGTAGTAGTGGTGAATGAACACAACCTTAAAATTAGATGACAGCTCCTTATGATTGCTCTTGGCATGGGTCAGTCAAATGTGGGTACAGGGCTACACTATGATTTTAAACATAAGAAACTAGGTAAATTAAGCAGTATTGTTAGACATTATAGAAACTTATTTTTCAAGGGTTTGGGAATAAGAAATTTGGGAATAAGAAGTCATTTGCAAATGTGGAATATTGTAAAAACCAAGCCAATACCAAGTTTGTTTGTTTTAAAATAAATTGATGTGTAACTGAAAAATGGGTGTCTGAACTATCCATTTCAATTTTGTAAAGCATCCTACTGTTGCACACTGACAATGGAAAAAATCAATCAAAAATTCAGTGGATAACATCAAACGATTGTAAACTTACCAGTGATAAGCTATTGGAAACCATTAACAAACAGTGTGCATGGAAAAGTAGTATGATTTTAAAGACTGCATAGAATACTGAGCTTGTAGGTTTACAGTTAGACTAGAACTGTCACAGCAACTAATATGTCATTATGTCTGTCATTACTGTGCTGAAAGTGCAGCTCTGAACTAATAATGAGTCAGTAATAATAATTTCCATAAACAGATATTAAAAGAGTGACTGAAAGAATGCAAATGGCTTATATTTATGTGTGTGATTTCTGAGAAGTAACACAATGTGGTTATATGTGGGAGGTTAAGTGATTAGCTTGTTCCTGTGAGAAATAACTTCCTGTTTTATGTTTCAGGGCCATCAGCACTGAATGCGGAACTCTACAGCCTGCAGTCTGTTTGTGTATTTTTGTGTTTAGTTTGTTTTTTTGATTGTTGACTGCAGGTTTTAATTAAAGTTCCTTTCATCTCTAATTAGAACATTGTATGACTTTTGATTTATAGAGTATGTGTCCTTGGCCACGTGTGGGCTAGTAAAGAAAACAGACATGGGTCGATCTACAAGTTTTATGAGTTTCCATCAATTATGAATTCTAGAGTTGAAGTTTAAACTTAAACATCATGTTAACACTAGAGGGCTATATTACACCAAACTTGGTCTTATTCAGAAATTTCACATTAGATATTTATTACTCTCTCAGATTGGTATAATTATATATAATCATTGGTATATTATATATAATCATATGCTGGATCACTTCATTTATTACTTACACTATGATTGTATTATTCTGGGAAAGGCATGTGTACCATTAGCTTGTCGTACATCCCATCCAAATACTAAAAGCATTAAATGAGTTGCACAGGGAAAGGGCTGTTTAAAATCTTTTTTTCATAAAGTCAAAAGTATTATTTCATTTATATAATTAAATCAGAACAACTGTTAGCAAGGTTAGTGTCTCATAACACCTGAACTCAAGTTTCACATACTTTTGGCCACATACTGTAGAACCTATTTTAATGACAAAATAATGATCCAGGCATGCTTTCATGTCCATTTTATGTCCTCTTTTTGACATCTTTTTATGTCCTTTGCTAACTTGATAACTACTGTACATTAGCCTTAATATTTGTCACCAATAAAAGTGGGATTTTAATGTCTTGCATGAATATTTGCTCAACAATTTGAAAGAAGTGGCTACACCTGTTTAAGTACATTAATATTTAAAACAATTGCTAGACTATCTGATCCAAACAAATGAGCTAGAAATAAACCCCAACATGCAGGATTCTTCTCTGCCTCAGAAACTGCATACTATTATAAGAATGTAGTGTAAGTTTGTGTACAAGCAGTGGTACTGTTGGAATTCTGACCTGTAACAATCTCTACTATCCATAGCAAATACAAGTTAGGTTACTAGCAGGTAGCTAGCTGGCCTAACAATCTGTGGTTTTGGGGCTTTTTCATATACAGCCTTAGAAAAAAAGGGACCATTGCAAACTGTGTACTTGGTTTTAAAATGTATTGGTATGGGTTAAATAAACATTTTGTTTTATTCTATAAATTACTGATTACTCCCAGATTCCAAAGAAAAACATTGTCTGTTAAATCATTTGTTTGCAAAAACTCACGACTGGTAAGACTGGTAAGGGCAGTTGTAGCCTAGTGGTTAAGGTACTGGTCCAGTAATCAGACGGTTTCAGGTTCAAGCCCCACCACAGCCAGGTTGCCACTGTTGGGTCCTTGAGCAAGGCCCTTAACCCTCAATTGCTCAGACAATATACTGTAACTGTACTGTAAGTCGCTTTGGATAATAGCGTCTGCTAAATGCTGAAAATGTAAATGGTAAAAACAAGATCCACTGTTTCAAAGCCTTGGGTAATACAAAGAAAAAATCATACTTATTTTAAAGAACACAACACTAATGTTTTAACTTTTGACTAAGTTAAATCAGTTTTGTTTGTGGATTATCCCACCAATTAGTAAAGATTTCACTTCAGAAGCTTGTTAGCAAGTTAGAGGTTATAAAGGCAAAAAAGATGTTTCACCAAGTACTGAGGCTGGGGGTGAAATCATAATGCACATGGACAGTTGTTAAAAGAACTAAATGTTTATTTACATCTAAAATTGTTAACTTGTTATATCAAAATTGCTTGGATGTATCAATATTTTCTCTGTTTACTGAGACTTCTTGTTTACTAAATTGGATGAAAATATTGAAGCTACTTGAACACAGCAGCCTCATTGACTGTTTGTGACTGTAGAGTACTGCAGTACTCTAGGGCATCGGTGGGTACATAACCGGGCCATAGCTGCACGGTGGGTATTGCAGTACATTTTGGATGCATTGACTCCTGTAAGTAGGTGTGTAGGGTTATGGCGGATTATGAGAGCGTACTTGTGTACTTAATAGTGTGTGCGTTGTGCGTATGGGGGCGGTGCCTAGAACTACTGAGCGCTTGCGTTGGGAGGGGAGCATACGTTCAAATTAACATACTGTAGTTTGATTTAATCGTGTGGTTAGAATGTAGTGTGTGTTATGTTTGCTAAATTCCTACGTCTGTAAATACAAAGCTTCCTTTGCAAAAGCATAAAAATCCTCAGACTCAGTAGTTCTCTGTGAAAGTCAACATGCATCACCAAAATACCTACTAAGGCGAGAGCAAGAACAGGGAGCCTCGCTGTATCAGGCTGAGGAGAGCTGCTGTGTTCCAAACAGCTGCCTATATAATATATAGAGTGCTAAATGAGCTTTTGAGTATCCACGAGGCTACTATTTTGAGCCAATGGATAGCAGTTTGTGTGTGGGTTCAGACACAGCCAAGTTTGCTGGCTTAAAGTAGGGTTTGCACCGTAAGTTTTTAGATATTTAAACCAAATATTTCATATTGAGTAATTTAATGCATGTTGTAAAGCAGTCCTCATTCTTTAAGGATTTTGTTTACACCAGCCGGTAGCTGGAATGTGGTATGAAACAGTCGGTACCTACTGTATATTCTGCTGCCTACGTCTCCCGAACATCTTTTCTTAATGAGTATTGATTAAATATATTTAAGGAAGTGTATTATTTAAACAGTTAATCAATGGTGTTTGCACTTACTATGTCCAAGAGGTTGCCAAATTTCTGTTTCCTCCACATCCCATTTGCTGTGCTGCTTACTGAAGATCTAGGGTGACTAAACCATGATTCAAAAAATGTTGTCACACTTGGCTGTAATGCAAGTGCTCCATTAAGTTAACCTTCTGCAAAAATTGGATATAACATTCATTTTTGGAAGCGCCAACAGCAACACAGCAGAACACCAAAATTCCAGGTTAGACAAGATAGTATTGATAACAAACACTGTTGGATTAAGCTAATGTTGGTGACAATACTGCCACGAAGTTAGTAACTGTTTATGTTAGCCTATTTGTTGTAGTCTGTGTCTGTGTATGCTTGTGTGTAAGCAGTGTAAGAACTCAAAATATTCAAAATATTAAAACAGAAAAAGGTCCAATTACCAACTGACCTTGTGCTAAAAGTAATGGGCCACTTATTCAATCAACCAAGTAACCAAATGGTTAAACCATAATTTTTTTTTGCATTTTATCCCTTTTTCTCCTGATTTTTAGCGTGTCCAATTTTTACCCAATTGCGTTATGCTTCCTCTCTACTGGTACTGACCCCCTGCCCCTGATTGAGGAGAGCGAGACTGTCACATGCCCCCTCTGACACGTGTGCAGTAGCCGACTGCATTTTTTCACCTGCACCAGCCGAGTTCATATGCAAATCAGCCCTGTGCACGGAGAGCCACACCCTGATCAGCATCATTCCTCTACTCCGTGCAGATGCCATCAATCAGCCAGCAGAGGTCGTAATTGCATCAGCCATAAGGTCCCTATCCGGCTTCCTACCCTGTATGAACAACAGCCAACGTTGTTCATATAGCCGCCCAGTGCAGTCGGATGGCAGAGCTGAGATTCGATACAATGTATTCCAAATCCCAGCTCTGGTGTGCTAGCGTATTTTACCTGCGCCACCTGAGCAGCTGTTTAAATCATAATTGGCTTAAATTGCAATGGCCATATTCAGGCTTGCTTACTGAGAAAGTAAAATCCAGATATTACCCACAGAAAATAATTTTAGGCAAGATAGTGTAGATTAAAAGTCTCAACAAGCAAAACACTTTGTGGCAATCAAATCAAATTACAAAAGAGATGAGAGAAAAGTTACTGAAATGTATCTGTGACAGGGCGCCTCACCACTGTGAAGCCAGGAGAAGCCCCGTACCTGCGAGATGAAGAGAAAATAACCCAAATGCAGGAACCTTAAACAACGTAGAACAGTAATGTGGCTAAAGAGAAACGACAAAGTAAAAGGTGGCCAAAATAACTGAAACTAATCAAATTAACTACTAGAAACCAAATAAAATAAAACCCAACACACTAACCACCAAGCCTTTTGGGAGTTAAAAGATTTGGTACTTTTACATCTGACGTAGGGGTAACACCAGGTTCCACATTATGTCAGCAGTTAAACATGATTTGGTAATGTGATAATGTGTCGGGATGCTTTGCTGCTTCAGGGCCTGTGGATTTTCCATAATCTGTGGAGCCATAAACATGATAATTTGTGATCTGAGGCTAAAGTGTTTAATTTTGACACAGATGCTGTGGTAGTTCAGTTTAGTCAAAACTATCGAAAAACAGCAAAGGCAAATACATTTTCCCAGATGCCCTTTGCAACTGTATGTAAACTTTTAAATTTAACATTAGGTAACCTTTAAGTATCTTATTCTATGGTAAACAATAACCTACATTTATGCTAGTAATGCATTGCAGATAAAGTATTTGTAGTACAGAGCAGAACAAACAATAAAATATTAAACACATCTGAATAACTTGGCCTGCAAAGCTCTCTGCAGACATGTAAAATTTGTAAGCAGTGTGTGCATGCGTGTTAGCATCAGGAAGTGTGTGTGGTTTGTAAGGCTGTGTCTCCGAGTGTGCATGTCAGATGCTTTGTGTGAGTGAGAAGGCGAAAAAGCAAGAAAGAGAAAAGATGTCTGGAACTCAGTCACTCTGCTGCCATGTCCACACAGCCACCCGGGTCTCGGCTATCCTCTATTTGGTAATATTCCACACACAAACACTTGCTTTAAGATTGTGCAACTAGATCTAGATTTTACAACATCTGAATCTAGATGTATAGTTTAGATAGAAATTACTTTATGTATGTTCATTTTGTGATGTTTGATGGGTCTGAGAACTGATTTTAGTTGAAAAAACATGTTTTAACTTTGGGCACACTGACAATCGACACTTCACCAAACAGGAACAGTTCTTCCTGTTTTGTGTAGTGTTAAGGGTTGATCAGGGCCTGCAACAGCAGCAACAGAATCAGTTTATTTTAGCGTACACAGTCATTAAGAGGAAGCTGATGTTGGGCTGGGTTAATATAGATTAGCCGATAAGAAGCCTGTGAAAAACAGAGAATCATTTCGAAACAAGCATCTTATATTTACAGTTACAGTAGCATTACTCTCTGTTGTTAAAGAAAACAAAAATCATAGCTACATATTTATGCTTGCACTATTCCCAACATGTGCAAAAGTATGAGCACACATGACCGTGAGCTTGTTGGCATTCTATTTCAGAACAATGGACATTAAAATAGATGTATTGCCATGTGTGGCAGTAACAGCTTTCACTTTTTCTGGGAATGCTTTTAACAAGGCTTTTAGTGTGTCTGTGGCCCTTTGTGCCCATTCAGCCACAAAGCATTTGTAAGCTAATGCGCTGGTGTTGGACAAGAAGGCCTAGCTCACAACAAATGTTCTGAATCATCCCAGGTTCTGTGCAGGTCACACCTTGCCAAATGTCAATACGGATTTTGCTTTGTGTCAAGTGGCACAGTCCTGCTAAAACATGAAGGAGGCTTTCTCAAATTGTTGCCACAAAGTTGGAAACACATAATTTATTTTATATAATTGATTTAATACATCTGTTAGCAATGGGTGTGGCTAAAACACCTACACTCAATAATAGGAAGGGGTCTTTATAGTTTTGACCATAGATTGTTTCTAACAGGAAATAATAGGTGGTGACAAAAATAACATGAAGGAAAATGATGAAATATATTTCTAGGAAACTTCTAAACTGTTACTCTTGTTATGTGATAATCTCCAGTCCAAAACATTTCTGGGAATTCATTTGCATATCAGTGTCTAATCAATTTGCTCTGATTTTCTGATCTCTCATTTCATACCTAATCCTAATTTTTTTGTACATATAAATTTTAAGCGTTATATTAACTACTGGATTCTTTATATACAGTTACAGAGGTGTTCAGATTTAATCCACTGTGTACTGAATGATGAAAAGAAACTTCTCTCATGTGCGATACCACGTATGAGTCAAAATCTTTGCAAGAAAACTCCAGAAACTCAATCTTCAAATACCTGCAGGAAACAGCCCACAAGAGAGAATTCTTTATTTCGGTGTGTGTGAATGTGTATGTTATGCAATATACACTTTTAAAGGCTTTCCTGAATGAATCGCTGTTCCTGGGTAACTAGTTCTGTTGGTACTGGCTTAAAGAGAGGAATGAAAACACATCTGCTGCCAGAGTACACACTTTCAGAGACACTGAGCATACTCATACAAACATATTCTCTCAAACTTCAACTCATTCTTTCTCTCTCTCTGTATGTACGTGTATGTATCAAGGTGTTTAATCTGCTGGTGGCTGTGGATTGGACTGTTGGAATAATCAAAGGAAAAGATCCAATCACTGTCTCATATACTGAAATGAAACATACCCAGGGCAACTGCATGTGTAAGTTTCATGATGTTTTAGTGTTGAATAAATAAAAACATAATTTTTAAGCTCTTGCTTCTCATTTGTATAATTATGTATCAGTACTTGAACATTAATATAATTATTGAATTAAAGTCGGTAAAGACTTGCATAAGTACAAACTGTGGAAAAGTTTGCACATGAATAATGCAAAACTAACATATTTTTTATTTAGTTTTGTTATTAATAGCCTTAAAACTTTATCACACCACTAAGTCAAAATCATAAATGCAGTTATTCATCAGCTAAGAACAACAAAAGCTATTTTTCCAGTATTAATTAGTATTAAAAATGTAAATGCATAATATTACAATTTTAAAATGTAATAGATGTGCACAACTGATAATACTAGTAACTATAGATAATCAAAGCTGATAGCAAAAGCGAAAATGTAATATAAATATTCATACAAATAACTACTTGAGTAAGAATGTAAATGAGTGGATAAATGACTGGTAACTACATTACAATAGAACTTGACTGTGGAGTAACTAAATCCCGATTGGCTTAACGAGTTTAAACAGTATAAAGCTCTTTAGAACAACTAAGATTTTTTTTTTTTTTTTAAACAAGGCATCTAACAAAAATCTACAAACCCCATTTATAGATATGATAATATCATTAAATGATACAGGGAGTTTAATCTAACCTGTATCTTTTCATAATATTATGACCTGTAGATGGTGAAAAGTTCTTAGCAATCTTACACTGAGAAACATTGTTTCTGAAACTTTCAATTCAATTTTGTTTAATTGTTAACTGTTTATTTATTTATATTTCCTTTGTAGTTGACATAAGCACAAACTATGTCTCTTTGGTACTGATGTCATTCTCCACTGTGCTGGTCCTGTTGTCTCGTCGTAAGGTAATATGTGATTGCATGTATGAGTGCTCAACAGGCTGTTCAGCAAATCTGTTCTTGTTTTATCAATCAGAATTATAATAATATTTAATAATATAATACATATTGTTACAATAATATTTAATTATGCCATATGTATACAACATTAGATATAGAAAAGCTAAATGTTAGTATTATAACATTTGGTTTGGTATGTACCTAATTTACTAAATCTACTAAAATGATTGTGTGTGTGTGTGTGTGTGTGTGTGTGTGCGCGCGCTTGAAATCATGTTATAATCTCAGTTCAGTTCGGACATAAATATTTACCCTGAATCATGAGTCTCCAGGATAGAGACCGGCTTTCTTTAATATTGATATTTACTTTGCAAAAACATACACAAACCTTTAGTGTTACATTGAAACATAACATCTGTTAGTGATGGATTGGTGTCTTGTCTGGGGTCTGTAACTGCATTGCACCCAGTGAATCAGAGGAAACCTGACAAACTCCAAAATCTTTTAAGCATCCACAGAAAAATGGTGACTGTTATAACTGCAAAGGAGTGTTTAACTCTCAAATGTCCAATATTTTAAAATATAATCTTTAAAAAACTCAGAGACAAATGTGATTTATGGTTTAACATCTCTATCTCTGTCGTAGGGGCCAATATGTGTTGTGCCATTTGTGCTGTTCATGTTTATTGAAGTGGCTCTGGGTCTTCTTTCCCTGTTTGATTCTCGGATTGGACTGCCTGGATTTCCCACATATCTAGATGCACTGCGGCTTGCTGTAAGAGACAATGCTCACACTATATATACAGTGATTTAGAAAAGTATTCAGACCCCTTAACTTTTGCACAGTTTATTGTGTTGTGTATTTGCCAAGAATCAAGCCATGAAGTCCAATGAACTATCTATGAATCTCCACAATCATTCAAATTGTGGCAAGCCACAGATTAGGGCAAGGGTGTAAGAACAATATCTAAGGCATTGTGTGTTCTTAGGACCATGGTGGTCTTTCCAATTAAATAGAGCATCTGCAATAAAAGCGCCTTGGTCAGGGAGGTAAGAAAGAATCCAACTTCTACTAAAAGAGCTTCAAAAGTCCTGTGTACAGATGACATAACCTGTAGCTCTCCACAAATCAGTCCATTATGGCAGAGTGGATGCAAATTCAGACTGGGGCAACAGTTCACCAACACAAAAGTGGCACAAAGTATACAGTATTTCACATACAGGCAAGTCTTTGAATGCCCTTGAGTAACCCAGCCATAGTCTAGACTTAAACCCCATTGAGCATCTGTGGGGAGACCTGAAGATGACAGTTCACAGACGTTCACCATTTAGTTTGACAGAGCCTGCCGAAATTTAGGTATGCAAAGCTTGTAGAAGCATATCCTAGAAGACTTGCAGCTCTAATCGCTGTAATAACTCCCCCCCCCCCCCCCCCCCCAAAAAAAAAAAAAAATTATATTCATTTAAAATATTTTGCACATTGTGCAAAAGGTCAAGGGGTCTGAATACTTTAATTTACTGTATATGTGCTAAATCAAGAGCTGAACTAGGTGCATAATAGCATGTTTGTTATTTACCTATACCTGTATAATATTCCAATTAGAAATAAACATTATGTAAATATTGCTACATTTGGATAGTAGCAGTGTGTAAATACTACATTTTTGCCTTGATGTCTTTAATCAGTCAGGCAACACCCAGACTAATGTTAAAACATCCACATTAAAACATTGCAAAGAAAAAGCTTATTACTTTTATAAATTGTTGTTGCAGTCAAACCTAAAAGGCGGTGCCAAGTTGGAGGGGTTGGAGTTAAACCGTGTCACCATGATATATGGTGTTTTCTTTGTGATGAACATCTTGCTGAAGGTTTGTTCTTTACACAGCATGTGGTTTTTGACCATGTGTCTGCCTGAATATATTTTAATCAATTCAGTATGTTAAATGCACTGACTAATGTTTAAACTTTCCACAAAGACCCTTTTTGTTCTCACTTATTAACATACACAATTAATCAGGGCAGATATGTTTTACTCACTAAAATGCATGGAAATATCTTTTACTATTTCTGTCTCTCTCATCTGTCGACTGGGTAGGACAGCCTCAGTAGGGTCTTTTTAGCTGTGTAAAAACACTAATATTGTAGATACAGGAAAGGAGGAGTGGGCAGAACCTGGACATGTAGCACTAGAAGGAACACTCTGTACTTAGTAGAAGATGAAACTTTAGAAAAAAATTGTGTTCTGAATCTAAGTTTAGTGAATGTGTGTTTGAGAATGTGTTTATACACTTGTGGGCAGTGTGTCGTTCTGTCAACCTACCTGTCCAACCTTCTCAATCTCTACAATCAATGTGAGCTGTTCAGGATTTTTTCTACTTTTGGTTTTATTAGGCATGCTGTTAACTAGTGTTTTTGGGATGTGTAGGTTTACATGCTTCAAGTTTCAATTCGTTCTCTATATCTGCTGAAGGAAGAGCGAAAACCAGCCCGCACCAAGGAGGACAGCGCTGTGATGGTGAGCAGGTTCAATCTCAAAATGACTTCAGTCTCACTCTAATATTGTAGTGCAAACCTAACAATATGGTCAAAACTATGTGAAGCTTGCAGGATGTTTTATTCCAAAGAGAATTTTGGTATCATTCCTCCATGTCAGCAGGTTTTCCTCCAGATCTTATAGGTTGAGTTACCTCCCACTTTCCAACAATAAGTTGGTAGACTAGTTACTCCAAAATAGTCTCTAGGTGAATGTCTAATTAAGTGGTACCCAGGGATGGACTGACATCCTGTCCAATGTCTCTCTGCACTGCACCCAGTGTTGCTTGGATCCACTGATCAGACATTTACTGAAAATAGAATGTATAAGTAAAATTAATCATCCTCTTTTAAGAATATTTAAAAAGTAGCATTAATGACGTCAGTAGAGGGGAACAAATACATTAGAAAATGTTTAGTATGTAGTGTTGTGCTGCTGTTGATTGGCTCCTAAATGCGTAACACATTACTGCAAAGGCCGCACTGTAAGGTTTATTGACCTGCCACTATTCCCCATCAGTTTAATCTGCACCAATTTTATGACGTGCATTTTGCATGTGGCTTTGTATAATATAGCCCTACCAGAGAAATCCCTAATAATTTGATCTATTTAATATATTGATACAATTACATTAAGTATTTAGGAAACATTTTATCCAAAGTAACTTACAGTTGCTACTGAATGTAATCCCAATTATAGGAGGTAAAGGGCTTTGCTTAAGATAAGGGAGATTTAGAGGTGATGAAGCTTAAACCAGCTCCTTCCAATCACTAGTCTTAATCACCAGTACATTATAAACTGAGCTACTACTGCCTGTCCAGAATTTTTGTCAATGTTTTGTCTTGGTTACTATTATATCTCTTGAAACGTTTATATCTATCCACGTACATTAATGTTCCTGTTCTTGAACTTGTAAGTCCCATACCACTAAACTAACTAGATGTTTTTCTGTTCTCTTGACTGATAGGTGAAACTGCCCTCTTATGATGAAGCTGTGAAGATGAAAGCTAAGGCCATGCCCCCTACTTATCAAGAGCCTTAAAACAAATAGAGAGCACACTCGCGTCTTATGTATCTCACTTTGTGCAGATATGCACAAAGTGTGCTATATGTATTACAAATGTATGCACAAATTCATAGACAAAATATGCTTAAGTCTTAACATAATGAATACGGACCTGCTCTATTAATATAATGTTAATTATATGAAGCCGTTATGATAAAGCCATTATGATAGGTATTGACATTTATTTTTTACAAAAGATGTTATGGAATGTGTTAATAGGTCGTCATTTTGATCAGCGTTTGAACCTGAACATGGCCTGTATGTTTTAAACCACTGTCAATGTTTACCACCAAGACCACAGAAGTTCCACTTTTTTCAGCCAAGATCTAAAATCCTATGCTAAAATGGGCACAGGCTTATCAAAATGGGACAGTTAAAGGTCTGATAAATCTTATTCTTTGCTGCATCATGCAGATGGGGTCAGAATTTGACATAAACAGTATTAGTCCATGGATCTAGCCTGTCTTTTTCAACAGTTTAGGCTGCTGCTTCTGCTGTAATGATATGGGGAATTATAACTTGGCAGACATTTGGCCTTGTAATACCAGTTGAGAATATTTAGAACCACATACCTAATCTAAAAATTGTTGCTCTCCATGCATTTCCCACTTTGCCCACAATGTACTGCTCTTAAAATACCTTCTATCAATATAATAGTGCTTCAGTGTTTAGTGTACTTCCCAGTCACCAGATATAAATCTAGTAAGCACCTGTGGGATGTGGTTAAACAAACAAAATCACAATAGGCAAAATCTGCAGCAATTAAGAACAATCTAAAACAAATGTATTCAATAGCTTGTTTAATTCATGCTAGAAAGAATTCCTGTCTGAGACAAAAGTGGTGTATTGCATAATATAACTAATTCATTAGTTTCTAATGAATTGTTAAGTGTATATACAATTTAAGTGTGCAACATTTTCTGAATTGAAGAAAGCATTATTGAGTTAGCAGAGGAAAACATTTCAACATTGGTGTTTTTGTACTGTGTTGAGTCACTAAAATTTGATTTGCCATTTGCAGCCATCTCATTAGTAAATGTTGGGGAATTGTGCACTGGACTAAAGATTTTTTGTTGCATGTTGCTCACTTACCATGCTGCAGCTTTAATAAACAGCCTAAAATCTTTAAAATGTCATGTTGTCATTGTTGCTATGTGCTTTTTCCAACAAGTTTAAATTACAAAAGAAATAAGGCAGTAAACAGCTATTCATTAACAAGCAGAACTAACAGGAAGAATTTGTTTTACTTTTTTTTTTTTATATGCTTTCCGGTTTTTGCTGTGTGTTTGTTTAAGTTTCTGGCAGAGAGTTGAACCTGACCAAAGCAGACCAAAATGTGTTTGTGGTTGAAACAGACTGCGTGTATAAATAAGCTCTATATACATTCTGGCTTACCTTCAGTATGCTGACTAGCATACTAGTAATATGAGTCTATGGTTCAGCTTGTTTTTAGAAAAAAAAGGATAGTGAGTCCTCTGTGCCAAAGAGGAATTGGACCATCGAGACCCAAAAGTGCCAAAGCCAACATCTGTCATGGTGCATGGGTTCATTATTGCCCACAGCATTGGGGACTTGAATATGGGTAAAGGTACCATTGATGTGGAGGTGTATGTGGATTTTAGAGAGACATGCTGCCATCCATTTTACAGGATGTCCATGTTTATTTCAGCAAGACAATGTCAGGCCACTACAACAGCGTGGTTACACAGAGTGCTTGTGCTTGACTGGCCTGCCTGCAGTCCAGATTTGTCTGCTATTAAAATCGCATGATGCATCATGAAGAGGAGAATAAAAAAACAGGGACCACTTGTTGAGCAGTTGAAGTCTTGTATCAAATGATTAAACAATAAAAAAATGTAATTAATAAGAAAGGTGACGTAACAGTGGTAAACATGCTTCTGTTTTATTTGTTTCAGTTTGAGTGTGTTTCAGGCATCAAATTCTATTCTATCTGTTTATATTTACAAATTACAGTTTGGTCAGTGAAAACATTGAAAATTTTTCTTTTGGGTCAAGAGAATTAGCAAATCACAATTTACAATATGTTAAATCTATTCCAGAAATGATGTATGTGAATTAAAAGTCTTTCATGTATGCACACAGTGAATGCTTAACAAAATTCCCACATTTTCTCGGATCCCAAGATTTCATGTGTGTGTGTGTGTGTGTGTGTGTGTGTTTGTGTACACACTTAGATACATAGATACACTCACATATAGATGTAGAAGGTCCTATATGGAGCACTTACAATCTTAAACAGGGATAGCTGTGTTAGCTAAGCATTCATGCTTCCCACACATCCTGTGCATAAATTACTATGTGTGTAAGAATTATTCGAGTGGTAAACTGGTTAGAAAAGAGAGATTCATCGGAATGTTTATATGAGTCCTACCCCAAGTAAGAGACCCTCCCAGCGGTCCAACCGAACCTGGCCCACCTTACACACACATGCATGCTGCACGATCAAGGTGTGTTTTTCTTTCCTATCCAAACGTTCAATTTTTTGTGCAGGGGTATTTCCCCTCCTCTCTAACAATCTCCAACACACTTTTTTTTAATGAAAACAGATCCTAGGGGGACGTCTCTTGGTCTAATGTAAATGTATCTGTATGTGTGTGTTTGTGTGCGCTGATAACCTCAGCCTTTCACACTGTGAATCATTCTGCAACTGGTAGTTGAGCCTGCAGTTAGGACTCCTGTTGCATCCAATATGGCGTTGCTAGGGTTTGTGGTGCTGCTGTGCATCTTTGGAGCACAAGCCACGGTGGACCTTCGCCATGCAGCTGCCATGGGTGAGAAACTAATAGCATCCTTGATTTGTGTGAATGTGGTTTTATAAAAATGTAATTAATTGAACTTTTATCAGTTTAGTGATTTCCAGTAAGTTGAAGATTCTAGACTTATGACTCAATAAATAAATTGTATCACTCTCTTGTATTTTTTATTTATTTTAAAATTGACTACAAAATACTTTTAACATGCTTTATTAAAAAAAAAAAAAAAAAAAAAACTTATAATAGAAGCCTGTAGGTAATATCTGGGGCAGCTAATATTTGTGCAAATCAATTCATTTGTGAATGTAGCTTCAAATGTCTACAGTATATCTTTTAAGACATTAAGAATACAATTTTAAAAGGAAATATATGCATTGGAAGAGTTGTTCAGTGATGCAGCTGAAAATTGTCTTACAGCTATATGTTTTTTTTGGGTACCCTAGTTTCCTCCTTAAAAATGCTATTTGTTTGATCTGTAACTTTACATTGCCCCTAGATGTATAAGGGTAATGTTTTATGACCTGAGATGGCTGATGACTTATTCTGTGTGTAGTGATGCTTTGTGCCTTGTGTTCCTAAATTTGGCTCTAGAACCTTGGTAACCCTGACCAGAATAAAGCTGTT